>NC_071431.1:767213-1090044 GCF_017976375.1 Cuculus canorus
TCATCATTCCTGGGATTTTTATTTCTTTATGCAAGTTCTACAGCTTCAGCAAAGGATGGAGCTCAGAAAATTCAGCTGCTCACCCGCTCGCATCTCGGCCTTTATAAGAATCCCTGCAGCTTTAAATAATATGAATTTAAAGCCAAACTCGCTTAAAAAACACAAGTAGGAAGCAACCCAACAGCTGAAAATGGAGATGGGTGGGAAGATACAGCCATAAACCTGCGGAGAAACCCCCTCTTCACCCAATTGGCAACTGTTTTCTTGGGGATTAAAGATATTTTCTTATGGATTCATTCTACTTCTGGTCTGTTTGATGTTCCCTGTTGCACGTGTCTAAGGTGGCTTTTGATAGACCGCCCATCTTCGCAACCAAGAACTCAAGGGGTTTAAGGCAACAACGCCTCTGGAGAACATGGAAGAGGACTACAGTGCTTTCCTTTCACTCCGCTACTGTGATATGGATTTACTGCAGAAAACAGAGTTAAAACCCCCTAAAAAAGCAGGAAATTCACTTGTCTAACCCACAATTCCTTGACATTGGAGTTGACATGAAGTTTGCCAGAAGGTTTGAGCCAAAATGAAGATCAGCCAGACACAGAAATGTCATTGTCTCACGTTAGAGCTGGCAAGGAAACGTTCTTGATGAAAAAGCCTTCCCTCTCCCCGAGTTTCCTAAAGAGGTGGAACGCGTCTGCTAGAAGAGGTTGAAAACCCAACCAGCAGCGGCCGTACCCAGAGACCATCCCTCTTTTTTTATCATTTTGGACAATAATACGCTTGTTATTTTTTTTTTTAGGGCTATTTCGTTTTGGCAAAAGCAACAATAACCAAAGAAAACCACGTGTTTAATGTTTGCTGTCTTGGCAAAGAGTGAGGATTTCCAGAGAAAGAAAACGGGAGAGGAAGGTAAGGAGATGATTTTGCTGAGAACCGAGCCGTAACGAGAGCCTGAGGGAATCCAAGGTTCAGCAACCAAAGCCTACCTTCCAATGAGCAAAGCAGGAGAACCTTGAAGGGTTCTTCCACAGACACCAAGAAGACCTCAGGAGGGTTACAGAGAAGCACCAAAATCCAGAAAGGGTCTTGTTTGCATCCAGGAGGACAAACACACCTGAACAACGTGAACATCTGTTGCTTCACACACACAAAAAGCACCTTTCAGTCTTTTCCGGAGTAGCAGCAACACCTCCCTCCCACCCAGAGGGGTCATGGACAGGGAGTGGAAGCACAGAGCGCTTACACCAACTCATGGAGAAGGCAACCAAAAGCCCACAGCAGCTCTTCAACCCAAACTTGGCTCCAAGACGGGTCAGATCTTGGTGGTCACGTGGTTTAGATTACCCGGAACAGCTCAGACCATCTCAACATCACAAAAATAGCCTTCGAAGTGCAATTATTATCCTGGATTTTAGGAGCACCGGCTGGAACAAGAAAACAGCATCCAAAACCTTCCCTGAAGACCTTTCTTCCCAGCCAAGAGCAAGAGGGGAAAAAGGCAGGAGCTCCAGCTGAGCTCCTTATAACCCCTCACACGAGGGTGTGAGCAACCTCATTGAGCATCTTTGCTCACCACAATCCAATCACCTCCAGGAGGCATTCATGAGCCTAATTACCTCCTCTGAAACCCCGTAGGAATGAAGGCACCTGTGAGCAGGGCAGGATTTCCACTTTGGGCACCGAGGTGGTGGCCACAGTTTGTCAGGAGCAACAAACAGCACAATAAGGCCATGGAAAATTCCTCTAAATTCACTTCAGGAGGAGCAAAACTTTCCCGCTTGACTTCCCTTGAGTAAATGGAATGGAGCTTTGCCTATTCCAGCTTTGGATGGATGTCAAAACCATCCTGCCCAGTGTCATTCTCCCCACCTTTCCCACAGGACATTTACCCACGAAACATTTCATTTTGGGTCATTGACACTTCTAAAGGGGTGGAGGGTCCACTCCCAACCTTCCCATCGGCTCTAATATTGATCCTTAGACCCATGCAAGAACAACCCCCGTCCGTTATCAGCCTTGGAGCCATCTACCAGTGGTTTCTCTCTTGCTGAAGACGCAAGTTGGTTCAGGGATGAGTTTAAGATGGTAACCACAACCCTCTGGGGATCCCCGATGGTTTCAGTAGCCGTTCACTCCTTTAAACTGATCCGAAGACCCTCCTTGTGATGTTTTCCCCTGTCTTTCTGGTTACCCATCCACCCGCCTGCCCATGCACCGACGAACCAGGCTGTGTGGTTGATTTTGAGTCTCTTGTGCTCATCACTGCTGTCCGGGCACCGTCCAGTGAAGACCACAGAAACAGGTCCTCAGTGAAGCCCATGAGAGGTCTCAGGGGCACAGTTTGATGTAGGTAACGGTGGAACAGACCGAAAAGAGAGGGAACACTTTCTCCTGGAAGGCAACGTTGAAGGTGAAGATGTGCTGCATGTTGTCGGCGTTGTAGAAGGAGACTTCTTCTCCTTCGTAATCCAGGTACACCCTGACCTTACTGAGTTTCTGGTTGAGGCACAGTGGGGTGCGTTGGGGTGAGGTGACCGCCCAGTAGCGACCTCCATTTTGCTGCACTGCCCAGATCCCTTCTTCAGGAGAAAACTGCGTCAAACCTTTCCTTCTGACAGACTCCTTGGCCACCCCGAAGGCCCAACCGTCCGAGGCGCCCACCTCCACTTCCCAGTAATGTCTTCCCGACTTGAAGCCGGTGCTAGCCAGCACCCGCGAGTTCGTGTCGAATCTCTTGGGGTTGTCGGGCAGCTCCTGTTTCCTACAGCCCATCCTCACGCTCTTGAGGTCAGCAGAGAGGATGAGGAGGTGGTTTGCTGAGTCAGGGTCCAGGGTCAGGTCCTCTGTTGATGACAGCAGTGACAGCAACAGTAACTCAGTCAGAACTTTAACAATTAAAAGCCCAAGCTGGGGATTATCACTGGACCACATCCCAACTCCAGTGACCACATCCCAATCCCAAAGACCACACCCCAAACACAATGACTACTCCGCTTTCGGCTCCCTGGCCGGTCTGTGGTGAAGGAAACCCAAGCTGAGACATTGGCTTGGCTTTGAGGTTCTTGAGGTACCTCCTTTAGCCGTTGACTGTGTAGGAAGCCTGCAGGCTTGGGGCTAATTTGAAGAGGACCAGTTTTAGATGTTAACCCTCTCTACCAGCACGCAGAGACAAAGCTATGTGTGCAAGAAACTTGGAGAGGGGTGAAGAAACTCCTGGTTAAAGATACAGGATGAGTATCTACCTCACCTTTTCACATCCTCACTAGCGGTTAAACTCCACCAGGTAAAGGTGAAGAACAATGTGGCAAAGCAAATCATGGTAAATGAGGACCAAGATGCGGTTCAGGATGTCCTAGAGGGAGACCTACATCTGTCTTTGGCTCTTGGAGCAGTTCATGGTCCTTCAGCAATGCCACGAGTCAACATCTCTCAAACACTGACCAGAGGGGACTCATCTGTCCTCCCATATTGACAACCTGATTTCCTTCATGGGAGGGAAAACTCCCACTTCTGCTGAGAAACAGAGTGACGTAAGGCCATTAGGAGCAAAGAGCACAATAAAACCGGGTGTAAAGGATTAGCAATTACGTACAGTAAAAACAGACCTTAGATCGTGACTTTTTTCCCCCAAGAAATTGGTTTCTTTTACTTTTTGTTTCTGACACGAGGTGGGGTACGCGCACCCCCGAGGTCATCAGTTGATGAGTATCCACCCTTCAAACCACCCCCTGATGACAAATCCTGGTGGAAAGCCATGACCTCAGGGCATCTTCACCCACCAGAACAGACCTGGGCAGCCCCAAAGGAACACGTGTGAGGGCAGAACTTGATACCATCAGCTTTTCCCCTTCCAAAATCAGGCTCAAAGGAAACGGGGAACACATCGGTGACCTCAAATTGGGGTTGTAGTCAGCAAAGTTGCCATGAGTGAATGAGACCCTTTGGGGGAATCTGAGATGGGGCCTCAGGAGCTGAAACGTGTCAGATGCTGCAGCAGCGTTTATTGGAAGAGACAATCTGGACTGGTTTTGCTGGCTGCAAATTCGTGGCCTCTCGTGCGAATCGTGGAATCGTGGCTTGGGTTGGAAGAGACCTTGAAGATCATCCAGTTCCAACCCCGCTGCCATGAACTCGCTCCTTTGCCAACCTGGGAGAGCTGGTGGGAGAGTCTTCTCCAGCATCGCACCATCTGACAGCAACTCCCAGACTGCAGCCACGATTCCAAACGCTTCCACAGCGTTTATTTCCACTGACTTTGCCCTGGAGCAGCTTACGGGGAGCTCCCATCCTCCACCCCAGTCTCTGGTGGGAACGGGAACCCAACCACCAGCAAATCTGAGAGACTTCAAGCAAATTGGGGTTTGAAAGGGTCTGAATCCATTTCGGGGTTAAAATATTTGTGCTTTTGTTAAGGGTAAAGAGGCAGAAAGGACCCATCTGAGCTGTCAGATCTCTGCTGTCAGCTAGAAAAAACATCTTTAGATTCTGGAACTGAGGAGGCTGGATCTGGAAATCATTGAGAGAGAAGAAATTGAAAAGAAATCCCCTCTCTCTGGCTTCGCAAAGCCAGCTTTGCAAAATACAACCACAATTTCGAGGCTATTTCTCCGGGGCGCTACGCCTTTACTATTTGCCCTTTACCTTTTTCACCTCTTCCCAGCTCGTCTTGCAGGTTCTCTGAAAAGAAGAGACAGGTGAGTCAACGGCAACACCGAGAGAGCCAGAGGGCACCCCAAAAATCTCCTTTACGGGGATATTTGCACCCACACCAACGCACCGGCTTTGCCGATGTGGAATGCAAGAGGCAGAAAGAGCTGAGGATGGAGCAACTCCAGCTCCTACCTTGTGCAACGGGGACAGCGATGGCAAAAATTCCTCCTAAATATACTTTTGTAGTTTTGGTTTACAAAAAAAATGCTTCTGGACGTCAAGGAAACGCGAGATTTATTTATACGTTATTTGTGGTGCTCTAGCAAGTTTTGTTCTCCTTATATTATGAGGTTCAAACTCTTTTAGCACAATCCTTGAAGCCAATTATTGCCCCAGGGCATAGTTTGTTTGCGTTTACGGGTTTTTCTCTCCTCGAGCGCCTCTTTGCTCCTTTCCAAATCCCTCAGCACCATCTCGTGGCTTCGCTGCATCACTGCAAGGGGTTGGGTTTTAAACGCGAATCGTTGACTCATAGAACGGGTTAAGTCGGAAGGGACCTCAAAGCCCACCCAGTTCCAACCCTCTGCCACGGGCAGGGACACCTCCCACTGGATCAGATTGCTCTGAGCACCATCCAGTTTGGCCTTGAGCACCTCCAGGGATGGGGCAGCCACCACTTCTCTGGGCGACCTCGGCCAGGGCCTCACAGGAGAACATTTTTCCTTGAGATCTCATCCCAATCTCTCCTCTTTCAGCTCAAAACCATATCCCCCTCGTCCTATCCCTGCCCTCTCTGATCAAGAGCCCCTTTCCGTACTGGAAGGTCACTCTAAGGTCTCCCCGGAGCCTTCTCTTCTCCAGGCTGAAGAACCCCAACTCTCCCGCTCTATCCCTGTAGGGGAGGTGCTCCAGCCCTTGGATCATCTTCATGGCCTCCTATTTATTCTCCTATTTCATTGCCGCTGGCCAGGCATGCGCTCAGAGACCTCCAGATATCTGCAGCACCCCCAGCGCTCCTCACCCCTTTTCCTCAGCACCCGCTAAAGGCCAGGACTATTTTAAACCCCCTCGGATTCGGTTCCACCTACCTCTGAATTTCTTTAAGACTTTCTCAAGGACAACAGTCTTAAGGGAGAAATTGCAGATGTGCATTTTCATATCCGTGCACACCGGCACCGGCTTCTGGCACTTCACGTCATCGCTCCTGCAAAGGAAAAAAGTCAAAACTGTAAGAAAACCGTTGCTCTTCCCCCCGCTTTCCATTTCGTTTGCAGCTGCCAGTGTGCAACGCTCCATCACATCCCACCACATCCCACCCCATGGAGTCCCTGCCCAAGGCAGAGGGTTGGAACCAGATCATCTTTAAGGTCCATTCCAACCCATATTCCATCATCCCATTGGCAGCCCGTCCAGGATTTCAACCCTTTTGGGTTGAGGACACCAGGATTTGGATGTCAGCTTTGAACCCCTCCTCAATTGATTGTTGGGAATGGAGTTTGTGCTGCGTTATTCCCACTCAGGTGTTCCTCCTGCCGTGTAAAAGTCAATTTTTGGAGCTGATCTGGTGCCTAAACCATTGCTCTGGGTTGACCACACGTGAGACAAACAAGGTGACTTGGGGTTTCTGGTCTCACTCGACCTTTGATGGAACTGCTTAGTAGGAAAAGACTCCGTGATAACGCTAACTTTCCCAAGAAGCTGGAATAGACCCAGGGCTTGTGCCGAGTAGGAGGCGAGCTCCGTCTACTCTGGTGCCTCTGGCATCTGAACTGCAAACACTGACCTTTAAACAGTGCTGGCTGGGTGAAAAAGCATGAAAGAAGGGGAGAAGCAGTGCTTCGTACCTGCTTATGATGTTCATCACATCCTAGAAAGGAAAAAGAGAGACCAAGTGAAACCCCTGTGCCACACGGGCTACGTCTCCCCTGGCTCCGCACGAAAGCAATTCTGTTTCCTTAAGCCCAATCGCAAGGACCATCCCTTATGGCTGCAACAAGTGAGCATGGATTGATGCCTCAGGTGTTTGCTTTCAGCTTTGGAAGGCCACAGTCCCACCAAATCCCACTAAAGACTCAGCTGCTTCTGGGAGGGACGAAGCCCTCCGAGTGGTCCCATATACAATATTCCAGTTTTATGCCCAGAGAGTTGTGATGTGGTTGGAAGGTTCCTTTGGAGATGTCTCATCCATCCCTTTGCTCAAAGCATGCCAGGCCTTGCCCAGGTGACTTGAGAGCATCTTCAAGGGTGGTGACTGCAAAAAGCTCTTTGATTCCTATTCCAACACTTGACTGCTGTTGTGAACGCAGGTGGAGGCATCTGGAGGGTTTGAGATGCTCTTAGGGGTCTCTCTGATCATCTCCTCCAACTGAGAAGGTCCTATCAACGTGTCCCATGAGATACAGAAGGACACCTGCAAACATCTACCTGCCTAAGAGCTGACAGGATGTCATCTGCCATGACTTGGACGCCTAGAAAGCCGGTATTGATCTTGCACGTCTACGTCTCCATGATAACTGGACTTTCACGGTCCAGTGTCCACGAGGAAGAGATTAGGGTGCCTCCAACAGGTGATTCATCCAACCTCGGGACAGGGGAGAGGAATTTCTTTCAGGAAGGATGAATTATGGAGGTAAAGGACAGGTTGGAATACCCTCAATGATTAGTTACTACATGGTGAACATTCACAGAGAAGAAACCCATTCTCAGCCCATGACATATTTGCCCAAATGTAAGGGGGGCAGATCATGGTGAGTACGTTTGATGGGGTTTGAAGGCAACGCAGAGCCAGACCCATCTCCTAAGGAACTGAGAAATACTCTGGAGCTCGCTAAGGATTCCCACCGTGGCCTTGTAATAAAACACCACTTATTGTTGCGAGATCATTTTTGTGCGCTTTGGCAAGGGCTGAGCAAAGACCACGTGAGATGAGTTTTCACCCTTAGCCGAGGACTGAAACCATCAGCAAATATTTGCAGTGCTTTCATCGAGGGAGGGGATTCGACTCTGCCAATCTGGGCGCACCAGGAGCTCAACCTACTCAGTTTAACCCAAACGTTGTCAGTTCAAAGAAGGTCACCCATTGCCTTTTGCCAGGGGACGGGACTGCTCAATCTTGGGATGGGCAGCTGGGGTTTGTTTTTCCAGCCCCACTTCAGCTGTGCAGGAGATTTTCGGGAGGGCTGGATGGGCTCCAGCTTCTTGCTTTGCAATGCAATCAATACCTGGCCTCCATCTGCTCTCTCCCTCATACTTTCCAGCTTGGTTAATAGCTCGTTTTGACTTGAAAACCCAGCTCTGCCAACCTTCTGCAGCCAGGAATCTGCTGTGAAAACTGGCAAGGAGCCTTGTCCAGCTGAGTCCAGCTCCACAGGCTTCTACACTCAATTTCCTTCCAAGCCCTCGTTAGTGCCTTTTAGGCAGAGGAATGGACATTTGTGACCTGGCATGCCATAAACCTCCTGCACTGCAAACCTCTCAAGACACGGAATTGCTTGGTTGAAGGGTCTAACCAGTACGGCTGGTGGTGGCTTTTCGTGCAAGGTCTAATTCAGCTTCGAACGCCTCGAAACAGGAATTTATGGGTGCTAGAAAGGTCCAGACAAACTCGTGGCAGAACAATTTATCAGAGGCTATTAAACATGAAGAGGACACCTCTGTTTCAGGATGTTCCTGAGCCAGAGATCGTTGCTGCGTGTTCCCGCTGGCACAGCCGTGTTCAGGGCACTCGGGCATTGCCATGAACCTTCTGCTCATTAAATGTGGGGGGAAAAAAGGACATTTATCTTCAAAACCCCTCCACACGTCCCAGAAACACATTAAAAAAAAGTATGAGGAGGCATCGTGACTCAGACCTGAAGGCTCATTTCATAGGTAACATCTCACCTTGAGGAACTCAAGCATGGGCTGCTGGATTTTCTCCTCCAGCTCCGTGATGAGCTTGTTAAGGAGCGTGATCTCCTTGGAGAGGTCGGTGATGTTCTCGTTCTGCCTCTTGGCGATGTTCTTCTCCATCTTCTCCAGCTGCCCCAGGAGGATGTGCTCCTGGTCGTGCAGGAATTGCCGCAGCCTCTCAAACTCCACGAGCAGCTTCTGCCTCTCGGTCTCAATGGTTTTCTGGGAAGGAAACAAGGCAAAAAAAAAAAGAAGATTTTAAGCTGGCGCAACAATTTTGGGGTGGAGGAGGTGAATTTGGACCACCTTGTGCCACTGCTTGCTGGCGAGACCGGGTGCTTTCAGTTAGGGAAGGGCGAGGAGATACCGCATGTGGTGTTCCTGCACAAAGACCTTGACAAGGAGTGGAGACGGGAGAGCAAAGGTCATGGCGGTTATTCCACGAACAGCAGTTATCTTCACAGCAGCTGCAACCCTGCAGCCTTTTCCAGAAGGAAGAGGCACCGGACCATGTCTGGGGCAGCACCTCACCTCCTCAGCAGACCTCAGCGGGGTTTCACTTCTACACCGACCACGTAGGCTTCCCTTTTCTCCTCTTGTGTGATGGGAAGTTAACCAGCACTGAAGGACGTAGAGGTGAGGACTGGTAGCTAAGAGGTTCCCCGAGTCCTCCTCATCATCTGATGGTACAAACACCCAAACAGAAGGAGCTGTGTAGGAACACCCACTCCGAGCAGCATTTAACCCTCCCTGTGGGCATCTATGTCCTCAGATAAACCCCAGTCCCTGCCCTGCCGTGATCTCCCGTTTCTCGGCTCTGCCAACATCCTGGTTGCCACCACAAGTCCTCTCTGAGACAAAGCCTGGGACAGAATGGGAACATTTTGCTCCAAGAAATGCACCCTTTGGCAGCACGGAGTGTGTTTTAGTTGCTTCACTCTGCACTGCCCTTCACCACAGGTCCAACGGGTCCACCCGGCTCTCAAAAAATGGCCTTTCACGCTCTGCCTTTTGCGTCATGTATGAACCTACGGCTCTTGGCAGGCTGAGGCTGCTTCAAGCCCCACCAGCTGGAAGAAAACCCAGCGCGTTGCGGCAATAATGGCTCTTCATGGGGATGGTAGAACAGAACTATGGGTTGAGGGTCACCTGGTTGTGTTTCTCCCAAGTAGGGAGGACAAGAGCCACTCGAAGCCGTTTGTTTTGGCAGTGATGATCTAGGAGAGGTGTTACTGGCATGGGGATGAAGGATTTCCTGCTGCCCTCTGCTGCCCCAAGGACAGTAGGTGGGGAAGAGATGGAAGAGGGAGGGAGGAGGGATGGAGGGAGGTGTCACAGCCAGCCCAGCTCTCAGCCCACCCATCCTTTTGGTCTGCTAGAACACCAGCTGATGTGTTGCCAACCCTGATGGTGAAGAAAGGAGAAAACCTGGTTGGGAAATGAGAGATGGGATGGCTTGGCAGGTCCTAACCGCCTTCCCACTTCCCAGCCTGGACCCTCCACCCCAAACACTGCACCGCACACTCACCAACATCTCCTGAGTTTTCTTGTCATCGTTCACTTTAAACTCCAGCAGCTCCTGCCTCTCCTTTTTCAGGAAATCCAAGCGTCCTTGGATTTTCTCCTAGGAATGAAAGAAGACGTCACCAGCTTTGGGTTGTTTTGCTCTGTTGGACTTCTTTTGCAGCGTTCTCCAGTTTGCTCTTTGCAGCCACGCGAAGCCAAGCAGGATTGCAAGAAAAACACAGGGCCATTCTGGCGCTCTGGCTCAGCTCTGCCCACGCTCACCCAAACTCCCACATCTGCAACCCTCGAGGACCTCCACAACTTCACGTACACGCAGCAAACACAAAGATGCCCCGGGGGAGGATGCGTGTGCTGTTTGAATCAGCCGCTGCCACCACCCTCCCCACCTTTGCTCTTGGCACGAGGAAAACTCAGCCTTAATCAACGTAGATTCATCTTTGGGCACTCGCCCAGACCTAAAATAGCTGTGGATGTTTGCTCCATCATCTGTTACACTACCGATAAGGGAGGTGTCCGCAGGTGACATTGGCAGCGTGATGCTCGTGTGGCTCAAGCCCAGGAGCTCGCACGGGAGAAGCTCTCTCCTGTTCAATCCCACGCTCTCTCCGGCTGCCGAGAGGAATTCACGAGAGGGTTTGCATATCTAGAGGGGATTCCCAGGTCTTTGGAAAGCTCTTTGCGGTGCGGTTGAACGCAAGGTTAAGCGTGGAAAAGCCAGACGACGCGGGGGCTTGAGCAAGGATAAACACACGGTGCCACGCATGCCATTAAGAGGCAGAAGGACCTGGAGGGTCTTCCTCAGGGCAGACAGACAGACAGACACGTACCTTGTACTCCTCAGATGCCTCATCGATGGGTACCACGGCGTGTGGCCGGTGCTCCCGGGACCTGTCACACACCACACAGATGGTTCTCCGGTCATCCTTGCAGTAGAGCTTCAGAGCTTCTCTGTGCTTCACGCAGAGCCCTTCCTCTTCGGCACCTTTGGCCCCGCGGAGGGTGAACTGGCTGATGATCTCAGACATGTTTGCCAGCTGCCGGTTGGGTCTGAAGCTCTTCTGTTGGAAGACTTCTCGGCACTGTGGACAGGGGAAGTCCATCTCTAAGTCTTTCCAACTCTTGATGATGCAAGCCCGGCAGAAGTTGTGCCCACACTCGATGGACACGGGGTCTTTGAAGAACTCCAGGCAGACAGAACAAGTGGCTTCATCCTGGAGGTTGCCAGGCAGAAACATCGCTGCCATGGCCTCTCTCCTGTGGGCAAGGACTGATTTCACCGAGGCAGAACACGGAACATGAATGCTTGGCATCCAGCCCTTTGTGGGCGTTCCTCTTCCAGGAACGAGCCTGCTGCCTGAGGTCACTTCTGCAGTGTCTGGTTTCTTTAAACTGGTAACGAAGACCTCAGCATTAGGGCCAACACACAGGTGGAGAGAAAAGAAAGCAGGAATAGGTCCCTACCCTTTGCTCCACCCTCCCAGGATTCAAGGCTCCCTGTGCACCTGTTTCATTTTTTGCTGGAAGGAGGCGGAAAAAGGGAAATAATTTGGTCGTCAGATCTGGGTCTACTCTTTTGGCTGACCTGGTGCTCAGATCTGAGCCCTGAGCAGTTGCTGTAGGCTCTCGTCCAGGTACCCATCTGAGCTCTCGTTAAAGACCAATTTCACCCTCCATGCTTTAGCCAGGAGATCAGATGACTTGGTTGAACTCCAGGGCTCAAGAGGGACCAGAAAAGGCAACGAGAGAAAGGGAATAGGCATGGATGCAAAGTTTGTATCAAGATCTGGGGGTGAGCCTCACAAATCCATAAAGATTAACCTCTAGGTTGGGGGTCATGTACCTCAAAACCTACTTTTTGTCTTCAGAGAGCAGCTCTGGAGGTCTTACATTAAATAGGAATGATAATTAACGTAGAAACACAGGACGGTTTGTTGGAAGGGACCTCAAAGCTCATCCAGTTCCAACACCCCCCACTGGATCAGGGCCTTCCTTGGCTGGGGATGGTCTATAACATGGTTGTCTCCACCTGAGCAGCTCACCAAAGCTCTTGTTATCAGAGATAAAAGTGAGTGATGGATGTCTGGTTGCTTGGTAGGGGTCACGTTACCATCAACAGGGGAATGGAAACCCTTCAGGAGAGCGATGAATCGTCTCCCAATGAGGACTCGAAAACAGATGAAGCGATCCTCTCCATGAGTGTTGCTTTCAAAGCCAGCCCAATTGTTCTGACGCATCCAAGTGGAGATCTTTCCTTTGGAGACATCTGAAGCTACAGTGAGACAAATCCCAACCCAGAGGAGATCCCAACTCTGGGGGTATCCCGACCCCAGAGGTTGTACTGGAGGAGTTATAACAGCAAAACGAGCCTTGGTGTCCTGCTGCCAGGGGGCTGCAAAGGGTTTCTGGTTTATATTATGGGTTGTGGTCATCCCAATACCTTTGCAGTTGGGGAAAACCACTGCGGAGGGGGTCTCCATCCTCCACTTGAAGCTGCCTTTTAACTTCTAAACCTCTTGGGTGTTTGCATTTTACAGCATCTGCTAAATAGGAGCATCAGCCCTCAGGGATGCATTTACTGCTCCTCCAGATGTCATCATTTGAGATGAGAAATGAGCTTTTTCAGGTCACTTTAGACAATTCCGGGCTCTGGAAGGGAATCCCTCACCTTATCAGGGGAGAATAAAACCCAAACACCAGCAGTTGCTGCGAGTCACGTGAGATTGTGAGTGGAAATAACACGCAAACGACAGGTAAATAGAGAGATATATATTTATATATATTCACACACCGACTCATATATAGGCGCATATATATGTGCACACATACAGCCCTATATATGCAATATATATCTCCATTTAAATGCATACATTTCCCTACGGAAAAGGAATTTTTCCGCGTTTCCGCCCCCGTGCACATTGAATCCCCCGCCCATATATAATATATCATTGTATATTATATATATTTATACACACACATCACTCTCTACAGAAGGGAAAAGACGTTCTTTGCTACATCTCATTTCTCTCGAGCTGTAAATAAAGAGAAACTAAACATTTTTCCACCACCACACGCATATTTTTCCATGGTGCCAAAAGGAAGAGGGAGTGACCGATGAGCTGGAGAGAAACCCACGCGTTACCCGGAGACGCATAAATAGCCGAGAACAAGAGAGCGTAAGGACCTGGATGGAAGCGATTGGGCAGCCCAGAGGGAAAACCAGGAGGAGAATGAGTTGGGCGTAGGGAAACAGGACAGGCAGCTTCCAGACAGCAGCACAAGCGCATCCCGCTGCCCTCCCAGCTGACCCCGCATACCTCGGAGCAGAGGTGTAGGAGAGGGTCATCCTACTATATCGCCCGACTTTTTGCGTTGGGAGGGTGTGAGCTGGGGGCAGGTGAGGGGTGAACCTGGTGGCCGAGGGCTCCCAGCGGGAAGTGGCCCGTGGCAGTCGCTCCACCATGCTCTGACGAAGGAGATCAGCCCGAATCCTGGCCGCCTCTGACATCTCGGCGCTGCTTCGAGCTCCTGCTCCTTCCTGGCCTTCAGTCGCCCCATTTGTCCCCTGTCACCACCACCCCATCTCACTCACCATTCCTTTCCCTCCCCCATTGCATCTACCCCAGGCACCCCCGGATCTCCTGCCCTCCTCCTCCTCCTCCTCCTCCTCAGCAGCTCCTGCTCTGCTCTCCTCTTCGGTGCCAAAGCTCTTTTCCCTGCCCAGAGCCAGGATCACATTTCCAGCACCTCCCTCCACCTGTCTCCAAGCCCAGACTCTCTCCACAGGGCCTCCGCAGCCCTTTAAGCCTCTTTTCTTCTTCTTCAAGCCACCCGCTCTGCTCTTCTTCCAGAGATGCTCAGGAAGGAGTGAAGATTTTCATCCCTCCTCTAAAGCCATCAGTGAAGGATTCAGCTCCCAGCTCATATTTCCATGCAAAGAAGGGCAGAAACATCCCACACAAGACATCTCCCACCTACCATGGGTGAGGAGAGGTTGGGATATCCAAAACAGCAGAAGGAAGAGGAGAAAGAAGCTCTTCTGGAGCCCCTTTGAGTACTGGAAGCTGCTCTAAGGTCTCCCTATAGCCTTCTCTTCTCCAGGCTGACCAACCCCAACTCTCCCAGCCTGTCCATAGGAGGTGCTCCAGCCCTTGGATCATCTCCATGGGCTCCTCTGGACTTGCTCCAACGGCTCCACGTCTTTCCTGTGCCGGACATGGATCTGTTAGGTCTAATATCTATTAAATATCTACGCCCTTTATTCTTGGTTTCCCCCTGATGCTCCCTTTGCAACCCTTGGTGAAAGGTCCCCAGCAAGGAAGGTCCCAACCTTGCACTGGAGGGAAAAAAATGGGATGCAAGAAGGGACAAAGCACCTTGGCTTGCCCTTGGGGTTTTATAGTAGCAGGATTATGTTTGGGGCCAAAAGCCGCTTCCAGACCACCAGGAATGCTGAGTCTGAAGAGCTGTTAATAGGAGCGTCTGCCTGGAGAAGGAAAAAGAGGGACACGAGCCAAATTCAGCTGCCGGTTTATTGCTAGAGCTGAAATTAAATCAGGTCAGAAGCCCGGAGGTGGGGGTTGGGGGGCTGCAGGCAGAGTGATTTCACCCATCCTAAATTAAGGTGTGTAAAGTGAGGACTCTGGTGGCCGGACTACACCAGGAGCTCTGCTCCTACCCCCTCTGCACGTTAATCGGTAGAGTCATCATGCCACTCGTCGTTGCAGAGGTCCGTCTCGCAGCAGGAATACCGGGATGTGAGGTGGGACTCTGCGTCCGATGCCCGTTCCCGGCCGCAGTTCAGCATGGAAGTGCAGCCTTGCTGGTAGTAGAGGGTCACCTTCCCTGGGTGGGCAGAAAGGGGTCGGGGTTAGGAGAAAACAGCTCTAAACTAATAAAAACCAAGTGGTGGGCACTGAAGTTTCCAGGGGAGACTCTTAAATAGCACACACACAGTCGCACCGTGTTTGTTTTAATTACGAGAAAGACCTTAACGAAACACGTTGTGGTTGGACTCAATGATCCAATGGGTCCTTTCCAACCTGGTGATTCTATGATGATTCTATGTGCACATAGCATGAATTTATGTAACTTCTTTGCGAGACAGAGTCTCTCCATTGTCTGAAAGAGCTTTTTAACTGTACACAGGGCAACCTCCATCAAAAGAAGGAATTTGGCCCCTTGCTCCACTTCTTTCCCACATCACGTTCATCATAGAATAGTTTAGGTTGGAGGGGACTTTAAAGATCATCTTGTTCCAACCCCCCGGCCGTGGAGGGGATCATCATTGCATCCTCATTCATTCAAAAAAATAATCAATTTGGTTTCCCAAAGACAAGGACAATCCCAACCAAACCAGAGGAGACACATGGTGGTGTTGACCCCTCCACTCTACGTGCCTAGGGAGCTTTTGATGATGGCACATTTCTCTCTCCGCTCACAAGTCGTTTCGTTCGCTCCCCGGAAGCATCCAATGAAGGGGATCTTGTAATTGCAGACTTTGCATCGAAGAGCCTCAACTGCAGCAGATGGAGAAGAAAATGAGATTGGAGCTGGAGCTCCGTTCTGCACAACCATGAGGGGCAACCCCAGAGATTTAGAGCCTATCAGGGAAGGGATCAGGCGACACCTTCACTTACAGACCCGATAACGAGAGCTCTGGTCTGTAGAGGGAAGGCTGGATGGCTGTGGACACTCCACCCTTCTTGGCAGAGCTTTGCAGGCACACATGGCTTTAGGTGAACCAACCAGACTACAGATCCACGGGGAACAAATGTGGATGTGGATTCTGGAGTGGGGTTCATCCACAGCAAGACCTTCACAACAGCTCTGTGGAGCAGGCAAGGTGCGCATCTAGCCCAGGATCTAGCAACCTACAGCTGAAGGTCACAGCCCAGAGGAGACGGCTTTGGATCCCATATCACCACTTGGAAGTGAGTGGAAAAGTCGTATTGTCTTATAGTCCACTCAAGCGACAATAAGAAGGATTGCAGAGATTTCCCTCGCATGACTCTAAACTCAGAGTGGAGAACACCATGGAAAACCTGAGCTTGGTAAGACATGTCCAACCACCCTCAGATGTTCTCCTGCCTTTTATTCCATCCCATTTAACCATGACCCTCCACTTACCGACCCCAAAGCACAAGACAAGGGTCAGCCCCATGAAGAGAACCTTCATCTTGAGAAAGAGGACAGATCCTGCCCTCCCAGCTGCACCTCAGCCCAGACCTGGGAATGAGGATGACACAGGCAAGTTATTAATCCCTGGAATGAGGTTCCTCTGTCATCAACTGGGAAAAATCCATCAAAAATGACACAATGGAGATGTTTGTGATGTCCCTTTTGGGGCAAACCCAAGAACCTTGAGGGACATTGCTAGACAATCCTCCAGCACCTTAAAAAGTTGAAATACAGCAGTTCCACCTTTCTGTGCTCATTTTAGCAGCCATCCTGTCAAAGCAGAAACCTCCCATGTGAATAAAGGGATCTTATGAGGAAAAGCCTCATATTTCTCCATTTCCTAAGATGATTCCACCTCTTGTTTGGACACAGCACTGGGAATTGTACCGAGAACTGGGCAGATTTGGGCAAAGAAAGGGCAAGAAATAAGTGACTGCCCAATGTGGGGCTCAATCCCACAATCCTGAGATGAAGAGTCTCATGCTCTACCAACTGAGCAAGCCAGGTTGCCGTAAGAGCTCCCTTTCCATCATTTTTCTCACCAAAAAAGGGTAAATTTGGTGCTGGTTCACCGAAACGCCCAATTTCGTAAGTATGAAAGTAGAGATATTTAAGGAAGTGGAAGATCTTTGCCTGGAGATTGAAGAGGGTGCGTTGGGGTGGTGCACACAGACACAAACCACAAAGGAGACACAGAAATCCCAAAGCAAAACCCCCAAGAGAGGATCTCTTACCAGGCTCCGCTTTCCTCTTCGATGTCCAAGCATCCATCGGCCACGTGTGACTCCTGCCTTTATCTCTCTGCCGTGCTTGGGCCGAGCCAGGACCTGAACGACCTCAGAGCCGCTGGTGGATATTGTTTGGTGGGAACAATGCTTCTGCTCGCACCTGGGCAAACACAGCTCCTCAGCAAGCCCAGAGAGACCCTTCCAAGACACGGAGTCACTCCTTACATGGGTGAGTCTGCTGGTTCTCCGGCTGTTCAATCTCACATTGCGCAAAGAACCCCACCTCAGCTCCCAAATTTTGAAGGCCACTCAGGGTTAACTCGGCGGAAAAGACCCCCAAAGGTGGATTTTATAGACCTACAGAGCTTCTCTGCTTGAGAAGGCAACACCTTCACAAGTGTCCTTTTCAGACCAGCTAATTTTGGGTGTTCCTCCACTAATGGCACCGGTAACGAGGTTAAAAGTATGTGCCTCATCCCATTTGGAGGTCCTGCCAAAACGGAAACTCCCCCTTTCTCTATTCCTCTCCCTGCTCAGCACCACATACAATCATTCCGTTTGATCCCATTGGATGCAGTTATTCACGAAGCAGAGAGGAGACTGAAAAACAGAGTCTTGGAAGTGTTCACCTAATCCTGGGGCTCATTTCTCCTAAATCTGCAAATGGGACTGTAGAATCGTAGAACGATTTGGGACAAAAGGGACCTCAAAGCCCATCCAATTCCACCCCCTGCCATGGGCAGGGACACCTCCCACTGGATCCAGTTGCTCCAAGCCCCATCCAACCTGGCCTTCAACACATCCAGGGATGGGGCAGCCATGACTTCTATGGACAACCTTGTCCAGGGCCTCCTCATCCTCACAGGAGAACATTTCTTTCAAAGACCTCATCTCAATCTCCCCTCTTTCTGCTGAAAACTGTTCCCCTTCATCCTTTTCCTCATCAATAGCACCTCACCAGCTTTCCTGGAGCCCGTTTTAGTCCTGGAAGCTGCTCTAAGGTGGTCCCAGAGCCTTTTCTTCTTCAGGTTGAACAAGTTAGTCTCAGAACTTCCTATTCTATCCCCTTCTTGCCTGTATTATAGAATCATAGAAGAGTTTGGGTTGGAAGGGACCTTAAAGATCATATAGTTCCAATCCACCTGCCATGGGCAGGGACATCCCACTGGATCAGCTGCCCAAGGTCCATCCAACCTGGCCTTGAACCCCTCCAGGGATGGGGCAGCCACAACTTCTCTAGGGAACCTGTTCCGGGGACTCATCGCTCTCATGGTGAAGAAATTCTTCCTTATATCAAGCCTAAATCTGCCCCTCTCCGGTTTATCCCCACTGCCCCTCATCCTATCACCACAAGCCTTTATGAACAGTTCCTTCCCAACTTTCTTGTAGCCCTTTCAGGTCTTGGAAGGTCCTTCTAAGATCTCCTTGGAGCCTTTATGAACAGTTCCTTCCCAACTTTCTTGTAGCCCTTTCAGGTCTTGGAAGGTCCTTCTAAGATCTCCTTGGAGCCTTTATGAACAGTTCCTTCCCAGCTTTCTTGTAGCCCTTTCAGGTCTTGGAAGTTCCCTCTAAGATCTCCTTGGAGCCTTTATGAACAGTTCCTTCCCAGCTTTCTTGTAGCCTTTTCAGGTCTTGGAAGGTCCCTCTAAGATCTCCTTGGAGCCTTTATGAACAGTTCCTTCCCAAGCTTTCTTGTAGCCCTTTCAGGTCTTGGAAGGTCCCTCTACGATCTCCTTGGAGCCTTCTCCAGGTTGAAGAAGCCCAACTCAACAACCCTTGAGTTTCTTCTCCATCGCAAAGAACTTGGCCAGGAGAGGCAAATTCCTCCTCATGGCATCTACCAACGTTTGTGGTCCTCATGAAACACCCCCAAAATTCTTGTTTAGAGAGGATGGAAAGGGGAAAAAAAAGGAGGAACCGCCCAACGTGGGGCTCGAACCCACGACCCTGAGATTAAGAGTCTCATGCTCTACCGACTGAGCTAGCCGGGCTGTGGGAATCCATGCTCCAACTCCTGAGCATTAGTTGGGATGCAGGGAGAGTGGATTTGGGGGAGATTTGTCTCAGGAGAGGGCAGAAAAAGCTCCCTCCTGGCAGATTTACTTCTCCTGCTGCGTCTGCTGGAACACCAAATCCTTGATTTCCACCCAACCCAGACTCCCTGGGAGCACTTGGCAAAAAAAGGAGTGAGCGGCGGAGGGATGAAGGGTTCTGAATGCTCCATCATTGCGACACCAGCTCCAAAGGAGTTAAAAACCTTACAGAAAAAAAGCCTTTTTTTTCCCGACTGGGAATCCAACGCGGGGCGCTGAATCCTAACCACTCGACCACCAAGGAGTAGTCAGAGATCTTTTCCCTCCCCAAAATACCACCAGATATTTGGGGGCACAAAGGTTTTGGGTAGTGCTTGATGCACAGGAGGAGTTTTGCATGTTTTCCTTCTCCTTCCCTTTGCAGCCAAGGAGTAAAACCATCCCAAACCAATAGTTCCTTGCATTTAACTTCTGCTGACATCCAGTGGTGGATCTTTCTCCATGGCTTCTCCAACACCAGGGAGTCTAGAAGTGACCCCAGAAGGGTCTCGCAGCCACCAAGTGACTTCCCCCCCTCTTCCTGTCCCCAAACGCATGGGGGGTTCTGTCTGCTCCCATCGGAACTGGAAGGCTCTCCCAATTTTCCAGCTGCTGAGTTCATGGCGTACGTTCAACCGGGTGGAAGACATCTCAGAAGCCACAGGTTCCTCTGTTTCGAGGTGCAATATCGGAGCAGATTCCTGGCATCACAGTAGCTTTATAAAATACGCAGAGCCAAGAATACCGCGAGGGGATCCAGCTGATCCTTGGGATTGGACAGAACTTCAGGTTATCTACCGGTTTTTAGGCATTTCCTCATGTTGGTGTTGGGATATGAACACGGTTCAATCGTGACTCGGGAATCTTTCTCCAACTAAAGCACATGGATCTAATTTTACAGGGAATTCTCTATATTTCAAAGAGATTCCTGGACAAGCTGGAAAAGTGGGGCTGTGTGAACCTCAGGAGGTTCAACAAGGCCGAATGAAAGGTCCTACACCTGGGTTGGGGCAGTCCACAGTTTCAATCTGGAATGGGGGATGACGTGATTAAGAGTGGTCCTGAGGAGAAGGACTTGGGGTACTGATTGATGAGAAGCTCCACACGAACCAGCAACACTCACAGCCCATGCAGCGAACCACGTCCTGGGCTGCATCAGAAGCATCGTGGCCAGCAGGGAGGGAAGGGATTCTGCCCCTCTATTCCTCTCTTAGGAGACCTCATCTGGAGGATGGTGTCCAGTTCTGGAATTCTCAACATAAGAAGGAGATGGAGCTGTTGGAACGGGTCCAGAGGAGGCTCCAAGGATGATGCGAGGGCTGGAGAACCTCCCATCCGAGGACAGGCTGAGAGTTGGCGTTGTTCAGTCTGGAGAAGAGAAGGCTTCGAGGAGACCTTAGAGAGACCTTCCAGTACCTGAAGGGGGTCTACAAGAAAGCTCAGGATGGACTTCACAAAGGCTTGGGGTGATAGGACGAGGGGTATAAACTGGCGAGGGGTGGGTTTAGACTGGACCATAAGGAGAAATTTCTTCATGATGAAAGCAGTGAGTCCCTGGAAAAGGTTGCCCAGGGAAGTTGTGACTGTGCCATCCCTGGAGGTGTTCAAGGCCAGGTTGGATGAGGCTTTGGGTAGCCCAGTCCAGTGGGAGGTGTCTCTGCCCATCGCTGAGTGGTTGGAACTGGATGACCTTTAAGGTCCCTTCCAACCCAAACTATGCTATGATTGTACGATTCTCTTCAAGACCTACTGTGCCGCACGCAGCTGATGTGCCACACACGGTGGAATTGAAATGGGACTGGAGGAGGATGAGAAGGATGGAAAGAGCTCAGCAGAAAGCTCTGTAGTTTCTCCTGCGTGGGCTCTTTACACCCAAATTTCTCAAAGAATGGCAATCTGAAGAGCAAAGGCTTTAACAAAAGCAATGTAGGTCACAGGGATGCAGCGTGGAGGGGAAAGACCAGATTTAACGACGGCGGGTCGTGCTCTAGAGAGTTAATTGAATGTCAAGCCCGAGGTTTTGGCTGCTATTCTAGGTCACGTCCCAAGAACAAATAATTCCATCCAGGAGCAGGAATGCATGACTGCAAAGGCTCCCCCGCCACCCAGTCTCATTTATTTCAGCCCATTCGTGGGATGGGTGAATGCAAAATGAGTAGGGGGGGAAGGGAACAAACTCATTGCTTGGTTCTGAGCAGAGCAGAAACATCTCTTTGAGTGCAACATCCAGGAAGGGAGCGGAGCTCAGCCAGGAGCCTCAGCCTGAGCAAGAAGAGGGTGGGTGGGAGATGCAAAGGGAAGAGTTCAGAAGCATGTAAGTGATACTTGAGTCAAAGAAATAGAATCCTGGGATAGTTTAGGTTGGCAGGGACCTTAATGCCCATGTATTTCCAACACCCTGCTGTGGGCAGGGACACCTCCCACTGGATCAGGTTGCTCTAAGTCCGTCCAACTTGGCCTTCAAGACCTCCAGGGATGGGGTAGGGACGTCTTCTCTGGGCAACCTGGGCCAGGGCCTCCCTACCGCCATCAAAAAGCATTTCTTCCTGGTATCTCACCTCAATCTCCCCTCTTCCACATGAAAACTGTTCCCTCTCATCACCTCCTTTGCGCTCTCTGATCAAGAGCCCCATCTCCAGCTTTTCTAAAACCCCTTTCCACGCTGGGAGCTGCTCTAAAGTCTCTCCAGAGCCTTCTCTTCTCCAGGCTGAACAACCTCATCTCTCTCAGCCTGCCCTCGTATGGGAGGTGCTCCAGCCCTCAGAACATTTCCATGTCCTCCTCCGGGCTTGCTCGAACAGATCCATGTCCTTCCTGTGCTGAGGACTCCAGAACTGGACACAAGGCTCCAGTCACGTAGGGACAACACCAAGTCGTTCATAACAATGCAACAGAAAAACTCTATTATAGAACGATTAGGTTGGAAGGGACCCACTGGGTCATTGAGTCCAACCATCATCTCGGCATATGATCCCCAACGCTGGATAATTCCCATCGCCAGCTCTCTATTCAAGGTCCATCCCATCAAACCTGACTGAAGACCGCAAGGAAGTCCATGGGTAGGAGACAGAGCGCAGCCCATGGGATGGATCAGCAGGGTTCCGTAGTCACGCACAGACATTCTTCCTCCAACACAGGTGCCAAAGGGCTCAATGCTGTAGGGCTGAGCTTAAATAGAGCCCCTGGAGCACAGGTGGGGCTCCCACGTGGAGCTTCTTGGGGCCGTTAATGCTCATCAGTGCCCGAAGGTGGGCGTTGGTCCTTCCCTGGTAGGAAGATGGGCTGATGGTCCCCAGGAACACAGCAGCGTCCCTCTGTGTGAGCTGAGGATGTGGCTGCACAGAGACTTCTCTATCTGATTGGTGACGGGAAAAGATGAGGTTTGATGAAAAAGTGAGCTGTAAACGCAAATTATTCCTCTCTGTCGATGTGGGAAGCGAAGGCTGAAAATTAAGGATGTAAAACTGCGGCACGCCCCACCCGCGGCTGTTTTTAGGTTCAAAACACCCTTTAAAGAGCCACTAAATTAACTCTCCAAGTGCATAGGGGTGTCCTGTGCCAGCAGCTTGCAGAGAGGGGTTTAAGAAGGTAGAGGAAGTGGGGAGAAAACCCCAAAAAGAGGTGTTTCTGCCTGGTTTCGAACCAGGGACCTTTTGCGTGTGAGGCAAACGTGATAACCACTACACTACAGAAACCCACAAAACCTTATTTTTTGGGTAAAACTTCATGGAACTAAGAAGACGCCTTCCTTCGATCCATTTCCTGCAGGACAACTCCTGTTTCCCCACATGTCTTGCACCTTTCTTCACTTCTTAGGGCTCTTAGCCTTCTTTACTCTTCATCTTCGCTCAACAACAAACACAAAATATTTCTCCTCTCCCTTTCGCTACACCCGCACGCGTCGCCCTTCCTCAGCACCTCCTCGTGGTGGCCAAACCAAGCCACACAACCAAGGGAAACCCAACACTCTGCACAGCCAGGGCCGATTCCACAATTCAAAACGCTTCTGAATGGACAAAGCCCACCGTAACGACTCCTTCTCGCACACCCCAGGAAGGAGTTGGCATCTTCAGGCATCCTTTCCAAGGTTCATGCTCAACGTCCCTTCTCCGCTTGACCAAACCAGAGCTAAAGGCCACTGCACTGTCAACTTCCCGACCCAGAAAGACCCAACCCCTTCCATACCTGCCAGGTAGGGAGGGAAAAAACCCAAAAGAAGCGTTTCTACCTGGTTTCAACCCAGGGACCTTTCACATCTGAGGCAAACATGATAATCACTGCACTACAGAAAGCTGCACAGCTGCCTCCTGGGGCCCAGATTTCACAGGATGCAGAAGAAAGGTTGTTTCAACCAACATAAATGCATTCTTTGCAAGAATCAAAGCCTCCAGTGGTCGATTATCCATCAATTTCCAGCACTATCTCTATGTGTGCATCAGAATATGAAAAAGGAAAGGTTTCCTTCTGTTGGTGGCCCTTCTCAACTCTGCATTTCCAGCCCCGCTGCTCTACTTTTGGAAATAATACTTTGCTGAAGAGCTTGAAGGACCAACTCAACAAGGATGATGCTACCAAAGACCCAAAAGTGGTGTTTCTGCATTGTTTTGAATCAGGGACCTTTTGCACGTGAGGCAAATGTGATAACCACTACAGTACAGGGAGTGGATGAAATAAGTGTAATGCTCCATCCCTGCAATATGAGGAACCCAAATTCTCATGTTGGATCATAGAATCCCTAGGTTGGAAAAGGCCTCTTAGATCATCGAGGATGCTCCTAAATAGCCCCAAACCCTCTCCGATGTGCACCCTTCACCCATGTTTCTCCCCCACACCACACCTCCAAACCACATGGCTTTACCCCATTCGCTTATCCTCTTGCTCGACGCCGCCTGGAGCATCATCCCAAAGTGCGGAGCCGCTCTACTGACTCCAAGCGCTTTGCAAGCTCCGTCACAACTTACCTTCCCATGCAAAAGCTCCTCAGCTCACAATCGGCCACAAACAACCTCACGTCTTTTCCAGACAACAAAGGAAAAAGAACGGAAAAAGGGAATTTGGGGGCAAAAATGTGTAAAGATAAAGGAGGGGAAGTGGGAACAATAGGGGTATATGGAGCTCCCTGGTGGTCTAGTGGCTAGGATCCGGCGCTTTCACCGCCGTGGCCCGGGTTCGATTCCCGGTCAGGGAAATAACGATCACACTTTTGTGACATGAATCTGAATTTGTAAATCCTTTCTCCCCTCGGCTGGGTTTTTGCCTTTTTTTTTTTCTAGAAAGCACCAAATCCAGGGAGTAATAAAGCAGTTTATTGTAAAAAAAATGTAACCTTTTCTTCTTCAGGAGGAAAAAATTAATCTCAGCGCTTCCTATTCTCTCCCCTTCTTGCCTGTGTTATAGAATGATAGAAGAGTTTGGGTTGGAAGGGACCTTAAAGATCATTCAGTTCCAATCCACCTGCCAAGGGCAGGGATGTCTCCCACTGGATCAGCTGCCCAATGCTCATCCAACGTGGTCTTGAACCCCTCCAGGGATGGGGCAGCCACAACTTCTCTGGGCAACCTGTTCCAGGGCCTCCTCACCCTCATAGTGAAGAAATTCTTCCTAATGTCTAATCTAAATCTGCTCCTAAGGAGGCAGGAGAGGGGCTGAACCCACCACAATCCCACAGCAAAATGAGGACAGAAAGGTGAGTTTAGGGAGCCCGGCTAGCTCAGTCGGTAGAGCATGAGACTCTTAATCTCAGGGTCGTGGGTTCGAGCCCCACGTTGGGCGCTTTGCTTTTCCCCTCATTCTTACAACTCAGCTGAAAAGAATCCCCATTTTTTCCGTGCTCCGAATCACCACAAAATTCTCCCCAAAAGGGAAAAAAAAAAAACCCTGCGCCACTAAACAAAAAAAAATCTAATTTTTCACCTAAAGAAAATTAAATTTTTGCTTTATAAAGCATCAAAAAAAAAATCTATGTGGTAAAGCACAAAAAAAAATTGATTTTTAAGGAATTTTAGTTTCTTTTCTGGAGAGGTAGTTTCAATGTCAGGATGGCCGAGTGGTCTAAGGCGCCAGACTCAAGGTTTGTTCTTTCCCGATCAAAGGGTGTTCTGGTCTCCAGATGGAGGCGTGGGTTCAAATCCCACTCCTGACAGCTCAGTTTTTCTCGGTTGATACCTACCAAAAAAGTCTTAATTTTCCCCTTTTGCGCCTCTCCCTGCAGCCACAGCCACCCCAGTGCTGCTTGGTCACCCCACAAAAATGGACTAAATCAGTGTTTTCCCCCTCGGTGGGGAGCAAAGAGGTGGGTTGATGCTTTTTTTCTTTTAATTGATGCATAGAATCATAAAAATCACTATGTTGGAGAAGACCTCTTAGATCATTGAGTCCAAACATTCCTATCAATCCATGCCCTTAAGCACCTCATCTCCCCGTCTTTTAAATCCCTCCAGGGATGGAGACTCCACCACCTCCCTGGGCAGCCTCTGCCAGGGCCTGATGACCCTACCTGTGAAAAATTTCTTCCTGATGTCCAGTCTGAACCTCCCGTGGTCCACCTTGAGGTCATTCCCCCTTGTCCTGTCCTCTGTCACTTGGGAGAAGAGCCCAGCACGGTCCTCTCCACAACCTCCTTCCAGGGAGTTGTAGAGAGCAATAAGGTCTCCTCTCAGTCTCCTCTTCTCCAGGTCCCTCAGCTGCTCCTCGTCAGACTTGTTCTCCAGCCCCTTCACCGGCTTCGTTGCTCTTCTCTGGACACGCTCCAGAGCCTCAACATCCTTCTTGGAGCGAGGGGTCCAGAACTGAACTCAGTATTTGAGGTACGGTCTCACCAGTGCTGAGTCCAGGGGCAGAAGAAATTCCCTGGACCTGCTGGTCACGCCGTTTCTGATCCAAGCCAAGATGCCGTTGGCCTTCTTGACCACCCGGGCACACTGCCGGCTCATGGTCAGTTGGGTGTCCATCAACACCCCCAGGTCCTTCTCCTCGGGGCAGCTTTGCAGCCACTCTCCTCCTAGTCTGTAGCACTGCATTGGGTTGTTGTACCCCAAGTGCAGGACCTGGTGTTTGGCCTTGTTCTACTTCATGGAGAAGCCATGGGATGGCTGCTGGGACAACCTGAAGCGCAGCGATGAGGTGGAGGGTGCAGTGCAGACAGGGGGAAAAAGGTGGAAAATGGGCAGAAAAGCAAAAGCTGCAATAATTGATGCTACCTGCGATGGACCAGCGTGTAAACAGCCCCTAACGGGCTCCCTGGTGGTCTAGTGGTTAGGATTCGGCGCTCTCACCGCCGCGGCCCGGGTTCGATTCCCGGTCAGGGAAGGTACTTTTTCCTTTACCCCTCCTCTCAGATCCTATTTTTTTTAAGGGAAAAAAGTGGTTTGATGTTATTAGAAGATTCGCCCCTACGAAACACTCCCAAATTCCCTTTTTTTTTAATTCTGACACCATCCCACTCATGTGCACACTATCCTCAGCAGGACATCTTCTCCAGCTTATCATAGAATTATTAAGGGTGGAAAAGCCTCTAAGGTCATCCAGTTCGACCGTCAACTTGACAGAGATGGGCACAAAAATCATAGAATTCTGGTTTGGGGTGGAAGGGACCTCAAAGCCCATCCGGTTCCACCCCTCTGCCATGGGCAGGGACCCCTCGCTCTGGATCCAGTTGCTTCAAGACTTATTCAACTTGGCGTCAACCACCTCCAACCCATGTCTCATCTCCACATGACGGCTTAAATGATCTCCACAGGGTAGAAATGAAAGCATTGGCCAAGTGGTTGCTCTTTGCATTGGAAAGGACCTCAAAGCCCATCCACCCGCAGCACAGAGTTTCCAAGACCATGAAATTAAAGACAACTATTACTGGTGAGGGGAGAGTCATGGAATGGGTTGGGTTGGAAGGGACCTCAAAGCCCATTCAGTCCCACCGCCTGCCATGGGCAGGGACACCTCCCACTGGATCAGGTTGCTCCAAGGCCCATCCAATCTGGCCTTTAAGCCCTCCAGGGATGGGGCAGCCACCACTTCTCTGGGCAACTTGAGCCAGTGCCTTGCAGTTCCCAAAGCCACTTGAGACCTTCCTGCAGCTCACCAGCTCCTATTTTATTTACCAGTGGGGATTATTTATATGTTTATGGGTGTTATTTACCGTTTAGGAATGTAATTTATTATGAGTAGCAGCGAGAAGTGTTTATCCAAAGCAAAAACCTGGGAGGGACAGGGAAAGCAGGAGAAAAGCAGTAAACAAATTTAAAAAAGAGAGGTATTTTATAAAAATTAGCATTCCTTCGAAACAAAGTAATAGGCGAGGGGAGAGAAAAGGTAGGTGTTTCTGCCCGGTTTCGAACCGGGGACCTTTCGCGTGTGAGGCGAACGTGATAACCACTACACTACAGAAACCTCCATGGGGGAAAGGGGTGCCTACCTGCACCCTATTGGATATTCTCTGCCCTGCGAGGAGCTGCTCATCTTCCCTTTGTTTTGGGGTTCAGTTCTACTGACTTCAAGACAATCAACCTCACTGCATGGAAAAGAGCCTGAAATGTGGCTGAGCTCAAAGAGTTTTGGTAAACGGAGTTAACTCCAGCCCGAGGCCGGTCACAAGCGCTGCCCCCCAGGGCTCACCGCTGGGTCCAATCCTGTTCAATATCTTTATCAATGACTCAGATGAAGGCTTCGAGTGTCCCCTTACCAAATTCGCAGACGACACTAAGGTGGGTGGAAGTGTCCGTCTGATGGAGGGTAGGGAGGCTCCAAAAGGATCCGGCTGGATCCATGGGCTGAGACCAACGGCAGGAGGTTTAACGAGGCCAAACGCCGGGTCCTGCACTTGGGGCACAACCCTGTGCAGCTACAGACCGGGGAAGAGTGGCTGGAAAGTTGCCTGGAGGAGAAGAACTTGGGCGTGTTGGTTGACACCCAACTGAACACGAGCCAGCAGTGTGCCCAGGGGGCCAAGAAGGCCAATGGCATCTTGGCTTGGAAGAAATTCCTCCTCGTGTCCAGTCTAAATCTGCCCCTCTCCAGTTTATACCCATTTGCCCTCATCCTATCCCCACAACCATTTGTTAACAGCCCCTTCCCAGCTTTCTTGTAGCCCCTTTCGTGTACTGGAAGGTCGCTCTAAGGTCTCCTCGGAGCCTCCTCTTCTCCAGGCTGAACAACCCCAACTCTCTCAGCCTGTCCTCAGATGGGAGGTGCTCCAGACCTCTGATCACCTTTGTAGCCTCCTCTGAACCCGTTCCAACATCTCCATCTCCTTCTTATGTTGGAGATTGCAGAACTGGACACAATCCTCCAGATGAGGTGTCCCAGTAGAGGGGCAGAATCTGAAAACACTGACTCCATCCGCTGGGAAACGCTCCCTTGAGCACCCTCCACCCCTCCTGGGTTCCTCCTTACTCCCCTAAATATCCATTAGGCAGCAGCTCAGCCAGAAGCTGTTGGTTAATTAGAGGTTAAAGCCAGCTCTGCCTTGGGAAGGATTTATTTCTCTTGAGTGTAGGCATCTACATCCCAACAATCTGCCATCAGATGGGAGAAGTGAATACTCCCGCACACACTCGTCGAGGCATTTCTAGAGAAGATAAATGACCATTTGCCACCATTCTTCACTGACCCTGGTGGGACCATAGGTTGGATGGCTGCTCATGGAACGGCAATTCCTTACAACATCCAAAGGCGTGGACATCACACAGCACTAAGCAGGAATCCCACACAAGCTCACACCACGGATGAAGGTAGTTTGGTTGATTTAAGGTACCCTTCCACCAGATAAGGTCTTGCCTATCTCACCCTTAGATTAGATTATTGCCACCGAAAACATGAAGCCATCAGGAAGTCCTCTAAGCTTTTGCATCACCGCCTACAGCATCTACGCTCAGTCACGCAGCTGAAAGCTCGGTGAGCCAAATCCAGGCTCAGCATATTGCAAGGACGCGTTGGAGAGGGCGGAGGGAGAGAAACTGGGAACCAGCTCAACTTGTGCTCAGCTCAGCTCTCCCACAGAGAAGTTTTTGGAAGGGTTTATGGACGTGGATGCACCAGAGCATCCGGCAGAGTCGCAGGGGGTTGGGAAGCAGAGCAGCCCCTCTCTCTCTCTCCAGCTCTGAACCAAGCGATGCTTCTTGTTGACATAAACTATGGAGAAAGGAGAATTTTCCATCCCAGAGAGGATATTCTTCACGCTCCCAAAAGCCATCTCGGGGGTGATGAGCCCCTGAGTTCTCCCTAGGCTCAGGTGGACACTGTCCCGTGAGGGTCAGGGGGAGAGAGTGAACTGGCAGCCCCTCCCCAGGCAGAGCAGGGGGAGGATTCGCTCTCCCGCAAAGGATGTTGGGGGGTAGGTGAAGATTGGGGCCTCGTTATTGGAGTCAAAAAAAGCCACCCGCCCCGCCTCGTAGTCCAGGTAAATCCCAATCACTTTGGGGGGAGCAAGCAGGGAGATGGGGATGGTGGGAGACGTGAGTGCCTGGTACTGGCTCCCGCACTGCCCCACCGCCCAGATCCCCACCTTGGGGTTGACGCTGATCCGCCCTTTCCTCTTCACCGACTCCTTGGCCACCCCAACAGCCCAAGCTTCCCCCTCGCCCACCTCCACCTCCCAGTAATGCCTCCCCGCGCTGAAACCCTCGCAGCCCAGGACGCAGCGCGATGAGTCGAAGCGCTTGGGGTTGTCGGGGACGGGCTGGCGAGTGTCTTCCCATCTCACGCGCTTGCGATCCTCAGACAGGACGAGCCGGGGATGCGCCGTCTCTGGATCCAGCGTCAAACTTACTGTGGACAGATAGAAGATGACCGTGACGGTACACCTCACTCCTCAAGGACATCATGGTCGTGGTGTCCTCATCTTCCCCCAGTTTAACCTTAGGATGCTTCAGCTTCCAACCCCTGTTTGCTGGAGCAGAGCAGGGATGGTTTTATGCCCACAAGCAAGACTGGAAGAGTCAAAAAGACGTCGTCATAAAGGGACATAATCTAGAGTGAGTGTAAGGCTTTGGAATGTCGGTGTATCTGCTGGGAGTCTCCTCTTCCAGAAAGAGGAAAGAAAGCCTCAGGTGTCCCATGACTTTCTCTTTTTAAGTTCCCAGGTGGAAATATTGGCAATTTTTGTCTGTATTCTCCTTCAGAGAGGTGCTTTCCAAAGGTGCCACTGACCCTACGTGAGGCCCCTCAGTGCCCCAAAGCTTCCTGCACTCCCCAAGCTCTGCCAGAAGGCAAACTCACCCTCTCTCATGCAATCAACCAGAGGAATCACTTCTTGCTATGCTAACATGGCTGCAGCTCCGCAGGGTATGTTGGAAGTATCTCTCCACAACGTTTCTCCAGGCCTTCTACCTAGCTGAGATCTCTTTCCTTGGAGCTCCCGCAGAGAGACCTAACACGACCTCAAACCCTCTCCTCCCCAGCTTCTCTGTACCTTGAAATTTCATCAGCATCTCCTTGAGGGCAATATTCTTCTGAGGAAGGCCGATGGGTTCCTCTCCCAGCTCAGGTGACATCTCTGCTGGTGCCTGGTCACCATCCTTCTCCAGCCTGGAAAGAGAGAAGACCTTCCTAATAGTGTTTCCTTCACTTATAACTGTCATTATGCACTGATTGATTCTCAACGGATTATGAAGAACTAAGTAATAGTAGGACTAGATCGATGACTTGACCTTAGGATAGTCATCAATGAGGTCCCAGAGATAATTTTGCTGACCCAGGCCACGTATCTGTGTTGTTCCCAAGGAGAAGAGTCCCTGGATGGTGAAGGCTTTCCATCATGACCAGCAGTGCTCTCCTTCGAGGGAAATGCAGGCGGTAAAAGGTGCCTTTTCTGGTCTACTTTTGTCTTTCCAGTAATGCACCTTCTTAATCCATGTCCAAAGAGGACACGAAATGGTCCGTCAAAGGGTTGGAAGTTCATACTGGATTCCCTTCCACCTGGAATGTTTAAACCTCCACACGTTTTTAGCTGCTGGTTCGCTGTTGATGATGAGTCCACAAGGGCAGGGAGGAAGCTCAGATCTCCAAGAACTGTTCTGGATGGACCTTAAAGGAAAAGCTGCAGCAGAGCTGGAGGTACCATCATCCTATCTGATATTTTGCCTGGTCGTCAGCATCCTACTTGGACCTTTTGTGGTGTCTTAGTCATCTCCAATGTGTCTACACAGTCCCTAGCGTATGGGGATGGGGGTTTGGAGTCTGTCAGTGTCACCACCGTAGAGATAAATGACATGAACATCACAAGAACACGTGAAAGGAGCCGCCAACCTGCTCAAGATGTTTCTGCTGTCCTACAAAGGAAAGATGAGAGAAGGAGCGTTAGGTCAGAGCAAAGTCAACCCGATAGTGAACAATGAGCAGTCACCGCGTGGCAGTGGGATGAACTCAGGCAACTCTCCGTCTAAATTAGGGGTCTAAAATGAAACCCCTCTCTGCTGGAGAGTTGAGGTCATGGCAGGATCACTCAATGAGCAGGTCCTTGCTGTTATCGGCCATCACCCACCACTTTTCATGTCCCTGCTCTTCTGCTATGGGTGTTCTTACTGCGAATGCCTATTTGGATGTCCTAAATCAGAACCAACCAGAGCCTAGAGATGAGCTCAAGGGATGGGTTTGGGTGACTCTCTAAAGACGAGTGCCTGCTGTTTCTCCATTGCATACAAAGGAACCCAGACTGTTGCTGTCCTTGGGCAGTGATAGGATGAGGGGGAACAGTTTTCAGCTGAAAGAGGGGAGGTTGAGATGAGACCTTAGGCAGAAATGTTCTCCTGTAAGAGAGAGAGACCCAGGTTGCCCAGGGAAGTTTTGGCTTCCTCATCACTGGAGGTGTTGAAGACCAGGTTGGATGGGGCTCAGAGCAACCCGATCCAGTGGGAGGTGTTTCTGCTCATGGCAGGGGGTCAAACTGGATGGGTTTTGAGGTCCTTTCCAACCTAAACCATTCCATGATTCCATGACAATTGTTTTGGATGTAGACATGTACAACCAGATGGGTGGATTCCGTTCCCAGCGGTTGCTTTAAAACACTCAGCTGGGCACTTGGGCCACGCTTGTGATCATTGAAGAAAGTAATTTTATAAAGAAAAGCATTGAAAGATCCATTTTTAAAGGAGTATTTGGAGCTAATTTGACTCCTGGATTGGTGGCGCCAGTGGTGTTCAAGGTCTCACCTGCAGGAATTCGCACGCTGGCTGCTGACACTTCTCCTCCAGTTCACAGAACTGCTTGTCGATGGAGGAGATCTCCTCCAAGAGCTTGTTGATGGTTTCCTCCTGTCTCCTCATGATCTCCTGGTCCAGCTTGGCCAGCCGCTCCAAAAGGAGACGTTCCTGTCCCTCCACGAACTGGTGCAGCTCCTTGGCTTCCGACACAACCTTCTGCCTCTCGGTTTCTACTTGTTCCTGCAACAAGAACCAACGCACGCAAGGGAGACGCAGGGCTGGAGGCAGAAATGGTTGGGAAATAATTGCAATGAAGATGATATAACACGATGATTTATAGCACATCCATAAATTCCTGTGCCCGCTGCAGAGCAGAGGGATAATTAAGACTTTTTTTTCTGCTGTTTCTCGGCTGCAGTTGCTCGCAAAGGAAATTTCCCATGGATTATAAACTTTGTACCCAGACCTTTGGACAGGGGAAGATACAAAACAAAACCAGAAAGAGATTTGTTGGCAAAAGAAGTCGGGGAAAAAGAAAACGAGGCAAGAGAGAAGTAATTGCGTGATTCCCGTTTTCTGTAGGTATTACCAGGGGGAATCGGGATATGTGTGAGCAAACCAAGGAAGAAAAAGGTCAATGATAACCTGGAAAAACCCAACACATGGTCCCAGCCTTTTAAGACCTACAAGGAGTAGGAGACATGGGGAAAACTGGAATGTTTTTAATCCACCCTTGGGACCGCTGTTGTCACTGCTCGATGGCATTGAGGACATTCCCATGCACGTGCAAGGGACCATGGAACACAGTCTTTGATCATGGCACATCTCGTCTCTCCATACCCATCACCATGGCCAGAGAGAGAACCAGAAGGAAAGGCAGAGAGCCATTGCCACCCCGGGGTCGGCACTTACGAGGAAGTCCAGGCTTTTTCCTTCCTGAGCCGTTTTCAGTCCCCACAGCTTTTCTCTCCTGTCCTTCAGCATCTGCATGTGAGCCTGGAATTTCTCCTGAGTGGAGTAGAAACACCTTGTGATGCATTCTATTCCTCCCACGGGTTCATCCCTCTATCCGGGTTCATCTCCTACAAATCAGATTCTTCTCTGTTTAATAACACAATAGTCTGGCTCTGGTTTAATTCATAAACTCTAATTTTTGGGAGAGCAGGGCAGCCAGAAGAGGTTGCTTTCTGCAACAGCCAGGGCGAAACTAATGGCATAGGTTGGAAAATAGTCAAGCAAAGAACGAAATCAGCGGGAAATAGAATCATAGAATAGTTTGGGTTGGAAGGGACCTTAAAGATCATCCAGTTCCAAACCCCCTGCCATGGGCAGGGACACCTCCCACTGGATCAGGTGCCCAAGGCCCATCCAACCTGGCCTGGAACCTCTCCAGGGATGGGGCAGCCACCACTGCTCTGGGCAACCTGGGCCAGGGCCTCCCCACTCTCATCGTGAAGAAATTCCTCCTCACGCCCAGTCTAAATCTGCCCTATTTCGGTTTATACCCATTCCCTCTCTTGTAGCCCCTTCGGGTATTGGAAGACCACTCTAAGGTCTCCTTGGAGCCTTCTCTTTTTCGGGCTGAACAAACCCAACTCTCTCAGCCTGTCCTCATATGGGAGGTGTTCCAGCCCTTGGATCATCCTTGTAGCCTCCTCTGGACCCGTTCCAACAGCTCCATCTCCTTCTTATATTAAGGATTCCCGAACTGGACACCAAGAAAGGAACAGAGGGGCAGAATCCCCTTCCTCACCCTGCTGGCCACGCTGCTTTTGATGCAGCCCAAGACACGGTTGGCCTTCTGGGCTGTGAGCGCTCGTTACTGGCTCACGTCAAGCTTCTCATCAACCAGCATCCCCAAGTCCTTCTCCTCAGGGCTGCTCTCAATCGCATCATCCCCCATCCTGGATTGAAGCCAGGGATTGCCCCAACCCAGGTGCAGGACCTTGCGCTTGGCCTCGTTGAGCCTCATGAGGTTCACACAGGTCCGTTTCTCCATCCCCTCCATCACCACCGTGCACTGAGACTACATCACACCACTGGAGTGAGAGCAATTCTTGATTCTCCCCTTCACTAACGTCGGTTTTCACAACACTCGTCGCATGCGTGTGGTGAAACTGGAGCCCAGAGCATGGGCGTGTTGGGAAACCTCACCTCGCCTCGCACGCCGACGCCGTAAAACCAGATTCTCTCAGGTACATCTACACACAGCGTCTCCTGCACCCCAAATGTCCAAGACAGCAAAGCTGACCCTGCTTTGAGCAGGAGGTTGAGTGAACGACCTCCTGGGCTCTTTTCCAGCATAAGGAGGATGCAGCGATGATATGGAAACGGCTTCAAGACAGTCAGGGTGACCAGCGATGAAGGTGCAGAGCGGGCAGGGTGGCTATAACCCAATGTTCATCCCATCAAGCAGAAAGCAGGTGGAAATGGGTACAACCCCAGGTGTCTGCAAGCAGAGCATCCCGTGGGGCAGCTCCCTATCCCACTCCTTTCCTTCTCCCTCACCTCCACACCACACACAGAGACCTCTCACCTTGTGCTCCTCCGCAGCCTCCTCGATGGGGACCACGGCATGAAGCTGGTGAGCCTGGGACTCTCTGCACACCAGGCAGATGGGGGTCTGGTCCTCCTCGCAGAAGAGTTTCAGAGCTTCTCCATGCTTCTCGCACAGCCTCTCCTTCCCTGCCCCTCCTCTGGCTGCCTGCAAGCTCAGCTGCTTGGCTATCTCGATGATTTTTGCCAGCTCCCGGTTGGGTCTCAGGTTTCGCTGCGGAGCCGCCTCTTGGCACTGAGGGCAGACGAAATTCTCCTTGGCTTCTTCCCAGTGGCGCGTGATGCACGCCCGGCAGAAGTTGTGGCCGCAATGGATGGAGACGGGGTCTTGGAAGAAGCCCAAGCAGATGGAGCAGGAGGCTTCGTTGTGGAAGCTTTCGGCGGGGCTGTCTGCGGCCATCGCCTCGGCGCGCGAGGGCGACGGGCAGCTTTCGTTTTCCACCCTGCTTGGTCTTGCCCGTTGGCTGCTTCGCTTCCTGCAGGTGGCTCGGGCCCCCGAGGGAGGTGGAAGCGAGAGGCGGCGGAGTTTCACTGCTGAGATGCACCGAGTCTTCTCCGAGTTGCGACTACTGCAGAGGAGAAGGGAGAATCCCCTTTCTCCAGGGAGCCCGGTGGGCTGCGAACGGATTAAAAGGAAAATAAACATCTTTCATAATTTCCCAGCTTGGTAGAGACCCAAACTACAGCCAAACCACCCCAGGAAACTGAGAGGGAGCCTCTGTCCCACACCTCCCCATGGGGTCTGGCATCATCGTGCTTTCATCGCTCATTAATAAATGCACTTGTGATTTATTAATTGAAGGGCACAGCCGTGGGAATAGAACCAAAGCAAAACCTCTGCTGTGTTTAAGCTTCCCCTCTTCAGGTGAAACCACCGAGACGCATCCTTGGCTGCTTCTTTCAGATCTTGATTATTTACCGTATACAACCACCGCCTTCGCCGCTGTTCTGCCCACGTCCTCATTTCTGCGTGCGTACGTGCAGCCATAAATGCTTTTATTGTTGCTTTCGATTCCGTTTTTAAACAGGACGCCCCTTCTTTCACAGCTCCCCAGGGCCAAGCAACAGCCGATTTCCACTCACCCTCTTACCTTTAATTTTCTTTTTCTCCACGCTTGCCTGTGATGAAGGAAGGGAGGGGATTTTCTTCCACCCTGTAAATGAAATAACTTCACGATTGGCCTTACCCTTCACTCGAGCTCCTCAGAGATGGGTTCTCCTTCAGCCAAGGTCCCACCGTGCTGCAGCAGAGCTTCCTCCAGCCCTCAGGCACCACGTTTTGAGGATAAAAAAAAAGTGATATTTTAGGATTCTATGATTCTTTTAGACGAGACATCCCTAAACCACTCAATCCCATGGATCATCAGAGGGCTGATGACAGGCATTCCAGCCAAATGATTCTATGGTCAACCTCAGGCACATGGAAGGGTCCAAAGTCCGTTGCGTGTGAAAAGGAACGGTACTCATTAGCACTGGGCTGAGGCTGAGTAGCGAAGTGACACATTTTCGGAGAACATCAGTAAATAACGCACCCGCTGTTACTTGTTTTCAAACGGGTTTCTGATTTTCTGATGCAAAGCTCCGTGCACAGGAACACTCAGACTGAAACCGGTGTTGTGGTTTCATACTCAAGGCACTCTTTTTTTTTTTGCTTAATCTGGTGTTCAGGGTTGATTTAGTCATAGAATCGTAGAGTAGTTTGGGTTGGAAAGGGCCTTAAAGATCATCCAGTTCCAATCCACCTGCCAAGAGCAGGGATGTCTCCCACTGGATCAGCTGCCCAAGGCTCATCCAACCTGGCCTTGAACACCTCCAGGGATGGGGCAGCCACAGCTTCCCTTGGTGACCTGTTCCAGGGTCTCACCACTCTCATGGTGCAGAAGTTCCTCCTAATGTCAAGAAGCCTGGGATGATTTGGGTCCAAAGGGACCTCAAAGCCCATCCAGTTCCACCCCTTGCCATGGACACAGACACCTCCCATTGGGTCAGGGGCTCCAAACCCCATCCAACCTGGCCTTCAACATCTCCAGGGATGGGGCAGCCACCGCTTCTCTGGGCGACCTGGGCCAGGGCCTCCTCATCCTCACGTTTCTTCCTAAGAGCTCATCTCAATCTCCCCTCTTTCAGCTGAAGACGGTTATCCCTTCATCCTATCTCTGCACTCTGTGATAACGAGCCCCTCCCCAGCCTTCCTGTAGGCAAATGATGCTGAACTTGATCTTGAGGAGCAAGAAACCACAGAGATGTGAACCACGGGGTACCTCAGTGCGTCCACCTCCCTCGATATCAAAGTCAAACCTTCAGGTTTGTCTTATTTGATCTAACTTTGCGGACAACCCAGCTCCTAAAGAGGACCTTGGTGTGGTGTTTCACAACTGCAGCCTTGTGTTATAGCTTTCTGTGCAGTAAAAGCCCTCTGGGCGTGAGGCAGGTTAAAATAACGCCAACCGACTCCAAATGAGCCCTTAATTGGCTGTGGGTAATCAACAGGGGCTGTTACAGAATCCTTTAGGTTGGACAAAATCTTTCAGTACAGTCTCAAGAGGGAGCTGGTGGCTCTGTTTTGAAGAGGAGGAAGGTGTTTCCTTGATGCCTCTGTGCCAGAGAGAAAGAAAATTAGTAATTAAAGCTTTTCCCTGGGATTCTGCTTAATTGCTCCCAGGCTGGGGGTAACCACAATTCACCATCGGGCCTGAACCATCCCCACCTCAGTGTTCTCCTTTCTTTGGGTTGTGTGGTTTTCGCTCCTGTCTTCTTCTCCCAGCATTTCAAGGTTAAAAAGCTCAGCCTGGAGCGGGGAAAGGGGGATTTTTTCCTGCAGGTTTTGCTTGTAGGGGATCATCCAGGTGAGGGAACTGAAACCCAGGTCCGTTTGGGAAAGGATTCTTTGTTTTCAACCTAGTTGATGCCGGGATGGTGATGGGCAGAGCTACCAATGGCTCAGCGTAAGAGGGTGGTTCAACGGTTAAAGAAGTTCAAAGCCCCCAGAGTGTAGATTAAACCTTTCCAGAGGGATGTAAGGAGGAAGTGCTGCTCTTCCCAGCAGGGAACAAGGGGATGAGGTTGCCCTTGGCTGTGGCATCCTGTCTCTTTTGTGCTGGAAATGGGATCCCTGGGGGGTTGGCGCCTGGCAGGACCTGGAGAAGCACCACCTGATGAGCCAGGAGTTGGGAATTGATCCTCATTTGCAATGCAGAAGGTGGGGTTGAAGCTGGAGGGAGAGGATTTAGCAGAGGAAGGGGGGGATGTGGGTGGCTGCAAGTTTCCCAGGATTAGAGGAGTTGGATGGGGTCCCATTTCCTGCCTCTCTCTTTTCCCTCCACCTCAGGCACCGCTTGCAGAGGTGAGGCTGTCCCCCTGCGTGACAGCAGCATTTATTTCTTGCCAAGGAGAGAAACAGGCGCTCTTCCCATCCTGGGACCCTTCTCCCATTCCACGTGGGTGCCCCTCAGCCTCCACTTCTGTCTTCATTCCTCCTGCTTCACCCTCCCTGCATCACTCAGCCTCCTTCCCGAGCTTTCTTCAGCCTCACCTTTTCCATAGGTGCTCTTCCCCATCTTTTCCATGCCAAGCCCCCTCCCCAAATCCTCTTTGCTCTCCTGCCCTGCCCCCTTCCAGGATGAGGGTCTCACACACCAGGCTTGACAAAGCTCCCTTTACCCATCCTTCCTCCCTGCTGGGCTTTGGGTACCTGAAAACCCATGCAGAGAGCAGATCCTTTTGGGAATGGGGACCATCCTGGAGGGTGCAACCAGGAGGACTTTGTCCATCACCTTTTCTCTCCCTTCCAACCCAAACTCAGCTCTGGCTCTGCCCACTCTGGGGGTGGCAGGAAGGGAAACGCCTTTCCCTTGCGTGGAGGAAAATGAAAGCAGCCACCGTCTTGCAGCTTGCACCAAGGTCCCCATGGCTGCGCTGAGCCCCACCACTGAGCTCCCCAGTGAAGCCTCCTGCCCCATCTGCCTGGAATATTTCCGAGACCCCGTCTCCATCCACTGCGGTCATAATTTCTGCCGGGCGTGCATCACTCGCTGCTGGGAATGGTCCACGGTGAATTTCTCCTGCCCGCAGTGCCGGGAGACGGCACCGGAGAGAAACCTTCGTCCCAGCCGAGAACTGGCGCGGGTGTTGGAAATAGCCAAGAGGTTGAGTTTGCAGGCGGCCAGAGGGGAGACGGTGGAAGAGGAAGGTTGCAAGAAGCACTGGGAGCCTCTGAAGGTCTTCTGCAAAGATGACAAAGCCTTCATCTGCGTGATTTGCCGGGAGTCCCGAGCACACCGCTCTCACACGATGCTTCCCGTGCGGGATGCTGTCCAAGAATACAAGGTAAAGAGGGGATTTCCCTCCAGGTTGTCCTGGGAGCCAGACCAACACCATCAGGGCTTGGTGTACCCCTGGGAGAACACCATCATGGGGCTGAGAAGCTTCTTACCCCCACCCAAGGCAGTAGGCTGGGGGCTGAAATGTTGTGTCCCCTCTTGTTTTGCCTCTGCTCCTTCCCCGGAGCGAACCGTCCCGTTTCAAAATGACAGCGGAGACCACGCACGAGTGCTTCTGCTGTCTCAGTTCTCATCCGAGAACCTGAGGCTCTGGGGCTGAAGGTCTGAGGTCTCCATCCTCTCTTCCCTGTGGTGAAATCCAAGCCTTTGTCTGGCTGTGGTGCGACCGGGTGTCCGCTGATCCCAAGATGTTCTCTCCACCAGCATCAGTCAATAAAAAAGGGGTGTTTTCAATAAAAAAGGGGTGTATTGAATAAAAAAGGGGTGTTTTCAATAAAAAAGGGGTGTTTTCTTGCTGCATCAGAGTTAAATCATCTCAGAGAAATGATCCACCTGAGACCACAGAAAGCTTTTCCCACTGTGTGCCATTTATTTCCATTTAAAGCACTCCCTGGTCTTAAGCTCAAGACCCTTCTGGACCAGGAGGGGCACAAGGAGAAGGTCTGGAGGTGTTCCTGGTCCAATCCCCTCTCCCGGAGCAGGTTTTTCAGGCTGCCTTAGTCTCCGGACACATGGAGTCTTGATTTTGTCTTCCCTCAGGGACAAATCCAGGCGCATCTGCAAGTCGTGAAGGAAGAGAGGGGCAAACTCCTGGGGATTCGAGAGGCTGAAATGAGGAGAAACTGGGAGTGTTTAGTAAGTGTTTCAATGAGGAAGGATGGGGGTCTGGGTGTCTCTTTGGATCGAGATGAGGTGCTGGGTGGGAAATGGTCGTACTCCGCCTTGGGGCTGAGATCTCTTTCGAGGTATCAAACCAGAGCCTTCACTGCACGGTAGGAAAAACCCACAGGCAGAACCTGGAGCTCTGCCAGGACCTTAATCGCTGAATGCAAAGCAGGTGTTGGGTGGGTTGTTTCACTCTGGGTGGAGAACGGATTGGGAGCAGCCCTGAGGAGAAGGACTTGGGGTGTTGGTGAATGAGAAGCTCCACGTGAGTCAACAATGAGCGCTCACAGCTCAGAAAGCCAACCACGTCCTGGGCTGCATCCAAAGCAGGGGGACCAGCAGGTGAGGGAGGGGATTCTGAGGCTCTGCTCCACTCTGGTGAGACCCCACCTGGCACCCTCTGTCCAGTTCTGGAGTCCTCAGCACAGGAAGGACATGGATTTGTTGGAGCGAGTCCAGAGGAGGCCATGGAGATGATCCCAGGGCTGGAGCACCTCCCGTATGAGGACAGGCTGGAAGAGTTGGGGGTTGTTCAGCCTGGAGAAGGGAAGGATCAAGGAGACCTTAGTAGCTTCCAGTATGGCAAGGGGCTCCAGGAAAGCTGTGGAGGGGGTCTAGGTCAGGGGTAGGATGAAGGGGAATGACTTTAAGCTGAAAGAGTTGGGAATGGATGAGCTTTGAGGTCCCTTCCAACCCAAACTATTCTATGATTCCTTGATAGTTGAGGCACTGCCTCTATGTCTGCAGTCACCGGGAAGCGTAGGACTTTTCTGCATCCTTCTCCACCCTCTTTTTCCCTTCTTGTGTCCAAACCTTGCAGGAGAAGACCGAAGCTGAGCGCCAGAGGGTTTTCTCCAAGTTCGAAGGGTTACGGCTCTTCCTGGAGGACCATGCCCGTCACCTGCTGGCTCAGCTACGGGACCTGGAGAAGGACATTGAGAAGACGCAGGATGAAAACATCACCTGCCTGACGAAGGAGATCTCTCGTCTGGATACCTTGATCCAGGAGATGGAGGAGAAGTGCCAGGAGCCAGAAAGCAAATTCCTGCAGGTGAGGGAGACGGGAATGGAGCCAGGTCACCACCACCTGGATCTGGGCTATTTTCTGGCTCTGAGTCTTGCCCAATAGTGCAGCCAAACCCACACTGTTGGTATTTCAGTAGACGTTTCGCTACCAAGACCCATTCACCAAATTTCCTCTCCCCTCTCTCCCTTCCAGGACATCAGCGGCACCTTGAGCAGGTATGGGCCTTCTTGAGCTTCTCCTCTCACCCCAGGGAAGGGGAGCTTGGACCTTGTGTTCGACCTCACCCAGAGGCCAAATACGTGTCTCTGTGGACACATCTTGGAGCAAAGGTGTCTCTTCCCATCACTGACGGTGCTTCAGGTTTATTAAAGCCTTTGCGCTGGCTCCTCCAAGCTATGGGTTTGCACAAAGGATCTCTTCCTCTCTCTCTCAGGAGGTTCACCTGCACCTCCTCATTCCATCCTCCTCCTCTAGGCTTGAAAAGGAGCATTTCCAGCAACCTCCACTGCTTCTCCCAGAGCTGGAAAAGAAAATCAGTCACTTCAGGGAGAAAAATATCGCTCTGGAGGAGACTCTGAGGAGCTTTCAAGGTACTGAGCGCGGGCTGGGGTGGGGAGATGGAGCAATGCCCATGCGAGCATAGATTATATTTATTTATGGAGTATAAATTATATTTTTGAGTATGAATTATATTTTACTGCAATTCTATGGGTGATCTCAGCACGGTAGAACCTCTCTGTTTTCTTACCTGTTCTGATACCTGCAAGTTACATCAATTAATGTCTCTCTTCTCCCCTCTGTAGACATCCTGATGTTTGAGCTGCCTGAAAAGAGTAAGTTCACATCTCCTGGTGGTGAGGGAGAGGGAAGGACTGAGGGAACGCTGAGTCCAACATGGGATTGGCCAGGAGTTAGGGTTTTCTGGGGAAGATGTTGTCACCTCTGGCCAAAATGATGAACGAGGAGGGGCAAAGCCACCAGAAGGAGTCAGAGAACGCTCACCGTGGTGTCCTGACGGATTTGTTTCTTTCAATGGAGCTCCTAAGCTGCATGAAAACCAGCTCTGCCCCTCACACCAGCATTTTCGGGGAACAAACCCCTGGTTTGACATTTTTGGCACCAAAAAAGAGGTTGGGGGTCTCCTACTCCTCTGCCTTGGGTCTTGTTGTCTTGCTCCCTTGGGAAGCTTCTACTGATGCTCACCTGAGTCCTGCGGGTTGGGGAAAGCAGTCAACATCTGCCCTTGCAGCAGAGGTAGAGCATCCCACGCAACGGGATGGATGCTGCTGCAGGACCTCCATGTTCAGCCCCAGCAGCGAGGCAGAACCTGATGCAAAATGATTTGGTTTCCTTTGACCCTCTACTCTCTGCTCCTCGCAGTGGAGGTGACCCTGGATCCATCCACCGCTCACCCCCAGCTCGTCGTGTCGGCGGACGGGAGGAGCGTGAGGTGGGAAGAGGTCCAGCAGGACACATCTGCTGAGGGGTTTGGCACTGACCCCTGCGTGCTGGGCTGTGAGGGTCTCACCTTGGGGAGATGCTGCTGGGAGGTAGAGGTGACACCCAAAGGCTCCTGGGCTGTGGGGGTGGCCAAGGAGTCCCTGAAGAGGAGGGAAGAGACTACTGCGAGCCCTGAGATGGAGCTCTGGTCAATGGGTCTCTGTGAGGGTCAGTTTTGGGCTCTCACCTCCCTTGAGCGTATCCCACTGTATCAGATCCAGGTCCCCAGGAGGGTCCGAGTCTCCCTGGACTATGAAAATGGTCAGGTGGCATTTTTTGATGCTGATAAGAGAGCCCTGATATTCACGTTCCCAGCCGCTTCATTTAAAGGGGAGAGAGTTTATCCCTGGTTCCTGGTGTGGAGCGAGGGATCTCAGATCGCTTTGTGTCCCTGAAGCTCTCCTTTCTTCCCCAAACACAACTTGATGTCCCAAACATCCCTATTTCCATCACTTTGGAGGATTTCTCTCTTCTAAAGTCCCAGCCGGCCTTTTTTTTGGCCTCTCTTCCCATCCTCAGTGATGCCAAAGCGCTGAGCGTTTCATTTTGGGTTGGTATCCCAGACGATCATCTCCAAACCGGGGCATCGGATGGAGCCACATCTGCCCCACAGCTTCCTTGGCTGCTTCTCCAACCTCATGGTTTTAGATGAAGTAAAAGTGTTTACATACCGTAAGGTTCTTCTCTGGCTGGTTATTTGCTGCTTCTGGATGTTGGGCTCAAGGGGGGACAAGGTGGGGTTTTAGTGATTAAATCCCATGCCTGATATTTACACAAAGGCACCCAAAACGCTCCACAAGCCTCATGGAGGTGACCCAGGGACACCCATGGCAGCCATACACTCCAAATCTGCTGACAATCCCAACCAGAAGGAAGGACACGGAAAAGAAAACCACACATTTTTAATTCTTAATGATTTACACATCATGGAGGTTTCAAATCTCAGTTGGAGGAGGGTTACAGTTCTGGAATCCTCAAGAGAAGAAGGAGATGGAGCTGTTGGAACGGGTCCAGAGGAGGCTACAAAGATGATGCGAGGGCTGAAGAACCTCCCGTACGAGGCCAGGTTGAGAGAGTTGGGGTTGTTCAGCCTGGAGAAGAGAAGGCTCCGAAGAGATCTTATAAGAGATCTTCCAGTTGAATTTTTCCCTTTTCTCCCACCCATTTCCACTTCCGTGCCCCAGGATCCCTTCCTTGACACGCTTTTCTCAGGCTCAACTCTTTTTTTCCGTGCATCAACACCGCATTTTCATGGGGAAGAAGGAAACGCACAAAGTCAGGGGTCATAGGAGGGGCACAGATTTATGAAAAGTAGGGGTGCCTCAGGGACACAGCCTGAGCTGGGACTTGGCCCCCACCACCCAAAGCCATGGACGAATCCTCTCCCCGGTGAAGGAAGCACGGGAAAAAATGAATATGAGCCCCCCCTCCTCCGCGTCAAAAAAAGCCACCGTCCCTCCGGTGTAGTCAAGGTGGACGCTGACCCTCCGGGGCACCCAACGGAGCGGTAGCAGAGTCACTTTGCGGGAGGTGAGGGCCCGAATTTGTCCTCCCCATTTCTCCACCCCCCAGATCCCTCCTTGGGGGCTGAGGCTAAGGTGTCCCTTCCGCTGGATGGACTCACGGGCCACCCCCACCGCCCAGTCGCCTCCGTCGCCCACCTCCACCTCCCAGCAATGCCGGCCGGCAACAAAACCCTGGCAACCCAGCACGAAGGGCCAGTAGTCAAATCGTTCTGGGTTATCAGGCAGGTCTCGTCGTCCTTCCCCACGTCTCACGCTCTTACGGTCTTTGGAGAGGATGAGGTCAGGATGAGCCGTGTCCGGGTCCAGGGTCACTATGGCTGTGGGAAGGGGGAGAGAAACAAAGCTTGAGGATCCCAAGGATCATAAATGGTTTGGGTTGGAAAGGACCTCGAAGCCCATCTGATTCCACCCCCTGCCATGGGCAGGGATACCTCCCACTGGATCAGGAGGCTCCAAGACCCATCCAACCTGGCCTTGAAGACATCCAGGGAAGGGGCAGCCACCACTGCTCTGGGCAACCTGGGCCAACCCCTCTCTACCCTCACAGGAATATCTCAAGCAGATTGGTTCCTACAGCAGCTGCAGGACAAGGCTGGACTGGTTTGGCTGAGCTCATGGAGAGAAGAAGATGAATTGGGTCAATCTGCTTCCGTATTGGTCTCATGGAAGTAGTTTCAAGGCAAGGGCTCTGCCCTGGGGTGGGTTTCCTCCAGCCTCACACTGAGGTTTCAACTGCAGGGCTGGGAAAACTTGTTGGGTTGCCCTTATTCTTCCTTCGGCATCTCTTTTTTGGCCGTTCTGGGCTCGGTGCACCTTCACGGAACAGGTGTGGCTGCTCCTACATCCTCATGCTGCCAGTTTTGGAAAAGGCTGAGCTGGAAGGGAGGGCCAAGCTGGTGAGCAGCCCATCCTTCATCCATGAGCATCCTTCAGGAATTAGGGCAAAACGGGTATAATTAAGAGAGTGATAAATTTGGCAGTAGGTGGGTATCAAACGGTCATTGCTTCTGACCAGGAAAGCCCTTTGTTCTTCCTCTCCTCCACCTCAGGGTTCCTCTCTCAATATTTCTGTTCACACAGTGTGTCCATGGGCTGAAGGCAGCTCAGCTTTCTCAGCTCTCCCTGAAACACGGCTAGTTTGGCTTTGTTCTCCTCCTCAAGCCCTCCCCAGTACCTTGTAGCTTCTTCAGAGTCTCCTTCAGGGCACTGTTCCTCCATGAGAAGTGACAAACTCTTTCTTCCGACTCTGGAGAAACCTCTGCTGGCAGGTGAAACGTCACCTTCCCACATCTGGGAGAAAAAAAAAACCACCCACACTTTTTTGAGTGATGGTCGTAGAATCATGGAATGGGTTGGGTTGGAAGAGACCTCAAAGCCCATCCAGTTCCAATCCCCCTGCCATGGGCACAGACACCTCCCACTGGGTCAGGTTCTCCAAGTCCATCCAACCTGGTCTTCAACACCTCCAGGGGTGGGGCAGCCACCACTGCTTTGGGAAAGCTGTTCCAGGGCCTCCCCACCCTCAGAGGAAAACATTTCTTCCTAAGAGGTCATCTCAGTCTCTTCTCTTTCAGCCCAAAACCGTTCCCACTCATCCTATCCCTGCCCTCACTGATCCAGAGCCCCTCCCCAACTTTCTCGGAGCCCCTTTCCATACTGGGAGTTGCTCTAAGGTCTCCCTGGAGCCTTTTGTTCTCCAGGCTGAACAACCCAACTCTCACAGCCTGTCCTTGTGCGTGAGGTTCTCCAGCCCTTGGATGATCTCCATGGCCTCTTCTGGCCTCGCTCCAATAGCTCCATGTTCTCCTTGTCCTGAGCTGTTGTCAGCAGCCAACAATGAGTTTTCTCCTCCCCTTCAGCCCCCCTGTGAAGCAGCCGCAGGAGGCCACGTACCTGCTGATGGTGCTCTTCACATCCTGGGGAAAGAAGAGAGAAAGAGGAAAGGCAGCTCAGCGTGAGCTTTACTCCTGATAAACCACAGCAACCCTCAGTTCTTTAGTTAAGGATGCACCTCTTGGGGCTCTGCTCTGCTCGGGGCTGTGTCCAGGCAAGTTCCAAACGTACAGGGACATCCGGATGGTCACATCCAGAGGGACCCTGGCCCAGGGAGGTACCACGCTCAGAAGGAAAACAGGTTTTTCCTCCCCAAATCCAGAAAACCTTTATCTTCCTGCAACCTGTGTAAGTATCCTCTCATCCTTCCACTGGACGCCTCTGAGATCCTGGCTCCCTCTTCTCCGTGATCCCATCAGACACTGGGGATCACCACAGCCCCCAGCAGCACAAATTGACATTAACAGCTGGATCAGCCCCACCTGAGGCCCCACCCACCCCTGCCCGTGGTCCCTATTTAAGCTCAGTCTTGGGGCAGTTGGTCTCTTTGCACCATGGCTTGGAAGAGCGCAGCTATGGATCCTCCCAGTTCACCCCATGGGCTGCATTCCCAGCTTGCCTTCAACCCTACCTCCTGGCCATGGACCTCCCTGATCCTCCAGACTTCTCCAGACATGAAGGGGGTGAAGGTTGGTGATGCCCTCCCTCTCTATGCTATCACACTCAGCTCCCCAACCCATAGGGAACCACCAGCCCTCACCATTCCCTGCCATAAACAGGGAATTCATTCCCTTTTCCCCCACCTCTCTGGGCTGCAAATCTCTCTCCCCCTTGAGCTTTTCAGGTCTACAGAGGGAACGGGAGCAAACTGGAACTCAGAATTCCCAACTAATTAAGCCTACCTGTGGGGAATGCCCTCCCTACAAAAGCTGGAAACCAGATTAATTCCCTCACCGATTGCTGGTTCTTCTCCTCCTGCCTTTGTGTCGGGGTATCCGGCTGGGAAATCTCCTCTGAGGCTTTGGTGGCGTTTTTTGCCTGCCTCTTCTCGATCTCATTTTTCAGGTCTTCCAGCTGCGGAAGCGAGAAAAGCTCAGGTCCTCCTGGAACCTGCGGCGCCTTAAAGCCCAAGCGTGGACCTCTTAAGATGCAAAAGAAGGAGCGGTGGGATGGAAAATACCATGAGGAATTCACGGAAAGGCGTTTCCCGCAGGGATCACCCACAAACCCAAATCCCTACCTATTTTTTTTTTCTTGAATTCCTGGAGAAACCCAAGTGGAAAAAAGAAAATAAATCAAACCTGAGGCACAAGAAAGCGACGCAGCTTTCGGAGGAAAGATGGGAATAAAACCACAAACACGTCTTTTCATGAATGTGGGCAGGAAACCGTGATGTTCCTGCGCTTCCCAGCACAGCACCGGTACAAAGCAACCGAAAAGGACCTAAAGCAACAACCCCAAAGTTGGAGTTATTGCATAGAGACTGGAGAGGTCGGGGAGGTTGATGCCTACCAGGTCCTCCAGTTTCCTGCGCTCCAGGGTAGCCGTCCTTCCTCAGAGGTCTCTTCTCTTCCTTCAGAAAACTTATCGCCCGCCTGAATTCCTTCCAAAGGGAACTCAAAAAACCTGTTGGTTTTATCCCTTTGATGGGGCTGGATCTATCTCTTCCTGGTCCTTCCCAGTCCTGGGTGAAACCGGGACGTGAACGCGTTGAGCCTGCGAGTCAGTTCTTTGTGCCGTGTCTCCTGGGTTGGAGGTGGAGATGACAACCCTTGGCCTGATGTGCTTCACCGTGTTTCTCCCTTGTCAATCTTCCAGATCCTTAAGCTGGAGAGGCGTTGAGGACGGTCACATCGCTGCTTTTATCCCTCTCCTTTGAGGGGTAGACACTCAGCAAAACCATCAGATCTCCCAGGAAAGGGCTGGAGGAAAAAGACCTTCAGGCTACCAGGAGGTAGAGGAGATCTGGAGGCTTGGTGGGACCAAGGAAGGAGGGAAATGTCCACCTAGAACCTTGTGAGTGCTGGAAGAGGGGCTGCAATTCAATGCATGTAAAGGGGCACAAGTTAAGGTCCTTGGGATACTTTGGCCCCGTGGCCACCCTTCACTCCGTGCCCTCCAAGAAACACTGCCCTGGTTCTGACCTCAAAGGGAAAGTTTTCTAAGCAATTTCTCACCCCCTGCTCCTTTGTTAAGCTGCATGGCTATATATGTATAGAAAATTATATAATATATATAATAATATATAATTAATAATATATATTATAATATATAATACTATAATAATATATAATATATAATAAATAATATATATAATAATTATAATATATAATATATATATTACATGGCAGCAAGTGGGAGTTTTTGGAGACGGAGTCGCTGACTTGGCTGAAGGGTCACCAACTGAGAACTCTCCCAGTTGCAATCCCTTGGCCAGGTTTGGAGAAATGAATCAATTCCAGCAAACTATTCCCAAGAGGAAAAGTCATGAGGGAGTCGGTCACCCCAGGAACAGCAGCAAGACAAGAAGCAAACACCCTGCAACCGATTCCCAGGGAAGCGTGGCCTGGAGCGGGTTGGGAGGTAACCTGTCCTGCCAGGAAGAAGTGGGTGGATATTGGTGTCTAATGAGATGCCTCTGAGCTCTTTGCTCTTTGGAGGAGAGCGGCTCTGCGCCGTTGGCGGAGCCCAGGGCACAGCTTCTTTCATCTCAAAATTAGGTGCCTATGGTTGGGCAAGTGAGTTGCACCCTAAAAGTGTCTACGGAACCCGGAAAACTGGCTGGGGTGGAGGCATCTGCATTGCAGACGACTTCTAGAGGGAAGGGGCACCCTGGAAGGGCGCTGGAGTTCCCCGAGCTGGGTGGGACATGGTGAGAACTTGATGGATTTAGGAAAAGCATCAATCTCTTCTTCTGAGGAAAGCATCCAGTTTTACCGGTATTTGGGGGTTTGTGCTTTGTGTTTCTCAGCAGATGCCTCTGAGAGGAACGTGGTGGGATCACAGTGGTCCAGGGACCTCCTGCAACCCCCAGATATGTCCCTGTGGAACAGCTCAAGAGCTTTGGTCCCTCGAGGTTGGGAGGTGATTCTGCCCCCATATTCCTCTCTTGGGAGACCTCATCTTGAGGATGGTGTCCAGTTCTGGAATCCTCAACATAAGAAGGAGATGGAGCTGTTGGAATGGGTCCAGAGGAGGCTACAAAGATGATCAGAGAGCTGGAGCACCTCCCGTACGAGGACAGGCTGAGAGAGTTGGCGTTCTTCAGCCTGGAGAAGAGAAGGCTCTGAGGAGACTTTAAAATGACCTTCCAGTACATGAAAGGGGCTACAAGAAAGCTGGAGAGGGACTGTTCACAAAGGCTCGTGGGGATAGGATGAGGGCGAATGGGTCTAAACTGAAGAGGGGCAGATTTGGACTGGACATAAGGAGGAATTTCTTCATGATGGGAGTGGTGAGACACTGGAATGGGTTGCAAAGGGAAACTGTGACTGCTCCATCCCTGGAGGGGTTCCAGGCCAGGTTGGATGGAGCCTTGGGCAGCTGATCCAGTGGGATATCTCTGCCCATGGCAGGGGGATTGGAACTGGATGGTCTTTAAGGTGCCTTCCAACCCAAACTATTCTATGATTCTGTGAGTTCACCTTGGCCAGGGGCTTCATCTCCCCTGGTTTGGGGAGAGTTGTGTGGCTACCACAGCATCAATACCTGCACGGAGAGCCTGTGTATCCCTGTTACCCTCTGCCTTTCCCAGCTGAGCTGGAATTGGGGTCACGACATGGACCCAACTCGCAAGGTGACCCATAGGATCACCTCATTGGAGATGTGGGAAAGGGGATGAGATGGGAGAAACAACAAAAAGCACTCAAGGCTTTTTGCTCAGAAGTCTTTCCCGGAAGCCCCGATTCCGTGTTTTAACAAATCCTCGTGCTTGAGCTCCTGCAGTGGTTCCAGGTTGGATTTGCAGAAGGTCGATGTCCATCCTGCAGCGAGATCCCCCCGTGTTTCCCAAGGGACAGGACCGAGTGACAGCGACGAACGAGCCTGAGGAGCGTGGGTGGAGAGAAGATGTGACAATGGAACGAGGAGCAGCACTGAAATATTGGCCGTGAGTTTGTTGAGGTGGGGCTTCATCATGGTGTGCCCTCTCATCTCTCATCTGTTATTCTGAGCCCAGCATCGCCTGCTCCCTCCCACTCTCGCTTCTGGTTCCTCTTCTCGGTTCTCTAATCAATAATATGTATATATTTCGAGGATGCTGCTTCCTCTTGTGGGTTTCCTTGGAACGAAATCAACAGGTTTTGAGAGAATCCAACATAGGTGAGTTGGGCCAAAATGCCAGAACTTGTGTTTCACCACTCCAGCTGCTTTTATAGTTGAGGAACATCTCATCATCACGGCCACAGGAGCCTTGGGTACAATTTATCCCATCTTATCGCTCCTGAACAGCCAACAGGATAATGTGGATGTTATCTAGGAAGCCACATGTGTCTAAGGGTGTGGAAAATTGCATTCCGGGTGGGTTTGTTTCCCTTCACGGCCTGCAAAGGGGGCTTGAATGCCTGGAGGTCCACCACTAGAAGGTGGAAAGACAAGCAAGGTGTCCCCGTCCTGTGCAGCTTTTCTTAATCGTGCTGGCGCAAAGGCTAAGAAATCCCGAATAACGCATCCGTAGTGAGGCAGAAAGTGCAAGACAAAATGTTCTTTTATTAAAATAAATGTCAGAGACATAGAAATGGAGAGGAGCTCCAAAAATGAAGCCAGTTTGTAGGGACAGATTTAAACAAGACCACACATTTGCAAGTCCTGAGTGCTCTCCATCCTTGGTCAACTCAATATTCCTTTTCTTCTGATGTGCTGACTCCATCCTCTCGTATCCGCTGATCCTTCCTCCTCTGTTGGTGTCACATCTCCCCATCTTTGCCGTGCAGGTGCCATCCCAAAGGTCCCGATGGAGATGGACGTGGGAGAGGAGCAGCAAGTTGAGACGCTCTGATCAACCACAGCAACCACCTGGCAGCAGGAAGGAGTGGTCCCTTTGACTGATTCCTCAAGGACAGATCCGGAGGGGAGACTGGAACCCTACCCAGTCCAGAGGGGACATCAGCTGCCCGGTCGTGGGCTGGTCTTCTGAGGGTAGAGTTTGGGTGATCTCTTGCAAACGAGCCCCCATCCCCATCTTGAACCAGGGGAAGACCCTCTCCCCATTGAACGCTGCTCTGGTGTAAACCAGGATGAGAGCATCATCATCTGCACTGAAAAACGCCACCCGCCCCGCTTCGTAGTCCAAGGAGACTCGGATCCTCCTGGGAAGCGGGTTCAGGCGCTGGTTGGCACGAGGGGATGTGAGGGAGTGATAAGCCTCCAACGCCCACACTCCCTCCTTGGGGCTGACGCTCGTCGGTCCCTTCCTCTTGACCGATGCTCGAGCCACCCCAACGGCCCAGACCCCTCCCTGCCCCACCTCTACCTCCCAGAAATGCCTCCCCGAGCTGAAGCCCTCACAGCCCAGCACGCAGGGTTCGAAGTCAAATCTCTCCGGGTTGTCCGGGAGGTCCTGCTGCATCAGCTGTCCCCTGCATTGCTTTTGGTCCTCGGAGAGGTGAAGGTTGGGGTGAGCTGTGTGTGGGTCCAGGGTCACATTGGCTGCAGGACAAGAGAGAACCAGAATATTGGAGGTAAGACCTTGCTCCAGGAGGTGCTGGAGATCCTTCATTCCCTCCCAGCACTTGGGACCAACCCTGTTCTCCTACTTCTCCCAGCTCTGGATGCTCCATGGGGGCATGGGTTGGCCTTAGCCTTGGAGACCCCCAGTAGGGATGGTGCTGGGTGGGAGGAGAAGGGGGAGAAATTCACGGGGAGGGAAGAAGAGCAAATGTTCTTTTGGGGGTTCCATTTCTTTGGGTCCCAGAGGGACATCTGGCTTTATGGGGTCCATATCTCAGCCCCTGGACACACTGCAAGCATCAACACCAGGATCTGTCACCCTTCTCTCCCTCTCCCCTTGGTTTTCTCACGGGAATCTCTTCCACAACCCCAAACCCCATCTTTCTCACCTGCTGCCAGTGACTTACTTGGCTCCTGCAATTTAAACGTCAGGCTGTCTAAAGAGGAGAGAGATTGCACAGAATCAGGATTGGATGAGGCAAAGCAGCTGCAGCTGAGCTTTCTCCTGCAGGATGGGGAGGTGGAATGTCTACAGGGAGACTCGGGAGGGGGAATATTGATGGGGTGAGGGCTTGGCTTGCTCTGGTGCAGGTATTGATGCTGTGGTGGCCACACAACTCTCCCAAACCCAGGGGAAAAATGAAGCCCCTGGCCAAGGTGAACTCATAGAATCGTAGAAGAGTTTGGGTTAGAAGGGACCTTAAAGGTCATCCAGTTCCAATCCCCATGCCATGGGCAGAGATATCCCACTGGATCAGCTGCCCAGACCCCATCCAACCTGGTCTTGAACACCTCCAGGGATGGAGCAGTCACAGTTTCCCTTTGCAACCCATTCCAGTGTCTCACCACTCCCATCGTGAAGAAATTCCTCCTTATGTCCAGGCTAAATCTACTCCTCTCCAGTTTAGACCCATTCGCCCTCATCCTATCACCACGAGCCTTTGTGAACAGTCCCTCTCCAGCTTTCTTGTAGCCCCTTTCATGTACTGGAAGGTCACTTTAAAGTCTCCTCAGAGCCTTCTCTTCTCCAGGCTGAAGAACGCCAACTCTCTCAGCCTGTCCTCATACGGGAGGTTCTCCAGCCCTTGGATCATCCTTGTAGCCTCCTCTGGACCCGTTACAACAACTCCTTCTCCTTCTTATGTTGAGGATTCCAGAACTGGACACCATCCTTCAGATGAGGTCTCCCAAGAGAGGAAGAGAGGGGCAGAATCCCCTCCCTCGCCCTGCTGGCCACTCTGCTTTTGATGCAGCCCAGGATGCCGTTGGTTTCTGGGCTGCGAGCGCACGTTGCCGTCTCATGTGGAGCTTCTTATCACCTACCACCTCTAAGTCCTTCTCTGTAGGGCTGATCTCAATCATATCATCTCCAAGAGACACTGCAATGGATTTCTCCCTCCCCCTCCCTGGTTTTGTACCCAACATGAGCTTTAATTTCCCACCAGCCTGGAAGCGATGGGAGCAACCACACTGGCAGCTCTGTTTGAATTTTCTTTGTTCATGAGTTCTGGGAGAGGAGATCTCTTTGCTGAGCTTGTTTTTCTCTCCTTTCCACTTCCCAACTGGTTTTGCCCCAGGGAAAAAAATACTGTTGGTGTCCTTCTCGGGTTAAGTTTCAGCTGCATTTATTTACGACAGTTACTGGGTGGGTTTTGAAGTAGCAGCCAGAACCCAAGAACCCTATATCTCGCAGTTATGGGGCACGTGGGGCAATGTGCCCTCTCCTAATGCTGCTCGGTACCTTGGCATTTCCGCAGCGTGCCTCTCACGAGGACGTTCCTCTGAACAAAGTCCTCAAGCCTTCCCTCCAGATCAGAGGAGATCTCCACTGGAGGGTTGAAGGTCATCATCTCACAGCTGCAAAGAGAGTAGAAACCAGGTATGAGCATAGAATCATGGAATGGTTTGAGTTGGAATGGACCTCAAAGTCCATCCACTTCCACCCCCTGCCATGGGCAGGGACACTTCCCACGGGATCAGGGGCTCCAAGCCCCATCCAACCTGGCCTTCAATACCTCCAGGGATTGGGCAGCCAAGTCTTCCCTGGGCCAGAGCCTCCTCACCCTCACAGGAGAACATTTCTTCCTAAGATCTCATCTCAATCTCCCCTCGTGCAGCTGAAAACCGTTCCCCCTTGTCATCTCCCTGATATAAAGATTGTTGTTTTTCTCATTGAATGACGCAGGAGGAACTCTGGGATGGGCTGAGGAGGCTTCAACAGGAGCAACCAAACCTCCCTTTCCTTTCTTTGCAGTTTGGTTCCCCCTGCAGTCACTGAACAGATGGTTCTGAACACAAAACGTCGTCGTGGGAGGATGAGCTCCCACGAGAAGGACCTCACGGGGGTCAAGAAAGTCATGGGAATGGTGGTCTGGATCAGCCCCGGATGGACCACCGGGAGAAGGCCACGGATTGTCCTCCTGAGAAGGTGACAACTCCAGTTCTGGGGGGCAGTTCTGGGCTCCTCAGGACAAGAAGGACATTGAGGGGATGGAGAACGTCCGGAGAAGGGAATGGAGGTGGAGAAGGGGCTGAAGGACAGGAGAGGGGGAGAAGGTGGGAGGAGAGGAGGAGAGGAGGAGAAGAAGAGGAGAAGAGGAGGAGAGGAGGAGAGGAGGAGAAGAAGAGGAGAAGAGGAGGAGAGGAGGAGAGGAGGAGAAGAAGAGGAGAAGCAGTCCTTCGTCTGCATCTGTCTGCTTTGAAACCCGGACCTCAGGATTCACTCAGGTAGTATCCAAACCTCTCCAAGCATCAGAAGGTGGGGAAGGTGAGATGGAGCCACGTTACCTATTCAGGAGTCTTCTGATGTCCTAAAGGTGGAAAGAAGAGAGAGAGGAGAGACAGTTGGGAAAGAGGAATAAGTGGTCTTCTATTGTTGTATATTATTATGGCAATGCAGTAGCAAAGAAGGACGTAATGCATGGGATGATCCCACCAGGCATCTCCCATGGGGCTGAATTTGGGCTCCCGGGTCTCAGGCTTTGCTCTGTCCCTTCCTTCCCCACCAGGTCTGGTGGTTTGGGCTCTCACCTGCAGGAACAGGCTTGCCGGCTGCTGGAATTTCCCTTCCATCTCCCAGATCAGGGTGTCGAGGTGGGACATCTCCTCTGAGACCTTTGCCACCGCTTCGTCCTGGCCCCTGGCGATGGCCCTGTCAAGGTCTGCCAGCTGAGTCAGGAGGAGACGCTCTTGATCCTTCAAAAACTGGTGCAATTGCTCGAATTCACACACGATCTTCTTCCCTTCGCTTTTGGTTTTCTCCTGCCGGGATCAGAGATGATGACAAAGGGATGAACGAGGAGCAGGAGCCCTCCCTACTCAACAGAAGACACACCATGACCTCTCTACAACTCCTCCACCTGTAACACCGGCCAGAAATTCCCTCGTGGATTATTTTTATGGCGTTCTAATTTCTCTTGGTGTCACATCTGAGGCTCCCACAGTCTGTGGGGCTGTGACAACGCCAGAAGGCATCACAGCAGCCTCAGGGAAAGCTCTGCAAGATAGGCAGGAGATGATAGGGGCTACGGAAAAATAAACCCCACCACATCCAAGAAAATCAGGTTAGTGCTTCAAGACCACCAGGCTGGTCTAGTGGTACCACGTCCTTGGTGACATCCAGTCAACACTAGGGTGAGTTTGACGCCGAGCCATCTCGCTGGGGGTTTAGGAGGCAGCATGGACTTATTGGGGAAGCAAAACCAGAGGACGCAACCTCAAGTGGGTGCTGTAAGAGGGAGATTTATGGAGTTTAGGGGAGGAAAAAATAACCTTCCAAGCCATCTGTCTGTCCCAGGCTGGGTACAACCTGCCCCTCACCCCCTCCGGTTGCCTCGTGGTGGAGCTGCCAGGGTTATCTCCTCAGCACAGGCTCCGGCTGATGTGAAACCCCAGCAGATAAACACCAGCTTGGCCAATTCCCAGAGCAAAATGCAAACACTCTGCGAGCCAAATATAGAAGAACATACAAGAAAACATACAAATTATACAAGAAATGGCCTCAAAATACACCAGCAGTGCTCAGGGAGGGCACACCGCTCACCCACCCTCGTGCTGGAGGGCACCTACCAGGTATGAGCTCCTCCTCGCTCTGTTTTTTCTGCTTTCCAGGTATTTTTCTCTCTCCTCCTTTAAAACCTGAAGGCGGGCTTGGATTTCTTCCTGAGGAACAAGGAACCGTGATGTTAGGAAGAAATGCTCTCCCGTGAGGGTGGCGAAGCAGTGGTCGACAGGAGGGTCTTTGAGGTCTTTTCCATAGACCTTGATGGGTCTATCGTTCTCTGAAACGTCGGCGCAATCAAATGCGAAGAGGGAGCACGTGGGTGGCACCCAAAGAGCAGTGGCGCCACGGAGGCGCACGGAGAATGGATGCAATCACACACCTGCACTTCGCCCCTGGAAATGGATTTTCCGCGAGGGGAAGAGGTGCAAGAACCACACCGGGCTTTACCTTATATTCCTGGGCAGCTTCTTCGATGGGGACCACGGTGTGGAAGCGGTGAGCCTGGGACCTGTCGCACACCACGCAGATGGGCCGCTGGTCCTCCTTGCAGAAGAGCTTTAGAGCCTCCTGGTGCACCTTGCAGAGGTTCTTCTGCTCCACCGGTCCTCGTCGTGCCCGTTGGCTCAGCTGCCGGGCGATCTCGGCGATGTTTGCCAGCTCTCTGCTGGGACGGAAACTCTTCTGCGAAGCCACTTGCCGGCACTGTGGGCAGGAGAAAGATGTCTCCAGCCCTTCCCAGCAGCGTGCGATGCACGCCCGGCAGAAATTGTGGCCACAGTGGATGGAGACGGGATCTTGGAAGAAACACAAACAGATGGAGCAGGAGGCTTCGCTCTGCAGGCTTTGGGTTGGCTTCTGCGTAGCCATGGCTCTTCCCAACTGACCTCTGTGATGGGATCAAAGGAGCTTTGATTCGCAGGAAGGCGAGGAGGAGGACGCTTCTCCTTGTGGCTTGGCAGTTGCAAAGTGGGGAAACTAAGTCCCAGCCCTGATGCCACGAAATAGCGGCATGGGAGGCTCGGAGAGGAGTGAGAAGAAGACGAGTGCGCCCGATGTTGCGTCCTCGCCTCCCGCCAGCCTCGCAGTGGTTTCGGTTCAGTTGAGGTTGAGCCAGATGTGAGTTAGCAGATAGGAGACTGGAGGGCAGGGCTGCTCCTCAGCGGGACCTGAGGGGCTGGAGGAGCGGCGGGGGAGAAATTCCACGAGGCTTGGGGTGGGTGGGACACCCAGGAATCCATGGAATGGAGCTGCAGGGTCTTGGGGACGACAGGTTGTCCATGAGTCAGTGGTGGGACCGTGCACCAAAGATATCAGCCCCACATTTCTCCCCTCCATCAGCACATAAGAGGCCATATCTGCATGCTGGGACCAGTTTGGGGCCTCCCAGTCCATGGCAGATGGGGTCAGGCCACCAAATTGGAGCCCAGGATGGATGGGGAGAGCCTGGGATTGTCCAGCTTGGAAAGGGGAAGGATCAAATCGCTGTCTTGGGTCTCTTGTGTCGATTGTCTCTAGGGTAGAGAGAGAGGACAGAGCTAAACACTAAACCACTCCATGCCTCTCATTATACTCTTTTAATTGTTTAATTACCTATTTAGGCTGCTTAAACGGGCCCATAATCATCCTTGTTCTGCTTTCCTAGGCATCTGCTTTTCGGAGACAGGACAGGGACTTGGTGGACCTTCATCCAAATCCCTGTGTCTGTTGTAGATCCTCAAGGAAAGAATCCAATCTCTTGCACCAGGAATCACGTTGGGCCAATACCAAAAGGAGCTTCTACGTGTTTATTTCGGACACTCAGGAAGAGTCATTTAGTGATAAAAAGATCAACATATATTTTAGGGCACGACAATGGTCCCATTTTCCACTAAAGGAAAGGATCTTGGTCACCACTCTGCTTTCATTTGAGGCTTGGGTTGGAGGGAGAAGTTGTCCTTGATGGTGGGGCGTGGTAGGACTTGGGTTGGAGAGAGAGGTTGAAGGCCCTCCAGGCCAGGAATTCCCATCAGAGCTCGGAGCCGGGCAAAAGCTTTGCGAAGCTCCAGTAACCCATGTTTGTTGTACCACCAGGAGATAAATCGGTTCATGGTGTGTTGTGGTTTAGCCTCCCCTGAGGCATGATGGGCAGCTCAACTGGGTGGTTGTGTCCTAATTCCCACCCAAGAGGGAAGGGGAAATCGTAGACTCGTAGGATGGTTTGGGGTGGAAGGGACCTCAAAGCTCATCTGGTTCCAAGCCCCTGCCATGAGCAAGGACATCTTCCAGGAAATGGGAGAAGGAGAGACTTGGTGGTTGGAAAAGACAACAGCTTTAATGAAATAATAGCAATAAAAAGGGTAATAATCATATTAACAAGAATAAAATCTATAGGAATATAGAGAATGAAAGCCCTCTATGACTACGCGTCACAACTGATGCTGTGGGGAAAGGTCCCAGTCTGGGACCGGGTGGGAAACGGGAGCTGGATTCAGGAACTTGATTCAGGATTGGGAGCAGATGGACAATGTCCTCACTGGACACCTCGAAGAAGACTACTTCACCCTGCCCCTCGAATATGATGTTCAGTTTTGAGCCCCTCACAACAAGAAGGACATTGAGGGGCTGAAGTGCATCCAGAGAAGAGGAACAAAGCTGGAGAAGGGGCTGGAGAACCCGGGTTATGAGGAGCGGCTGAGCGAGCTGGAGTTGTTTAGCTTGGAGGAGACTGAGGGGAGACCTGATCACCATCTACAACTACCCAGGAGGAGGTGGAGGTGAGGTGGATGCTGGTTTCTTCTCCCAAGTAACAAGCGATAGGATGAGAAGAAACGGCCTCAGATTGCACCAGGGGAGGTTTAAATGGGATATGGGGAAGAATTTCTTCACCGTAAGGGTTCTCAGGCACTGGCAGAGGTTGTCCAGGGAGGTGGTGGAGTCACCATCTCTGGAGGTGTTTAACAGACAGGTGGACAATGTGCTCAGGGGTCTGGTTTAGTAGTGGACAGGTTCGATGATCTCAAAGGTCTTTTCTAACCAAACAATTCCACAATTCTCATGATCCCTAAGCTTTACCCCAAGTATGATATTTATGGAATGGGATACTCTTGGCCAGTTTGGAGTCACCTCTCCTGCCTGCTTCTCCACACAGGTGCACCCTTTTGACTTACGGCCCCACCAGCTCTGGGATGGCCTTGGTTTCTCCAGGAATAAGCGTAAACAATGGCCTTTCTGCATCCCAGTGCCTCGTTACTTTGGTGATAACTATAAATAAGAAGCGTTATCACCTCTAGAGTCAGACAGTAACTGAAAAACACGTTGTGAACTTTCAGAAAATGACATTACTTAAGCAAAAAGTTAGAAGAATGGTTCTGGTTCAGCTCAAACCAGAACACGGTGGAGTTGGTACAAAATTCAGCCCCTGGCTTGTTTGTTAGTGGTCACTTGATTGGGGGTTTGGGTTTTCTTTCCATTGCCTTGGGAATCAAGTTGGAGGCCAGCATCCTTCATCGCCAGGAACCACGGGTAGATGCGTTCCCCTCCAAAAGAAGCCCACCGAAAAGCAAAAAGCCGCACCTTGTTCACAGCATCAAAAAACATCACCCTCCCTTTCTTGCAGTCCAAGCAGACGCGTATCTGCCGGGGATTTCCACACGAAAGCAATTGGGAGGAGTGCGAAGAGGTTAGAGCCTTGTACCCATCTTTGTTGTGACACAGTGCCCACACCCCGGCCTCGGGCTTCAGGGGAAACCGGCTCTTCCTTGGCACCGACTCCTTGGCCACCCCGATGGCCCACAGACCTTCCTTGGAGACCTCCACCTCCCAGCAGTGCCGACCTGATGAAAAGCCCCTCGAGCCCAGCACGCAAGGATGGAACTCAAACCTCTCCGGGTCAGAGGGTGGGTCCTTCTTAGGGTTTTCCCATGACATACTCCTGCAGTCTTCCGAGAGCTGAAGTTCGGCGCTGGCGGTCTTTGGGTCCAGCGTCATTTTTGCTGGAGGTAGAAAGAGCATCAGCATCATTGCAGCGGATTTTTTGGGGGGAACGGGGCTTTTTCTCACCCTTCCCATCCACCCGATCCAGTTGGGATCTCCCTCCTTTCCATTGCCTCGTGGTGGGACCGGGATGCGAGAAGGAGGAAAGGAGGCAGCAGAAGAGTTCGGGTTATTTTGCAGGGGAGGGGGAATCAGAAGAACTTGGTTTGCTGTGTGTTTTGATTTAATATGCGGGGTTGGTTGGACACACGTTGGGTTCACTTACTTGATAAAAAAAGGTTGAAGTCCAGTATCCCTAGAGGAAGGAAGAAAATACGAGGTTTGGTAAACTGTGTTGAAAGAGACCTCAAAGCCCATCCAGCTCCACCCCATGCCATGGGCAGGGACACCTCCCACTGGATCTGGTTGCTCCAAGTCCCATCCAACCTGGCCTGGAACACCTCCAGGGATGGGGCAGCCGCCACTTCTCCGAGTAATTTGGGCCAAGGCCTCCTCACCCTCACAGGAGAACATTTCTTCATAAGATCACATCTCAATTTCTCCTCTTTCAGCTCAAAACCCTTCCCTTCGTCCAAACCCTGTCCTTCCTGATCAAGAGCCTCTCCCCAGCTTTCCTGGAGCCCCTTTTCTATACTGAGAGGCTGCTCTAAGGTCTCACCACAGTCCTCTCTTGACCGAACAACACCAACTCTCCCAGCCTGTCCTTGTATGGGAGGTCCTCCAGCCCTTGGATCATCTCTGCACCCTCCTCTGGACATCACTCCCCACCAAGAAGCATATGACGATGCTTTTCTTTTCTGGACCCGCTCATGGTACCTTGAAATTTCTCTATTTCCTTCATGACGATAGTCGTTTTTTCTGTGAAATCACTGAATTTCTCTTTCAGCTCAGGGGGAATATCGAGGGGTTCCGAGAAGTTCTCCTTTTCGCACCTGGAAGGAAAGAGGGAATGTGTCTACACCTGTTTGCTACTCGATGCGTTATCGGCAGTCAGTGGGGAGAATGAGATAAAGGAAGACGATGGGTCTACGCCGTATCGCACATCTTAGACGGCAAACTACACCTGATCACCCCTCGTAGATGTTCTGCTTCTGCTGTGAAAGGTTGAGGTGGTTGTGTCAGGATCCTGATGGGAACTAAATTCCCTGAGAAGCCCCACCTGGGATCCCACATTCGTGGTCCAGGGGCTCTATTTAAGCTCAGCCCTGCAGCATCCAAGCTTTTTGCAGGCTGCTTTGGAGGAACATCCATGCACGGCCATGGAACCCACCTAATCCACCCCATGGCTCGCTTCGAGCCCTGCCTCCTGCCCATGGACCTACCTGATGATCTGGGCTGCCCTCACCTGCTCTTCCCAGCCCCGTTTGTCTTCTCCTTGACCGGGTATGTGGAATGGAGCTATGGTTGGTGATGTCTTCACTCCCTATGTGGTCATGTGCAGTTCCATATGGAGCCACCAGCCCCTCTTGCACCCTGACAACTTGTTCCAGGGCGATGCTCAGCTATTTCTTCAGCAGTGGCTTTAGATTCTTCCCAACGCGCCCCCGCCAGCTATTCACTTTGAGAGTTTGGAAACCTATGCCCTTCTGAAATGGAGCCTTGTCCTCCTGGTTCAGCTCGTGCAGGTGACCGGGCTGGTGGCACCAGTAACCGTTTGGATTTATCATTAACTACGTAGAGAAGAAGAGCCCTCCTTCCAAACCCCAGCGTCCTCAGCCAAGTCCAAAGGCAGAAGAACCAACCTGTCCCTATGTTATTTCTCCCAGTATCTCGCCACAACCCCACTCTATCGCGGTGAGATTTTGATAGGAGAAGGACCACATACCTGCTGAAAATGGCTTTGATGTCCTAGAAGGGAGAGAGAAAGAGACTTAGTGACATGGAACGTCTCCCTTTGGAGCACTGGGATCCAACTGTAATGGCCTTCCCTTTTTTTAGGGTATAAAACCAAGAGCTGGAGACCAATCTGGTGCTCAACCAGTGTCTTCACAGCAGTATTGGGAAGCCTGGGGTCTCACCTTCAGGAGTTCACAGTCTGGCTTCCGGCATGTCTTCTCCATCTTGTCCATCAGCATTTCCAGGCTTGTGATCTTCTCCGAAATCTTGTTGAGGATTCCATTATGTGCCTTCATTATCTCTGTGTCCAGCTGCTCCAGGTAGTCCAGTTGAAAGGACTTCTGCTCCTCCAGGAACTCTTTCAGCTGCTTGTATTTAGTCACGATCTTCTGCTTTTCAATCTCCATCTTCTTCTGCCGAGAGCAAGGAGAGGAGGGTAAAGAGAAGCAGAGAGCAGGACGAGAGTATCACGAGCCTACGGTCAGTCGTGCTTTGGTGGTATCCACAAAAAGATGGATTTGGGGAAGATCCAAGCCCCCTCTTCCTTCCCCACACCCCTTGGGCATCTCCCACCCATAGGAGAGAAGAGGAGGAGATGTTCCTGCTTTCTTCCTCCCTCTCCTGCCAAGGAAAACTGATGGGCACCTACAGCGTGGTACTGGATTCTGTATATTCTTTCATCCCTGGAAGACAGAAGCGCATGTTGCTCCGTTTTCAGATGCTGTAGTTGGGTGCAAATTTGTTCCTGAGAGGAAAGAAAGAAGTCCCTTGTTTAGTGGCATTGTCCAGCAGCGGAGGTTGTCTCTTTGCTATTGTGCAACGCCAACGGTGCTTCCTAGTCCACAGCCGGCTCCAAAGTCATTCTGGGACCTTCCAGCTTCTCGAGTGCAGGAGGAAACCGGTTTCAAGTTGGTTTGAGCTGCCCGCGGAGGCATCGTTGCTGGAAAGAACCTCGTGAGGAGTGAAAGCAAGAAAGAAAAAGCTCAACGCAAACTTAGAGTGGGCTCCTTCCAGGCCCGCTGAAGAGCTTTCACATCTAACGCCAACTGGTCCGCAGCAGCGGGAGACGGATGAACCTAGAGGATGGTTTTGCTGCGAGCAGGGAGAATCATGGAATGGTTTGGGTTGGAAGGGACCTTGAGGTCCATCCTGTCCGAACCCCCGGCCACGGGCAGGGACACCTCCCACAGGATCAGGGCCTCTGCACCCATCAAGAGCGGCAACGCCATGAACTTGTGGCCCTTTGTACGTCAACACGCGCCCAACCCACCTCACCTTGTACTCCTGGGCCGCCTCGTTCACGGGGACCACGGAATGCTCACGGTGGACCTTGGACCTGTCGCATACTACACAGATAAGCTTTTTCTCGTCTTCGCAGAAGAGTTTCAGGGCTTCCTGGTGCTCCTCGCACCAGTTCTCCCCTTTTTCCTTTTTCTTCACCTCTTTGGCCAGTTGCAAGGTCCACCCCTTGGCTACTTCAGTGATGTTGGCCAACTCATAGCTCGGTCGGAGGCTCCGTTGGGGCACCGTCTCCTTGCAGGAGGGGCAGGAAAAGTCGTCGGTCCGTCCTTCCCAGAACCGAGCGATGCACGCCTGGCAAAAGTTGTGCCCACAGTGGATGGACACAGGATCCTTGAAAAATCCCTGGCAGAGGAAGCAGGAGACTTCATTCCGGAGTTTTTCCACAGACATCCCAGCTGCCTCGGAGAGTCGCTGAGTTTGTTTCACTTTGAGCAGGAAGGAACAGAGGTTTCTTTTCCTGCTTCTAAGCCATTGGTTAAACCAAGATCCAACCCCTTTCTAGCAGGTCTTCAGGGAATACTTTTGTTTATGATGATCTGCTGGAGCTGCTAAGTAGCAGCGCAGGGAGGTAAAGACCCGGAGATGCCCATCCCATTTTTATCCTTTCCTGGAAGCGCTGGAGTTTCTCACTCTCCGAAGCCAATCATGGAATGGGTTGGGTTGGAAGAGACCTCAAAGCCGACCCAGTTCCACCTCCTGCCATGGGCAGGGACACCTCCCACTGGATCAGGTTCTCCAAAGCCCCATCCAACCTGGCCTGGAACCCTTCCAGGGATGGGGCAGCCACCACTGCTCTGGGCAACCTGGACCAGGACCTCCCCACCCTCCCAGGAGAACGTTTCTTCCTAAGATCTCATCTCAATCTTCTCTCTTGCACGTCAAAACTGTTCACCTTGTCCTCTCCCTGCACTCCCAGATCCAGAGCCCCTCCTGAGCTTTCCTGTCTCTGGTGTAGTTTGTGATGGGAAAGATGCCGGTGTCAAATGAGAACGGGCCAGAATTTGCACTGAGGCTTCCAGAAAGACCTCAGAGGTGGAGAAAAGCTGATTTTCTCTCTCCAAACCACAGGCTGCTCCTGGGGAACGGATCCCTGGGGCAGAAAAGACATTTTCTTGTAAAATTACAAAGAGTTTTGCTGTGAGCAAATGTAGTTTTCTAATTAAAAAAAAACACGAAGAGCTGAGGCACAGATAATAAAAACACGAAGAGATGGGGGACGGGTAATAAGAACATGAAGAGCAGGAGCACAGCTGCGTTCCCGAAGGAGTTCTGAGAGAAGAAATGTTATTTTCTGGCTTGAGAAGGGAAAAACATCGAACTCGCCCAACGTGGGGCTCGAACCCACGACCCTGAGATTAAGAGTCTCATGCTCTACCGACTGAGCTAGCCGGGCTGCTGCTAGAACCTCCTCCCCGGTGGTACTGAGGTGGTTCAACCGCCGGAGTGCGTATGGGTCGCACCGGGAGCTCTATCTGGGACTGAGATCCGCACGGAGCCCCCACCGGGACCCGCACAGAGCCCAACCGGGAGCCCTTCGGAGGCGGGAATGAGACCCGCACAGAGCCCCAACCGGGAGCCCTTCGGAGCCCTCACCGGGATCCGTACAGAGCCTCAACCGGGAGCCCTTCGGTGTCGGGAATGGGACCCGCACAGAACCCCAACCGGGACCCGCACGGAGCCCCCACCGGGAGCCGTTCGGAGTCGGGAATGAGACCCGCACGGAGTCCCCACCGGGAGCCGTTCAGAGCCCCCACCGGGACCCCTTCGGAGTCGGGAATGGGACCCGCACAGAGCCCCCATCGAGACCTGCGTGAAGTCAGGAACGGCACCACAAGAAGCCCACAGCGGGACCCGCAAAGAACCGCGTGTTTCCATCCGAGCTGCGGGGTCGGTGTGTCCCTAAGACCTAAAAGCGCTTGTGGGAAGAAGTGGGAAAGTGAAAAAGACTACAGGAAAAATGATGTGTTTCTGCCCGGTTTCGAACCGGGGACCTTTCGCGTGTGAGGCGAACGTGATAACCACTACACTACAGAAACGCCACGGGAAAATGGGCTCCCCCACAAGACTACGGCTCTTTCTAGGGAGGCGAGGTGTGCAGTTTTGCTCAAGGGAAAAGAGTTTGGTGGGAAAGGAAACCGAGACCCGGAGGGGTTAAAATGGAAAGCGCCCCACGTGCGGCGCGAACCCACAACTCTGAGATGAAGGGTCTCATACGGTACCGACTGAACTAGCCGGGCTCTGCGAACACGCCCGCCCGCGCCTCTGTGTCTCGGGCCCGCCCGCGCCGCAGGCAGCGCCCCGGGTGGCCACGCCCCCTCAGGCCAAGTCGTTGTCAGCTGCCCTAAACCTCCAAGACCAACGAGCTAGCGGGGCAGACAATCCCTCACAGAACGAGTAGAGAGACTACCTATGTCTTTATGGCTGCGCGGACACCGCGCGCCTCGGCTCCCGCTACGGCTGTTGCAGCGAGGAGGTGGGTGGTTAAAATCTCGCCCGCCTCTGTCCCGCCCACTCCGTTCCTTAGGACCCTGCCGGGCTGCCTAGAGCCACTTCCGGTCAGGTGACGCTAAAGGGGCGGGTTTTGCGGCGGCGCAGACCGGAAAGCGGAAGCTTCGCGGCGTTTCCCGTCAGTTGGCGGAGCTCGCACCATAGAGAACAGCGGCGGGGGCGGCGGGAGCGGGGCTAGAGCGGCTCCCCGGGGCGGCGGGGCTGTGGCCTAGCGAGGGCGGCACGGCCGGGACCGGGGCAGGCGGCGGGGAGCAGCGAGGGGAAGCGGGGAGCCGCGGGTTGAAGGTGGAGTGAGGCCTCCAGCGCGCCCGGCCGGGCCTCTCGGGGTGCTGCGGGGCGAGGAGCAGCGCCGGGCCCCACCGGTTGGGGCGAAGCGAGGGGCGGAGCAGCGCTAGGGCCCGGAGAAGAGGTGGGGGGAAGCGGAGGGGAAGGAGGAAGCGGAGCCTCGAGGCCTCGCTGCCCTCAGGGCGGGGACCGGTTGCGTCTTCCAGGCCCGTGGGGAGCTCGGGGTGCGGCGAAGAGGAAGCTAAACCCCCCTCAAGCCCTTCGCCATGGCGGCCCCGGGGGCTGTGAGCAATGGGATCCCCGCGGGGGGCTGCGGCGGACGGCTGAACCCGGTGGAGACGTTGCAGGAAGAAGCCATCTGCGCCATCTGCTTGGACTACTTCGTGGAGCCCGTGTCCATCGGCTGCGGGCACAACTTCTGCCGCGTGTGCATCTCGCAGCTGTGGGGAGGCGAAGGCGGCGAGTACGACGTGACCCCCGGCGCCGTGGGCGGCGGAGAAGCGGGTATGGGTGAGGTGCTGGAAGAGGAGCTGGAGGAGGAGGAAGAGGAGGATGAGCTGGAAGAGGACGAGCTGGATGTAGTGCAGGAGGAGGAGGAGGAAGAGGATGGTGGGGCAGAGGAGGAGGAAGAGGATATCTGGAGCGAGGAGGAGGATGCCGACCTGTGGGATGATCCCGTGGAGGAGGAGATGTGGGATGGTGGGGTCGGGGGCGAGCTTTACTTTGGGGACGAGGACTACGACGAGGACGTGATGGAGGAGGACGTGGAGGAAGAGGAGGAGGTGGAAGAGGAGGAAGAAGAAGTGCAGACGCCTCCTCCCCCTGTCTTAGCCGCGCGGCCCCGGCGCCTCCAGACCTTCACCTGCCCGCAGTGCCGGAAAACCTTTTTCCAGCGGAATTTCCGACCCAATCTTCAACTGGCCAACATGGTGCAAATCATCCGCCAGCTGCACCCGCACCCCCAGCGTCTCGCACCACCAACAGCTGGATCCTCCGTTTCGGGAGCTGCTGGCGGCGTTCCGGCTGTCCTGGTAGCGGTGGGGGGTCAGGGGTCTCCGAATTTGTGCGAGAAGCACCAGGAACCCCTCAAACTCTTCTGCGAGGTGGATGAAGAAGCCATCTGCGTGGTGTGCAGGGAGTCCCGGAGCCACAAGCACCACAGTGTCGTCCCCCTCGAGGAGGTGGTGCAGGATTACAAGGTGGGAAAGGTTTGGGATTGGGATAACGGGGTAGGGTTGTGGGGGGAAACAGAGTTGTGGGAGTCAATGACGTGGGCTGGTGGCAGGCAGACCGTGTTGGGGGGTTGGAGCCGGCATCTGGGTGCGTCTCGCCGGGCTGGTTCAGCGAGCGGCGAAGCCGGGGAGGCACAAACGGGGTGTGTGGGTTGGGATGCAGGAGGCTGGAAAGCCAGGAAACCAGCTGGAATGGTTTGGATGGGGAGGGACTGGTTGGAGACTGGTTTCTCCCTGGGATCCAAGGAGAAACTGAACTCCCCCGGGGAGCTCAGCAGGTCCTGCTGGGCTGGATGCGGGATGCAATTCCTACCTGAGGGGCTTCAGAGCCAGATTCCACAGCCCCAGCAGCAGAGATGCTTTGTCGAGGGCTTTAATGAGGCAGCTTTGCCATCTGGAAGGTCTCAGTTCCCAATTGGATGCGACTGAGGGCCGTGAAGCGAAGGAAGAACAGTGGACAGTGGGCACTGAACCCTTTAGTCTCTCGTGGCTTCAGCTGCTCTTTGAGGTTGTGATCCGTTTTGGGGATCTTCAGGAGGAAAGGAACGGGGTTGTTGATTCCTGTGATATCCAAAAGCATCGTGGAGGGATTCCGGCTGCACGTGGTTGCGTCTCACCTCGTTCTCTCTCACTGGAAGCACTCGGAGCTCTGGCCATGGCTGATACTTTGGCAGCTCCCATCGGAGCCGGCTCCTTGGGATTTCTCGGGGGGAATTTGGTAGCCAGGAGGAGGCCGGGGGGAGATCGAGGCAGCTTGGGGTGGGAAGGACATCAATGGGCTGTGCTTCCCTTCATCCAGCTGCTTTGGAGTGGGTTGTTGGAGCATTGCCAGCAGCTCTTTGCTCAGCTCAGTCCGTTTTGCCTTCCCTTTGCTTTGGGAAAAGCGCTGCGTAGACTCAAGAAGGGAGAAGGTTTATCTCTTGCGGGCAGAAGGAACGTCCTGGGAGGGTGGAACGGTGGAAGGGGTTGGAGTTTTGGGAATGCCAAGGCTTATCTGGTGCAGGGAAGTAGGTAGTGGTTTGGTGTTGGCTTTTGCTGATCCAGGAGATGCTGCTCAGAAGGACACTCCAAGCTGGCTCGGGCTTTGGGTTTGGGAGCACAGGATCCTGATCCCAAGGCAGTGGGATGCATATTCCATGGCTCAATCCATGCATCCAGCAGTTTATGCCCGGTGATCGTGAATCCAGATCTTCCCTGCTCTGGTAGGGCAGGATTTGGGGCTTTAAAACCTACTCCCAGCACACGCGCTTACGGAAAAGGGTCAGAAATCCAGGCAAGAGGCTTTGTTCTCAGCCCTGCCATGGAGTTAAGAGATCCAAGGCAGGGATTCCCTGAGGCAGGAATGCCTGAAACGTGTTTCTCTCTCCCAGAACAAACTCCAGAGCCACTTGGAGCCGCTGAAGAAGAAGCTGGATGCGGTCCTGAAGCAGAAATCCAGTGAGGAGGAGAAGATCACGGAGCTGAGGGTAAGAGCCGACCACTCCTGGCACAGCGCGCACTCCTGTATGCGATTCTTTTCCACTCTTATTCCCATTTCTCCATCTTCCACCTCTCTGTCAGCCCTTGGGGAAGGAGGAAGCTGAAACAGCCAGGCCGGGAGCGTGGCTTGGCCTGGAATCTGGCAAGCGGGATGAGCAGGGAAGCTTTTCCCTCCCTGCCTTGCAGGTTTGAGCTCCAATGAAGGCATTGCAGTCCCTTTGCCGGAATCCGTTGGGATCACAGGGACTGGAAGCTGCTTCCCTGCTAGATTAGAGCTTCGTGAAGGGAATTTTGTGCCTGAATGCATGGAAGAGAGGACAAATCCATGTCTGCTTAGTGGAAGCTTAGTGGGAGCATCCATCCTTAGTGGGAGCTAAGGATGCTTTTCCTTCTCCCACTCCACAGGACAAGATGAAGCTGGAGATCAAGGAATTTGAGTCAGATTTCGAGGTGCTGCACCAGTTCCTGATTGGGGAGCAGGTCCTGCTCCTGCACCAGCTGGAGGAACGCTACGAGAGCCTCCTGGCCCGGCAGAGCCGGAATATTGGCCAGCTAGAAGAGCAGAGCGCAGCCCTCAGCCGGCTCATCGCTGAGGCGGAGGACAAGAGCAAGCAGGACGGGCTCCAGCTCCTCAAGGTCTGTCTTTAATCCCATCCCTGGGTTGGGAAGAGAGAAAGCCGTGCTCAGGGAATTCTGGGCAGAGGGCAGGGCCTCTCCCAGTTGGGTTTGAACCTTCCCAAAGGGCTGTAAATTTGGATCGCTCGCATGGTTGATCTCTGGACCGTGAACCCTCGCTTGGCTCTGTGCCGGGAGCTCAGGCTGGGCTTTATGGCAGGGAGATAACGGAGAGAGATGGGAATTGCGCAGAGCTTCCAGACGGGAACAGACCTTGCTCCAAAAAGTCTTCTCCTTGGGGGAACATCATTGCCTGGTGGGCTGTATCCTTCCCCATCCATCCTGCCAGGGATCCCGCATGTCTGTGGATCAGAGCGGGGAAAACATGACGAGAATGGGATTTAGGGGTCCTGGGGTGTCTGTGGTAGCAGGAAAAGCTTTCTCCAAGGGGTGAATCCATGGGATATGTGTCTCGGTGGGATAGTCCTCCACGGGAGGGCACTTATCCTGGCCCTTGGGGTGTTGGTATCGGCGCTGGTTCTCCCTAATCGTTTTCTCTTTCTTCCCACCCGGCTGCATCCTCGTGCAGGACATCAAAGGCACTTTCATCAGGTTAGTGGCATTCCCGGTCTGTCGGCATCTCCCTCTAAATAGCGTTTGGGTGGAGAAAAACCATAAGAGCATTTGTTTTGAGCTTAGTGCCGTGGGTGCTTTTCTGGGATTTGGGATGGTGGGAACTCCAGGCTGATGGCGCAGCAGGAGATAAACAGGATTTGGGACAGCAGAAACTCCAGGCTGATGGCCTGGTAGGGAACAAACGGGATTTGGAGGATGACTGGGGATGTGCAGGAGAAGAGAAAAGCTGGGAAGAGCTCTCGGGAGTGAGATGTGTCCATGTGGATCTCTTGCTACTGGGAATTCCAGAGGGATAATTTTTCCCCTCCTTTTTTGTCTCTAAATCGGCCCCAGCCGCTTGCTGGCGGGTAACGCTTCGTGTCGGAGCGTGGCCTGGCTCTCCCAGTGCTGGTTGGACGTGGCTCCATCCCAGCTGGATGCGGCCATACTGACTGTACCAGCACAACCGGTTTGGCCAATCTTGGCCCTGCTCTGACTTTCTTGGAGTCTGGTTTCTCCTGTTGGCTCTTTATGCTGAATCCTTGCTTTTTTTCCCCTCCCGGCAGATGCGAGAACATCAGATTCCAGGAGCCAGAGATGGTGCCAGTAGATGTGGGGAAGAAATATCGCAACTACTTCCTGCAAGACGTGGTGCTGAGGAAGATGGAGAAGGTCTTCAGCAAAGTCCCTCATGGTGAGGGAGATGCAGCTTCTCAGGGGACTCCTTCTTACCCTGTCCTGCTGGGATCTCTGTATTCCCAGTTTTTTCACCCCTAATTCTCCGTAACGGCCTCTTCCTCCTCTCCATGCCTTGTCCCATCCTTTAATCCAGATCCTCTCTTAACGCAGCTGCCAGCTCCTCCCAACCCAAAAGCGGAGCTGGATCCAGAGTCTGGCTCCAGGTGGGGCTGGGATGGGATGGGACCTGTCCTGGAGTTGGGAGAAACTGGAGGGCTTGGAGGAGCCAGGAGACGCTGGGGTGGAAGAAGGGGTTTAACTCGGTCACAACGGCCACTAGTGCCGCGGATCCATATGCGAGTGAGGATTTGGGACTGAGATTTGGAATTGGGGACTTAGAGGAGAGGAAAACGGTCTTGGGATCTGCTCCCCCTGACATCCCTGTCTCCCTGGCAGCCGACATCACCCTGGATCCGGATACGGCCCACCCTCGCCTGAGCCTCTCCCTGGATCGCCGGAGCGTCAAGCTGGGCGAACGCCGCCAGGATCTGCCGGACAACCCCAAACGCTTCGATTCGGATTATTGCGTGCTGGGATCGCAGGGATTCACATCCGGCCGCCACTACTGGGAAGTGGAGGTGGGAGGCCGCCGGGGCTGGGCGGTGGGAGCAGCGCGGGAAACCGCTCGGCGCAAGGAGAAAACGTTAGGACCGCACCAAAAACGGGAAATCTGGTGCGTGGGCACCAACGGGAAGAAGTACCAAGCGCTGACGGCGACGGAACAGACGGCGCTGGCGCCCGGTGAGCGGCCTCGGCGCTTTGGAGTTTACCTGGACTACGAGCGGGGCCAGCTCGGCTTCTACAATGCCGAGAGCATGGCCCACATCCACACCTTCAATGCCTCCTTCCACGAGCGGATCTTTCCCTTCTTCCGGATCCTGGCCAAGGGCACCCGCATCAAAATCTGTGCCTGACTGGCCCTCGCCTCTCCGTGCCGGATCTGGCCTTGCACACAGCCACGCTCTTTCCCCACTCCCTTTATTCCTCAGATCCCGTTTGGGGATCGAACGCTGCACTTGTCTTCTTGTACCCGCTTGCTCCCAAGGCCTTTTCCCTCCGGGATCGCTGGTTTTGGTTGGAACAGGGGAGGATCCCCTCGGAAGCGTCTTCCCACTGCTTTTGGTTGGAACAGGGAAGGATCCCCCTCTCCCACTGGCTCTCTCTCAGTGCTCCGAGCTGCACTCTCCCTCTTTCCAGTCGATGCCGAAGCTTTTTAGTGCAGTTGAGTTCGGAGGTGCCTCTTGGCTCCCCTCAGAAACGGAGCTCAATCCTTCAAGCTCCGTAAATCGGGAGCGAGCGCTCCTGACGTCTCCAAACTGCCATCGTCACCATTCCAAAACCATCAGCTTTTGTATCCGCGGTGCCTGGATTTCTTGGGATCCATCCTCAGCTCCCAACCGGCGTTTGGACCCGGAGTTGACCCCGCTTCAACCTGCAATGTCCCCTCTTTCCTTGTCATTTCTGGGAGTCTCCCGACTCCACGTTCCCCCCATTCCCATTCCTTGTGGACCTGGCACTTTATCAGGGGCCGAGGAGGGTGCGAGGAGCTGATTTTTCCCCCTCTGGAGCTGGCACATCCCGCCCACAGGTGCCGGATCCGGCCTCCCCTTGCAGAGCTCTGAGATGGGAATATTTATTTTCTCTCCCTCTTTCCTTCTTTTTCTCAGCTGCGGCCGAGTTTCCAGCTGAGTCCGGTCCCACTCCAGAGACTCTGCCCGCTCCAGTTGTGTTTTATTCTGCATTTTTTTTTTTTTGTTGGTGGATTGGGTTTTTTTTTTGTTTGTTTCTTTGTTTGTTTGTTTGTTTCCCTGTTGGAATTCCAGAGTTAGTTCAAAATATTTTTGGCTAAAAACGCGAATTAAACGGAGATTTTAGTTTTATGAGATGTCAGGAAATGATTAATAAAGAGTCAAGTTGTAAATTCTAGGCTTTGGCTCATTGCGATCCCAGCGGAGGCTTCGGAGAGCTGGGAGCCGGCTTCCGGGAGCTGGGAACAGGTTTGGATTGAACGGGACGGGGATTAGAGTCTGGCCTGGCCTTGCTGTTACCGAGATCCTTCTGACAATCAGCTCGGCCTCGTTAATCTTGACCGAATCCCTCTTAATTAGATGAGATCTGGCCCAGAGCCGCAATTCTGCATCTGCCTTCCTGACGCAGCCAACTCTGCCCGCTTGTGGGCAGCACCCAATGGCACCAGGGTTCGTTCCGGCTCAACGCTAGGTAGGAATTACAGATCCGCCAACCTCAAAAGGGCAAAAAACAGCCCTAAATCCCTGAAAAATGGCTGTTTGTACCCAGAATCAGTGCTGGGAGATGGCTGCGATGAGAAATTCCATGTTTAACCTCTCCTTCTCTAACAGCACCTCCAAAATCCCTGGTGGGCGACAAGGCGAGAATCGCAACTACGGCTGCTTCCCAAATTTAGCTGGTTAGGGGGTTTTCTTGGGAATGGTGTTTGTTTTCCCAGTTTTTCTGCAGTGACACGGGGCATGAGAGAAGCTGGAAGGACAGAGAGCATTGTTCCAAGTCCTATCCCTGCCTACAAGTGCGTAATTATCTCCCTCCATTGTTACTTCTCTGCATTCCAGGGTTTAAATCAATCCCGCAGCTCCCAGAATTCCACCAGCCGTCAACTTTCCTCATCCCCAACCCCTTCCCATCACAGCATCCTCAACCTTGGGGGTGTGGGGACATCTCCTGGTGGATCTAAAGCCCTCCCGGGTCCAGGATGTTGGGCTTTGGCCTCTCCCTTAAGATTCCTAATGGAGAAAAGCTCCAGCCCTGGATCTGCTGTGGAATTGCAGGCTGTGGGATGATCCCCAGGGACACGAGCTGGGCAGAGCGCGCTTTTATTGAGTTTTGTACACAAAATCTACGGTTTCCCGTTCCCGTGACCTCATCTGGTGCCGATGGTGACCTGCCAGACCCGGACGAGGTTATCCGTGTAGCCGGCGAACAGCGTCTGCGGAGAAAAACAGGAGTTGGGACACAGAAAGGTGGGATGGGGACCAGGGTTGGGATTTGAGATACGTGGGAAACGGACTGTGTGTGTTGGGGGGTGAATCCAGAAATGGAGAGAGGCCACCAGTGGCCTCAGGAGTTGGGAAGAGCTTCAGATGGATGAGGGATCCAAAGGAGGAGGGAGGTCCCAGGAGAGAAGGGAAGGATCCAAGGAAAGGAGAGGGCTCAAAAGAAAGGGAAGAATCCAAAGAGGGATTTAGGGAAGTCCCTGCCCTTGCTGGCAGAGGTGGATCCCATCTTCCCCACGCTCACAGGGCTGAGATGCCAGATTTGGCATTCCAAGCGGGATTTACCTGCCCATCGGCAGACCAGGCCAGGGATGTGCACTGGGGCGGCTCCGCTTTGCTGCTGGTGCTGATCACCTCCTGCTTCAGCTCATCCACGATGATCTTCCCTTCCAGATCCTGTGGAGAAAAGGGAACGCATCAGGGATCAAGCGTCTGGCATGGAGACTCCTGCCACAGCAGCTGGAATGTCGGCCCGAAGCAAGGAGTTGCTCAGAAACAGCCTCTGGATTTCTGCACAGAGATGCAATCAGATGGCATGGAATGTTTCATCACAGCGAGAGGATTCCAAACCTGGAATGACCCCAAAACCAAGGAAAGAGTGGCCTCAAGTGATTCCGAACCCAGCATGAGCTGCGTGACCCCAAACCCAGGACAACCCTTGAATCGGAGGAAAGTGAGGCCTTGGTGACTCCAAACCCAGAATGACCCCCAAATGAGAGGAAAACAAGGCCTCTGTAACCCCCAAATCCAAGGAAAGTGAAGCCGTGGTGACTCCAAACTCAGAATGACCCAGAATCCAAGGAAAACACAGCCTCAGTGACTCAAACCCCACATGCCCAGAATCTGTGGAAGCGCATTCCAAAGGATCCGTACCCAAATCTTGATGCTGGGCCCGGTGGCGGCACAGAGCCAGTAGCGGTTGGGGCTGAAGCAGAGGGCATTGATGACATCACCGCCGTCCAGCGTGTAGAGATGCTTTCCCTCGTTCAGGTCCCACAGCATCGCCTGTCCGTCCTGTTGGAACGCCGACCTCGGAGCTGCTCCCACTCCATGTGCCCAAACAGCCCTTTCCCACTCCAACCCAGCCTTTGGAGCCCAAAAGGAGCCTTTTCTCTCCCCTTTTCCCTAATTGGGCCCCTTTCCTGCCTGGAAATGGGCCTTCTTCCACCCTGACTATGGGTTAAGCTGGAGCACCTTGCCGCAGGGCAGCATGGATATGGAAGAGTTCAAGGACACAGCAGGAAAATTCCAAGGGAACCACATGGAGAGCTAACAGCAATCCCTGGAGCTGAGTGAGCAGTCTTCCCCCCTCGCCAGGACCAGCAGATCTTTGGGTTGTCACCCCTGCAGGATGTGGAGCCCGTTTCCAGGATGGGAAACATGGGAATGTGGTGGAACTACTGGGAGGATGCATGGATCTTGTCTTCGGCCCTGCCGTGGGCCACGTACCTTCCCACCAGAGGCACAGAGAGAGCCATCGGGAGAGACGGTCACAGTGTTCAGGTAGCCCGTGTGTCCGATGTGGTTCGTCTTCAGCTTGCAGTTCGCCAAATTCCAGACCTAGGCAGGGAAAATCCAATGGGATAGGAGAAAAGGGAGTTAAACAGCATCGCTGCAGCCCAATTCCAGGGATATGGAGGGGGGAAAACCCTTCCCCAGCTGCTTCACTGCTCCCCCAGCGCTGCAGATCAGCTGCGAGGCGGCGATCTTGGCTCACCTTCACCAGCTTATCCCAACCGCAGGAAACGATGATGGGATTGCTGCTGTTCGGAGAGAAGCGGACGCACGACACCCACTCCGAGTGACTCTCATCCTGCGGAAAAAGCAACAACACTGGGTTCACGGTGAGGAAACAGGGCCAGGTCTTTCCCACCCCATCCATGGAGCGCTGCAAGATGCGACCTGCTGCATCCCAGCACCCCGAAGCCTTTCTGGGCCTCCCTTCCTCATCCCTCAGAATTGCAGGACTGCTCCTCAGACCCCCAGGAAGAGGTCAGCAGGCAATGTCTCACTTCTAATCATCAGGATGGGATTGGGAGACCCAGATTCCCATCAAAACTGGTGGGAAAGGGCCTAAATCCAAGCCCGCAGCAGCCCTTTTTCCATGGAGGTGCCTTCCAGAAGCCTAACCTGCACCGTGTACTTGCAGACTCCCAAAGTATTCCAGAGCTTGATGGTTTTGTCCCTAGAGCCAGAAACGATCTGGCGGTTGTCAGAGGAGAAGGCAACGCTCAGGACATCCTTGGTGTGGCCGACAAAGCGACGGGTGGTGGTGCCTCTGCCAGGAGAGAGGGACAACGGGAGAGCTCCTGAGTCCGCCAAGGTAGTGGGAAAACGCAGATTCCAAGGTAAAGCAAAACACAAAGTGGTCTATGAAAGGGTAAGGAGTGCTAGTTCCCATTTTCCTTCAGAAAAAGAGCTTGAGAGAAGGACTGGAGGAATTGGGATGAGTTAATCCAGGAATCTCGAGCCTCTTCTCCTGTCTGGACCCCCAACCCAGCCCAAAAAGCCCCCAAAAAGCATAGGCCTCACTCTCTGCTCCTCTGACACCTCCATCCCATCATAATTGCAGGACGTATCCTCAGATCCTGGAGGGGATCAGCGGAGTGTCAGGTTTAATCATTAGGAGAAGGAGCCAAGAAGGAGCAGCCCAACACCCCGGTTCCCACCTCTGTTGGAAATTGTGACACCAGCCGTGGAAAACTGCCCCCCACTGGGATTTATCTCCCATCCTAAGGACAAATCACCTCGTTTGCAAGTGCGTTACCGACCTCATCTCTTCTCCCAGCACCTAAACGGAGCGGGGAGGCCACTAAACCCCCCTACCCAACCCACCCTCATCTCGGCAGCTCACGTGGTGAGATCCCAGAGGCGCAGGGTGCCATCCCAGGATCCCGAGAGCGCGAACTGCCCATCGGAGGAGATGACAACGTCGCTGACAAAGTGCGAGTGCCCGCGCAAAGCTCGCTGCGGGATCCCATAGTTGGTCTCGTCACGGGTCAGCTTCCACATGATGATGGTTTTGTCTGGGGAGAAGGCAGGCAGAGGGGCTCATTTTGGGAACCGCTGCCCTCTCACCGCCCCGATTCCATCCTCCTCACCCGTGGGAACGCGGGGGCTTCCAAAGAAAGTGGGGTGACCAGGCCTCTGCTCCTGTAGTCCCTACTGCAAAGACCAACCTTCCTCCACCCTGATGATCTCCCTGGATTTGTGGGATCATGGTTTCTCCTTCCTCCTCCTAAGCCCCATAGCCTGCCCCTCTTCTCTTGCCCTTTCTCCCTCTGATGATCTCCCTGGATCATGGTCTCTTCTTGCCCCTTCTCCCTCTGATGATCTCCTTGGATCATTCTCTCCTTGCCCCCTCTCGTTGAGCGTTCTCTCCTTCCTCTCTCCTCCCAAGCTCCACGGCCACTCCTGCCCCACTCCAGGATCCTTGTCTCCCCTTGCCCTCTCTCCTTGATGGTCTCCCTGGATCATGGTCTCCCCTTGGCCCCTCTCCCTGGATCTTGGTCTCTCCTTCCTCCTCCCAAGTCCTACAGCATTCTATACTCCTCCCCCATGTGAGTTCCTGGTCTTCCCTTGCCCTCTCTCCCCGATAGGTCTCCCTGAATCATGGTCCCTCCTTCCTCCTCCCAAGCTCCACAGCATTCCCTGCTCCTCTCCGAGTTCCCAGTCTCTCACTGCCTTCTCTCCCTTATGGTTTCCCTGGATCGTGGTCAGCCCTTGGCCACTCTCCCTGGATCACAGCCTCTCCTTCCTCCCAAGTCCCACAGCGTTCCATACTCCTCTCCTCCCTGGTCTCCCCTTGGCCTCTTTCACAGAATCATAGAATAGTTTAGGTTGGAAGGGACCTTAAAGATCATATAGTTCCAACCCCCCTCCCATGGGGACCTCCCAAGAAGGGACAAGGTCTCCCAAGAAGGCCAAGCCAATCAATGCACAATCAAGAAAAGCAAAGCGGCTCATCCCATCCCACCTCTCACGGTGCTGTTTTCATCGCAGAATGACAGAATAGTTAGGGTTGGAACGGACCTTCAAGATCATCCAGTTCCAACCCTATCCCGCCAGATCAGGCTGCCCAAGGCCTCATCCAACCTGGCTTTAAACACCTCCAGGGATGAGGCAGCCACGACTTCACCGAGCAACCGCTCCAGTTCCATGATCTCCTTGGATCATGGTTTCTCCTTCCTTCCTTCTCCCCAGCCCCATAGCATTCCCTCCTCCTCCTCCCCACTCTGGCTTCTTAGTCTCCCATTGCCCTCTCCCCCTCATGGTCTCCCTGGATCATGGTCTCTCTCTTTCCTCCACACCCTTCCCTACCACTTTCCCTTCCAGACTCCCGGTCTCCCCTTGTTCCCTCTCCCTGATGATCTCCCTGGTCCCCTTGGATCACGGTTTCCCATTTCCCCCCCATCTCTCTCTTCCCAAGTCCCACAACCTTCCCTGCCCCTCCTCCCTCTGGGTTCCTGGTCTCCCTCTGCCCCTTCTCCCCCTCCCCACCCCCGATGGTCTCTCCCTGTCCGTCCCCACCCCCTCATTTCCAATGGTCCCATCCGCCCCGGCCCTCACCGCGGGAGGCCGAGAGAATCATGTCCGGGAATTGCGGGGTGGTGGCGATCTGGGTCACCCAGCCATTGTGGCCCTTCAGGGTGCCCCGCAGGGTCATCTGCTCCGTCATGGTGGCGGCGAGAAGGGAGGATGGCGGCGGATTAAAAGGAAGCCACGGCCCAGGCCCTTTCGGCCGCCACTGCTGCCGCCAGCGCGGAGAGAGAAAGAGACCGAGGTAGCTTCCGGCGGAAGCGGAAGTAGCGCGGAGACGTACAGCAACATGGCGGCTCCCTGGTAAATATGGCTGCGCCCAGGCAAATATGGCGGCGCCTATTGCTCTGTACGGAAAGAGGTGTGGGGAGGAGCTGTGGTAAATGGGGGGGAGCGTGGGGAGGGGTCTGGGGGTCTGAGGGAGAAGAATGGGGGGGTGGAAGGGACAAGAAGGGGCGGGGGGGGGCAGGGAAAGGTCCCTGGGAGCTGTGGGGGAGAGGAGAGGGTCGTGGGGGGCACTGGAAGTGGGAGAGGGGAGTGTGTGGGGCAACAGGGAGGGGGTTTGGGGGGAGGCTGGGGGTCACAGGGAGGGTCCTGGGTGGGGTTGGGGGCTCTGGGGGGCACAGAGAGTGTCGTGGTGGGGGGTTTGAGGGGTCTGTGGGGCACAGAGAGTGTCGTGGGGGGGGGGGTTGAGGGGTCTGTGGGGCACAGGGAGTGTCATGGTTGGGGGTTGAGGGGTTTGGGGGGCACAGGGAGGGTCCTGGGTGGGGTTGGGGGCTCTAGGGGGCTCAGAGAGTGTCGTGGTGGGGGGTTGAGTGGTCTATGGGGCACAGAGAGTGTCGTGGTGGGGGGTTGAGGGGTCTGTGGGGCACAGGGAGTGTCCTGGAGGGGGTCTGTGGGGCACAGAATGTGTCATGGTGGGGGGTTGAGGGCTTTAGGGGGCACAGGGAGGGTCCTGGGTGGGGTTGGGGGGTCTGAGGGGCACAGGGAGTGTCGGGTGGGGGAGGTTGAGGGGTCTGTGGGGCACAGGGAGGATGCTGGGGGGGGGGGAGGGGGGGGGTTGAGGGGTCTGTGGGGCACAGGGAGTGTCCTGGAGGGAGTCTGTGGGGCAACAGGGAGGGTCCTGGAGTGGGGCAGGTAAGTGGGGCAACAGGGGAGGGTCCGGGGGGCAGGGGAATAGGCTGTGGGGCATAGGGAGGGGGCTGGGAGTCACAGAGAGGGTCCTGAGGGGTGGGTGGGGTCTGTGGGGCGTAAGAGAGGTCCTGAGGAGTGGGATGGGGGTCTGTGGGGCATAAGAGAGGTCCTGAGGAGTGGGATGGGGGTCCGTGGGGCGTAAGAGAGGTCCTGAGGGGTGGGATGAGGGTCTATGGGGTGTAAGAGAGGTCCTGAGGGGTGGGATGAGGGTCTATGGGGTGTAAGAGAGGTCCTGAGGGGTGGGATGGGGGTCTGTGGGGCATAAGAGAGGTCCTGAGGAGTGGGATGGGGGTCTGTGGGGCATAAGAGAGGTTCTGAGGGGTGGGATGAGGGTCTATGGGGCATAAGAGAGGTCCTGAGGAGTGGGATGGGGGTCTGTGGGGCATAAGAGAGGTCCTGAGGGGTGGGATGGGGGTCTGTGGGGCATAAGAGAGGTCCTGAGGGGTGGGATGGGGGTCCATGGGGCGTAAGAGAGGTCCTGAGGGGTGGGATGGGGGTCTGTGGGGCATAAGAGAGGTCCTGAGGAGTAGGATGGGGGTCCGTGGGGCATAAGAGAGGTCCTGAGGGGTGGGATGGGGGTCCGTGGGGCATAAGAGAGGTCCTGAGGGGTGGGATGGGGGTCTGTGGGGCATAAGAGAGGTCCTGAGGGGTGGGATGGGGGTCCATGGGGCGTAAGAGAGGTCCTGAGGGGTGGGATGGGGGTCTGTGGGGCATAAGAGAGGTCCTGAGGAGTAGGATGGGGGTCCGTGGGGCGTAAGAGAGGTCCTGAGGGGTGGGATGGGGGTCTGTGGGGCATAAGAGAGGTCCTGAGGGGTGGGATGAGGGTCTGTGGGGCGTAAGAGAGGTCCTGAGGGATGCGGAGGGGCTGATGATGGCGCAGGAGTTTAAGGGAATAAAGGAATTTTTAATTCCTGCGTGTTTTCAAATCCAGGAGCACAAGGAAATTTCCTGGAAAACAGACACAGCTCGACCGGAACGAAGGGTCTGCATGGAAATGGTTTAATCGAGTCGTCCCCGAGATGAAATCTCATCCGCCGTTGATTTTCCCAGCCCTCAGAGCGCAGCGTCTGAAGTTTCAGCCCAGACATTCCTAACCGGTATCAGTCCATATCCTCAAATGCCAAAGGTTGCCGACTCCTCAGCTTTCTGTGCCGAGGAAACCACTCCTGCTGCGTCGCTGGGGCAGATTTGCTCATCGATGCTGCTGAGCGAGTTCGGAGCTGGCACCAGTGGATGAGCGACTTCTCCTTCGGGACAGCTTAGAGGAGCTGCCGACCTTCCTGGCTGCTCCGTTGTGTCATCCTGCAAAATTCCTCTCTTGGCAGAGCCCCCCCAGGAGTACGCCGGTTATTTCGGCTTCTCCGAATGCCAGACCTCTGCTGCCAACCAGAGCCGGCATCTCCTTCATCCTGATCGCCTCTTCCCTTCCTCAGGTTTCCCTTCTGTTTCTTCCCCCCGTGGCAATGTGTTTTCCTCTTGGAAATCCAGAGGATTTCATCACTGGAGTTTGGTGCCAGAATTGTAGAAGGGTTTGGGTTGGAAGAAAGCCATCCAGATCCACCCCCTGCCCATGGGAAGGGGGACCTGCCACTGGATCCGGTTGCTCCAGTTGGAATGGACCTTCCAGATCATCCAGTTCCAACCCTATCCCACTGGATCAGGCTACTCAAGACCCATCCAACGTGGCCTTCAACACCTCCAGGGATGGGGCAGCCACAGCTTCCCTGGACAACCTGTTCCAGGGCCTTTCCACCCTCACAGGAGAACATTTCTTCCTAAGATGTCATCTCGATCTCCCCTCTTTCAGCTCAAAACCCTTCCCCTTGTCCTATCCCTGCCCTCTCTGTTCAAAAGCCCCTCCCCAGCTTTTCTGGAGCCCCTTTCCATACTGGAAGCTGCTCCGAGGTCTCCGTGGAGCCTTCTTGTCTCCAGGCTGAAGAAGCCCAACTCTCTCAGCCTGTCCTCATGTAGAAGGTTCTCCAGCCCTCGGATCATCTCCATGGTCTCCTCTAGACTCGCTCCAACAGCTCCATGTCCTACTTGTGTGGAGGATTCCAGAACTGGACAACAGACTCCAAGTGGGCTCTCACCAGAGTGGAGCAGAGGGGCAGAATCCCCTCCCTCGCCTGCTGGTCCCACAGCTTTGGATGCAGCCCAGGACAGCGATGGCTTTCTGGGTTGTGAGCACAACATTGTTGGCTTGTGGAGCTTCTCATCCACCAGCACCTCAAGTCTTTGTCTTCTTCTCCCAATCCATTCTCCACCCAGCCTGTGTTTGTGCTTGGAACACCAGGCCAGACCTCTGTTGCTATTTCTCCTCTGGAAGATCCTGTTCCTGCCTTATAGGGATCCTCCACCCCTTCTTCCACCTCAGCATTTCATCCAGCTAAAATTAGATACTGGGAAGGTCCCGTCCTCGCTGCCGGCTCAGCTGTCGCCTCCGTGACGCCTCCTCCATCTCCTTGCAGACGCCCAAAGCCACCGCTGAGCTCGTGTTCTTGCGTCCCAGGACGCCACCATCCCAGAACCTGCCGACGTTCCCAGGACAGACAACCCCCACGCACGCAACCGTTGCCATCCACGCACTCCGGGAGCGAATCGGTCAACGTTGGCATCACAGAAAAGCAACTGCTGGTCTCGGTAAGGTGTTTTTTTTTTCCCTTTCCACAAGCACCGGAGAGGCTGGAAAAGTGTATTTCGGGGGGATCCTCTTCTGGGATCTTCATGAGGGGCTGAAAGATGCGTTTAGAAAGCAGAAGAAATGCGATATCTTTGTGATGGCTGGAAAAAAGCCTGGAACGAAATGATTTTACGCCTGTCCGTGACTCGGGTGATACTGAAAACTAGGAGAAGCACTAAAATCATGAATCACGTTAAATTCTCCTTCCTTTATGGAAAACGCCACGTGGAAATCATCGGTGCCTCCTTCCTTGCTCTGTTCCTCTATAAATTTAGCTCCTTGTACCGGCATTTATCTTGTAGATCCCAATTTAGCCCATGAAAAGCATCCAATAACTCCCTTCCCAATATGATCAGGTGCCTTTTCCCAGCCCAGATCGGTCCATTTTGCCTTCCCGCAGCTCAGCTCCTTGATATTATGTAATTTGTGTGGTGTAGAGGAGAAATTTAAGCTCAGGCAACTGTAATTGGATGTTTATGACTGAGCTGTGGGCCCTGGATCCCATCCATGATGGTGATGGATGTTGATGGGGACCTGGATCCCTCTTTCCCACCATTCATCCCAGTGTAGACTGGGAAACATCTCCAATATCAAAGTCTTAGAGTTGGGGGGAAAAGGGGAAAAATGCTCTGTGACTCTATGGCTTCCTCACTTCTTGTGTTTACTCACATGGGCCAAAATATCCCATTTCCTGATGCGTTTTCCTAATGGCCTGGTTTTCCCTGGATGTGCTGCTGGAAGGATGTTCCCTCTCGTCTCACCAGGTTGACGAAGCTCTTGGCACCGGTTCCAGTTAGGAAGCGAAGGTGATGATGGAATCAGGTACGTGAAAACAGATTTATTATTGGCACACGTGCAAACTTCCCGGTTCCTTTGGCAGCTAAATCCCAGCTTTTCCACGCCTGCAGGGCTCCAGGTCTTGCTCTGGGGCTGCTGGTTTGATTTTTTTTCCCATGTTTGATCCTCTTCTCGGCTCTCAACAAGTTGTGGTCATTCCGTAAAGTCATTGAGAGCAGCTCTGCAGAGAAGGACTTGGGGTGCTGGTTGGTGAGAAGCTCCACGTGAGCCGGCAATGCGCGCTCACAGCTCAGAAGGTCAACCGTGTCCTGGGCCGCATCAGAAGCATCGCGGCCAGCAGGGAGGGAAGGGATTCTGCCCCTCTGTTCCTCTCTGCTGAGACCTCATCTGGAGGATTGTGTCCAGTTCTCAACAGAGGAAGGAGATGGAGCTGTTGGAATGGGTCCAGAGGAGGCTACAAGGATGATGTGAGGGCTGGAGAACCTCCTGTATGAGGACAGGCTGAGAGAGTTGGGGTTGTTCAGCCTGAAAAAGAGAAGGGTCCAAGGAGACCTTAGAGTGACTTTCCAATACCTGAAGAGGCTCCAGGAAAGCTGGAGAGGGACTGTTGACGAAGGCTTGGAGTGATAGGATGAGGGCAAATGGGTATAAACTGGAGAGGAGCAGATTTAGACTGGACGTGAGGAGGAATTTCTTCCTTGTGAGAGTGAGGAGGCCCTGGAAAAGGTTGTCCAGGGAAGTTGTGGCTGCCCCATCCCTGGAGGTGTTGAAGGCCAGGTTGGATGGGACCTGATCTAATGGGAGATGTCACTGCCCATGGAAGGAGGTTGGAACTGGATGGGCTTTAAGGTCCCTTCTGACCCAAAGTATTCTATGATTCTGTGATTAACCCCAGCTCTGGTTGAGTGGAAAACATTGACCTTCTTTTCCCTTTCTTCTTTTCCAGGGAAAAGGAACACGGATCTCGGTGAGTGGCTTTTCCTTCTTCCATCGAAACAAATCTCGTTAACGTTCACCTCCTCTGGCCTCCTCGGCTTCTTTTTATTGCATACCATGTTAGACAACGTCATCACTCCTTTCAAGAACGTTGTGGTCAGAGCTCTGCGCTGGTGCTGATCTTGTTTCAACTCTTTATCCATGATCCAAATGAGGGGGATCGAGTGATCCCTCAGGAAGTTTGGAGATGATGTCAAATTGGGTGGGAGTGTGGGTCTGCTGGAGGGCAGGAAGACTCTGCAGAAGGATCTGGACAGGCTGGATCCGTGGGCTGGAGGACAGAGGGATCTGAGCTTGGGATCCATGGACCCCTCACTACATGAAAGACCTTGAGGGGCTGGAACGTGTCATGAGACGGGAACAGAGCTGGGGAAGGGTCTGGAGGCCAGGGGGGTTTGGGAGCATCTGAGGGACCTGGGGCTGTTTAGCCTGGAGAAGAAGAGGCTGAGGGGAGACCTTATCACTCTCCACACCTCTTGTGGGAAGGAGGTTGTGGTGAGGTGGGTGTTGATCTCTTCTCCCAAGAAACAAGTGACAGGATGAGAGGAAACGGCCTCAGGCTGCACCTGGGGAGGCTTAGATTGGATAGCGGAAAAAATTCCTTCGTGGAAAAAGTGGTGAAGAACGTTGTAGGAGGCTGCCCAGGGAATGTGGTGGAGGCCTCGACCCCCGGTGGTGGTCAAGGAACATGTGGTTGTGGCACTTGGGGCATGGTTTAGTAGATCCAGTGGGGTTGGGCTGACGGTTGGACTGGATGAGCTTAGAGGTCTTCTCCAACCTTAATGATTGCGTGATTCTATGGTTTTTGAAGACAACTCCGATAACACAAACCAAAACCACCACCTGGGCTCAATTCTCTTTCTTTTGTAGAAGATCGGGATGCAAAAATCCGTAAGAACCTTTTCCTCTTCTTTCCCTCCCGTGCCCATAAAACCTCGGTTCTAACGGCTTGAACAAACGTTCCTTTCTTTTAAGGGAAGTTAACGGAAGAGTTTGGTAAGTCCTTCCCCTTCCCAAACCTGGAGACACGTGTTCCTGCGCTGTAGCATCGCCAATGGCCGATGCCCCTATAAATGCTTTTCTTTATTTCATGTAGAAGAGAGTGACACCGAGCTCGGTAAGTTGAGTTTGGCGTCGGTTCCGGGGTTTTTGTTGCTGCTGAAGATGGAAAAAAGTCCTTTTGGATGAAGGATGGGCTCCTTAAACCAGAAAAGATCCTCTGGATCTTCATTTTACGCCCAATTATAGGCAAGGAGAAGAGTCCCAAACCATCAGCACTGTGGAATCTCCAGGTTCCACCAGGAGATGTGCTGTCTCGTGGAATCCGGTGGCATTCCCTAATCCCTTTGCTCACCGGTGGGATCGTGCCAGAGGCACAGAGCTCTAAAGTCTAACCCTTATCCTTCTCTCTTTCTTATTTTTAGAGGAATGTGACACAGAAAATGGTAAGTGTCCTTGGATTTACAGATTCGCTGGAATTCTAACACCCAAAGAACCCAAACCACCTCCTTCACGTCTTTTGGGGATAAAATATCCTTCCCAATCCATAATATTTAATTTAAATGAATGCTTGTCTCTGTATTTGGGAATTTTGAGAGCCTCATTCCTTCTCCAAAGAGGAGAACAGCGATTATTTGATGTCTTTTAAATGATATAAAATATGAAAGTGGAGAACAAAAATAACTTAAAGCCATTTTCCTTCTCTTTTCTTTTTTTTTGGGGGGATGAAATGCAGAAATCGGTGAGTGCTGCTTCCTTCTCTTCATCAAAGCGATCCTGAGAGGGGAATTCCTGGTTTAATGACCCCCTGGGATGAGCATCCATCCATTGGGAATGCGCGGTCCCATCCTGCTGGTCTCTGCCCTTGGCGCTCTGCATGGATTTGAAGCCAGGAAGGTTTGGCTCTGGAGCCAGTGGGAAATGAATCCCAGCATCCTCTAACCAAATCCTGCTTTATTTCTGGTTTAAGGTGAACTTACAGCAGAAATCGGTGAGTCCGATCCATTCCTCCGTAGTTTTGAGTCACATTTTGGGTGATTTTCCAGGGTTTATTCCCTTTTTCTTCCCTGCTTCTGAAAAAAAATGGGTGGTACGTGAAATTTTGAACAACAATTAATTAAAAAAGCCCCCAACTGGACAGAAAAATGGGAATTATGATCACTGGGAATGCGATAACAAAGGGAATAAAGGGCACTTTGGTGGTAAAGCCGTATGTGAACACGGTTGATGGGAATTCCTGCAGGATATGCGGGCCCAAAGCAGCTTTGATTCCACTCAAATCCCTTTTCTGGCTTCAATTCCGCTGTCTTTCATGGTAGAGGTTGGAAGAGGGGAGGTGTTGGGTGTAGAATGGCTGAAAGGATGGGATGTCATCCAGAGGAACCTGGATAGGCTGGAGAGGTGGGCCTGTGAGAACCTCAGGACGTTCAACACGGCCAAGCGCAAGGTCCGACACCTGCGCCGGGGCCATCACCGATATCAGTACACGATGGGGGATGATGTGATTGAGAGCAGCTCTGCAGAGAAGGACTTGGGGTGCTGGTTGGTGAGAAGCTCCACGTGAGCCGGCAATGCGCGCTCACAGCTCAGAAGGTCAACCATGTCCTGGGCCACATCAGAAGCATCGCAGCCAGCAGGGAGGGAAGGGATTCTGCCCCTCTGTTCCACTCTTGGGAGACCTCTTCTGGAATACTGTGTCCAGTTCTGGAATCCTCAACAGAAGAAGGAGATGGAGCTGTTGGAATGGGTCCAGAAGAGGCTCCAAGGATGATGCGAGGGCTGAAGAACCTCCTGTATGAGGGCAAGTTGAGAGAGTTGAGGTTGTTCAGCCTGGAGAAGAGAAGGCTCCGAGGAGATCTTAGAGTGACCTTCCAGTACCTGAAGGGGCTCCAGGAAAGCTGGAGAAGGACTGTTTATAAAGGCTCGTGGTGATGGGACGAGGGAGAATGGGGATAAACTGGAGAGGGGCAGATTTAGACTGGACATGAGGAGGAACTTCTTCATGATGAGGGTGGGGAGGCCCTGGAACAGGTTGCTTGGAGAAGTTGTGGCTGCCCCATCCCTGGAGGTGTTGAAGGCCAGGTTGGATGGGCCTTGGGCACCTGATCCAATGGGAGATGTCCCTGCCCATGGTGGGGGGTTGGAACTGGATGATCTTTAAGGTCCCTTCCAACCCAAACTATTCTATGATTCTGTGATTTCCTGAGTGGAGAAGGGACCATGCGGGGTTGGAGCTTCCCTGGAGTCCCTCCCAAAAAATGATAGTGATTTTTCCTCTTTTTTCTCTTTTCCAGATGATCTGACGGCGGAACTTGGTGAGTGAGAGCTTCTTTGGGGCTTTGTCCACCATGGGTTTAGGGGAGGGTCATTATTCCGGCCCCACGCACAGAACCGAGCCCTGGCTCAGCTGTGCTGGAGAGAAAGGCAATAAATAAGGAAAAGAAAAAACATATTCTTTAAAAAAAATAATTTTAAAAAGCATGATTTAACAAACAAAGGTTGAAAAAAGTGCAATTTCAAAGAAAATCCTATGAAAAACCATTATTTCAAAGAAAATCATTTTGTTAAATGCATATTTTCAATGAAAATCGTTCTTATAAATGTGTATTTTCAAAGGAAATCGTTTTGATAAAAGCATAATTTCAAACAAATTCATTTGAAAAAGCGTAATTTTAAAGGAAATCATTTGCAAAAGCGTAATTTCAAGTGATAATCCCCAAATTTTGAGGCTGGAGGCGACATAGGGGCCACGCGCATGACCGAAATCTCAGGGTTCTTCTTGACCGCGGATCTTTCTTCTTTGTTTTCTACTCCAGAGGAGCGGGACAGGACAATCGGTGAGCCCCGCGTCTCGTTCCTGATGCCGGGTGGTTTGGATCCAGTTCGACATCGGGTTGAGGAGGGCTTGGGTTGCTCTGCACTGTGGGATATGGGATTTTCGGCTCTGTGTTGCCTCTTAAATCCATCCCCAGCCCAACGCTGCCCCTGATTCCTTCATCTCCACCCATGGGATGGATTCTTTACCCACAATACCAATCCCTTCCCTCTCCCCAATTCCCATCTCGCTGGCGTTGCCGATCCCTGACATGATATCTGCCGGGTGTGCGTGCCGAGGAAGGAACTCCATTTAACGTTGTTGTCCTGTTCTCTGTCTTTTGGTTGAAGGGAAGCTGACGGCGGAGCTAGGTAAGGAGCTGGTGTTCCTCAAAATGATCATTAGTCTTAATTACACGTGTAATTAAGTGCCAAGTGTAACTAATTAAAATCAAAAGAATATTTTAGGGTTTGGGGTTTATTTTTTTTAGGAATGAGAGGGTTTGGGGAAGAGTTGCTCCTCGACAAACCTCATTTTTCAAAGATTGATGGGGGAAAAGCGATGGCCGAGGAATCAGAATTGCATTGGGTTTGAGGTTTGTGGTGTGAAGAGGGAGGGGATTCTGCCCCTCTGTTCCTCTCTTGGGAGACCTCTTCTGGAGGATTGTGTCCGGTTCTGGAATCCTCAACAGAAGAAGGAGATGGAGCTGTTGGAACGGGGCCAGAGGAGGCTACAAGGATGATGTGAGGGCTGAAGCATCTCTCATCTGAGGACAGGCTGAGACAGTTGACGTTGTTCAGCCTGGAGAAGAGAAGGCTCCAAGGAGATCTTAGAGCGACCTTCCAGTACCTGAAAGGGGCTCCAGGAAAGCTGGAGAGGGACTATTCACAAAGGCTTATGGTGATAGGACGAGGGGCGATGAGTATAAACTGGAGAGGGGCAGATTTAGACTGGGCATGAGGAGGAACTTCTTCATGATGAGGGTGGTGAGACCCTGGAACAGGTTGCCCAGGGAAGTTGTGGCTGCCTCATCCCTGGAGGTGTTGAAGGCCAGGTTGGATGGGCCCTGGGCAACCTGATCCAGTGGGATAGGGTTGGAACTGGATGATCTTGAAGGTCCATTCCAACCCTAACTATTCTATCATTCTATGATGAAGACGGCACCGTGGGAGGTGGGATGGGATGGGAGGAGCTGCTTTGCTTTTCTTGATTGTGCATTGATTGGCTCGGCCTTTATTGATTGTGTATTTGTCACCTTGGCATTTGTCACCTTCACGTTGATGTTTATCATCTTTGTGTCTATCGCCTTGGCACTTATTGCCTTTGCCTTGGTCGCTTTTGCCTCCGTTGCTGTTGACATTGGTCACCATTGCCTTTGTCACCATTGGCATTGGTTGCTGTTGATGTTGGTCGCCTCTGCCTCTGTCGCTGTTGATGTTCATCACCTTTGCTTCTGTCGCTGTTGATGTTGGTCGCCTTGACATTGCTCACCTTAGCGTTGGTTGCCTTTGGCTCTGTCGCTGTTGACATTGGTCTCCTTGGCATTGATCACCTTTGGCGTTGGTCACCGTTGGCGCTCTCACTATTGACGTTGGTCACCGTTGGCTCTCTCACTGTTGACGTTGGTCGTCATTGGCTCTGTTGCCGTTGACATTGGTCACTTTGGCATTGATCACCTTGGCATTGGTCACCGTTGGCTCTGTCGCTGTTGACGTTGGTCGCCATTGGCTCTGTTGCCATTACTGTTGGTCACCATGGCATTGATCACCTTGACGTTGGTCACCTTTGCCTCTGTCGCTGTTGACGTTGGTCACCATTGGCTCTATCGCTGTTGACATTGATCACCATTGGCTCTGTCGCTGTTGACGTTGGTCACCATTGGCTCTGTTGCCATTGCTGTTGGTCACCATGGCACTGAGCACCTTGACGTTGGTCACCGTTGGCTCTGTCGCTGTTGACGTTGGTCGCCATTGGCTCTGTTGTCATTGCTGTTGGTCACCATGGCATTGATCACCTTGACATTGGTCACCTTTGCCTCTTTCGCTGTTGACGTTGGTCACCGTTGGCTCTGTTGCCATTGCTGTTGGTCACCATGGCACTGATCACCTTGACATTGGTCACCTTTGCCTCTTTCGCTGTTGACATTGGTCACCGTTGGCTCTGTCGCTGTTGACGTTGGTCGCCATTGGCTCTGTTGCCATTGCTGTTGGTCACCATGGCACTGATCACCTTGACATTGGTCACCTTTGCCTCTTTCGCTGTTGACATTGGTCACCGTTGGCTCTGTCGCTGTTGACGTTGGTCGCCGTTTCCTCTGTCGCCGTTGATGCTCGTTGCCTTTGCATTTATTGATCCTGTATTTATCGTCTTTCCTTCCATTGTATTTATTTGTCTTTATTATTTCTTGTCTTCCAGGCGAATGCGACGCAAAGCTCAGTAAGTGCCATTCCCCTCCCCTTCTGTTTTGCCCTTAAAAATGGGAGCGGAGATGGAATTTCCTTCTAAAAACCTAATTTTGGGGTTTTTTCGCTTGACTGATGTCCAGAACAAAGCCTAATTTTCAAATATTTCTTTGATATCAAGGCAATAATTGGGAGGAAAAAGCAATTTTCCTGATCCAAGTGCTTCAGGGCTTATTAATATTAATCACTTAATAATAAGTAGATTAATAATTGCTTTTTTTCTCCTTTTCCTCCCCTCCTTCCCAGAGGAACGCGACAGAAAAATCAGTAAGTGGCATTTTCCATTGTGCTTTTGGGGTGAACCCCCCTGAGTTTGGGGAGGGGCAGCCTCGCAGTGCTCTGTCCTCGAAAAGCAGCAAAAAAAGGACCTTTTCCCCCCCAAAAAAAAAAGATTCCCCCTGCAGAGAAACCCCAAATTCACACAAAATCATTTTTCTTTCTCTTTGCAGCCAAGCTCGCGGCAGAAACCCGTAAGTCTTGAACCAAAGCCAATGGATTTGGGCTTAGAAAACCCTCTTTTAGGGTCAATTTTAGGGGCAACCTGTGAGAACCTCATGAGGTTGAAAAAGGCCAAGTGCGAGGTCCTACAGCTGCGTCAGGGCAACCTATGGTTTCAACCAAGGATGGGGAGTGATGTAATTGAGAGAAGCCCTGAGGAGAAGAACTTGGAGTGCTGTTCGATGAGAAGCTCAAGAGGAACCGGCAATTGAGCATCTCAGAAGGTCAACCATGTCCTTGGCTGCATCCGAAGCATCGCAACCAGCAGCACAAGGGAGGGGATTGTGCCCCTCTGTTCCTCTCCGGTGAGACCTCATCTGGAGGATTGTGTCCAGTTCTGGAATCCTCAACAGAAGAAGGAGATGGAGTTGTTGGAATGGGTCCAGAGGAGGCTCCAAGGATGATGCGAGGGCTGAAGAACCTCCCGTACGAGGACAGGCTGAGAGAGTTGGGGTTGTTCAGCCTGGAGAAGAGAAGGCTCCGAGGAGGTCTTCGAGCGACCTTCTAATACCTGAAGAGGCTCCAGGAAAGCTGGAGATGGACTTTCTACACAGTCCTGGAATGATAGGACGAGGGACAATGGTTTATACTGGAGAGGGGCAGATTTAGACTGGACACGAGGAGGAACTTCATGGTGAGGGTGGTGAGGACGTGGAACAGGTTGTCCAGGGAAGTTGTGGCTGCCCCATCCCTGGAGGGGTTCCAGGCCAGGTTGGATGGGGCTTTGGAGCCCCTGATCCATGGGAGGTGTCTCTGCCCATGGCAGCGGTGGAACTGGATGAGCTTTAAGGTCCCTTCCAACCCAAACTATTCTATGATTTGATGATCTTTATTACTTTATTGACCTAACCCCTATTTTTTTTCTTCTTATTTCCAAGGCAGACTCACGGCGCTGCTCGGTGAGTCCGAGTTTTTGTCGGGTGTTCCCCTTCTTTGCAAGAATCTGCGGATTTCAGTGGATTTTTTAAGTAAAATAAACCAAAAGATTGAACTTGACCTGCAGAATTTATTTGGATTTTAAGTAAAAATGTAAAAATGTGAACCCAATGTGCAGATTTTATTGGGGGTTTCAGTGAAATTTAAGAATTTGAACTGAAAGTGCAAATTTTATTTGAGTTTTAGATAGAATAAGCAAAAAAATTGGAACCCAGTATGCAGATTTTATTGGAGGTTTCAGTGAAATTTAAGAATTTGAACTGAAAGTGCGGATTTTATTGTGACTTTAAGTAAAATTTAAAACTTGAATTCAATATGCAGATTTTATCCGGAGTTTAAGTAAAATTTTAATTCAATATGGCGATTTTATCGGGTTTTAAAAATTTGGATTCAATGTGCAGATTTTATTGGGGGTTTAAATGAAATTTAAGAATCTGAACTGAACATGGAGATTTTATTTGTTTTAGATAAATTAAGCAAAAAAATTTGAACCCAATGTGTAGATTTCATTGAGGTTTGAGTAAAATTTAAAAAATTTGAACTCAATATGCAGATTTTATTGGGTTTTTAAGAAAAAGAAACACAATTTTTAATTAAAATCATGAGAAAAATGAGGAAAACCCCCTTTGCCGCCACAGTTACTGCGCTCGTGGCTCCGGGACCTGGGGGAGAGGGTGGAGCTGGGTCTAAACCAACCTCAAAAATGCTAAACTTGGTTCTTTTTCTCTTTTTCCCGCAGGGGATCGTGACTCCAAGCTCCGTACGTGGCGCTTTTCTCTCTCTTCCTGGCGCGTAAAACCTGGTCCTCCCTGGGCAGGGGGTCCCCACTTTCCGCAATGTTATATTTGATGTCAAATTTACACCATTTTCTATTTTATGACCTTTTTTTATTCAATGCTCCGTCAATTTTTATTCGGTTCTCCGCATTTTTTTAATTCTCTCCAATTTTTTTAATCTCTCATTTTTGATCTTTTTTCAATTCTTCATCGTTTTCCATTCAATTCTCCTTCTTGTTACTTCGCGATTTTTGATTCTCCGTCTTTTTCTCCCTTATTTTTTGATTCATTCTCCATCTTTTTTTGATTGACCATCATTTTTTAATCTCTTGATTCTCCACAATTTGTGATTCTCCATCATCTTTTAATCTCTGTCATTTCTGAATCTGCTTTTTCAGTTCTCCATCCTTTTTGATTCTGTGGAATCGCTCTCATTTTTTAAACTTATCTTTTTTGATTCTTCTTTTTTTTTTGACTCAATTCTCCATCCTTTTTGATTCTCTGCAACTTTTGAATCTCTCTTTTATTTTTTAATCTATCTTTTTCAGTTCTCTGTCATTTTTGATTCAATTCTCCATCTTTTTCCCACTTTTTCGATTCTCTGTCATGTTTTAATCCTTTTGATTCGCCGCAATTTTTGATCCTCTCTCATTTTCAAATCTTTTTCGATTCTCCTCCCTATCATTTCCAATTTTATTCCCTCATTCCATACATTTTTATCCCAAATTTCACCCAGCTCTCCTCTCCATGACATCATTTTCTAGGTCGACCCATCAAAGCTCAGAACAACTGATGTCACACGGGAGAGAAATTTCTATTTAAAAAATCTAAAATTTCAATATTTAAGCTCAACTTTTTGCAATTTACACTATTTCTCCTTTTTTTCTCGTTCCAGGACAGGTGACAGCGGAGCTCGGTAAGTGGCTTCCATCTGGTTTTATGGGAACCTGTGACCACCATCCCGGAAAACTGATGGATTTCTGCTTTTCTCTCGTTTTTCTGGTTTCCAGCCAAGTGCGACGCCACCATCAGTGAGTGCGGCTCCACCTCGGGCGCTGGAATCCCTTTGCTCAACGGAATTTGGGTGGGGCGTGGAAACGATCCCTGGGGAGTCCAGAGCCAAAATTCCAGGGGGAAAGGGAAATCAGAGCCCTGGATTGGGGCAGTCCCTGATTTCAATACACGATGGGGGATGATGGGATGATTGCTCAGGGTTTAGTGGCAGATAGGAATGGTTGGACTCACTGATCCAAGAGGTCTTCTCCAATCTGGTGATTCTATGAGAGGAGCCCTGCAGGGAAGGATTTGGGGTGCGGTTCGATGAGAAGCTCCACATGAGCTATTAACGAGCAGCCAGGAAGACCAACCGTGTCCTGGGCCGCATTCGAAGCATCGCGGCCAGCGGGACGAGGGAGGGGATTCTGCCCCTCTGTTCCTCTCTTGGGAGACCTCTTCTGGAATACTGTGTCCAATTCTGGAATCCTCAACAGAAGAAGGAGACGGAGCTGTTGGAACGGGTCCAGAAGAGGCTCCAAGGATGATGCGAGGGCTGGAGAACCTCCCATCTGAGGACAAGTTGAGAGAGTTGAGGTTGTTCAGGCTGGAGAAGAGAAGGCTTCGAGGAGACCTTATAGTGACCTTCCAGTGCCTGAAGGGGCTCCAGGAAAGCTGGAGAGGGACTATTCATAAAGGCTTGTGGGGATAGGATGAAGGGGAACGGATATAACCTGGAGAGGGGCAGGTTTAGACTGGACATGAGGAGGAACTTCTTCATCATGAGGGTGGTGAGACCCTGGAACAGGTTGCCCGGGGAAGTGGTGGCTGCCCCATCCCTGGAGGTGTTGAAGACCAGGTTGGATGGTCCTTGGGCAGCTTAATTCAATGGGAGGTGTCGCTGCCCATGTCAGGGGGGTTGGAACTGGATGATCTTTAAGGTCCCTTCCAACCCAAACCATTCTATGAAATCCCATGGGAAGAGCAGAGGGCGGGGGAAGCGGCGACTCCTACTATGAGGAAACCTAACGGGAGCTGCTTTGCTTTTCTCTTTGAAGGAATTTTCACCGTGGAGCTGGGTGAGTCCATCGCCTGCCTTGACGCTTCGTAGTGGGTGGGAAAAGTTATTAATGACAAAAAAACCCTTGATTTGGGAAAAAAAATAATGAATTGAACCCCAACAAAAAAAATATTGAATTGCCCTAAAATTCTCTTCAATTGCAAAAACGGGAATTGCATAAATTCTTAAAATTAAATGGCAGGAAAGAAATCGGAGACAATTATTGCATTGCAAAAGTTATGAAGTTGAAAACGCTGAATTGCAAAATGTTTTTTAGTGCCAAACTATTGGAAAATGTGAATTGCAGAAAAGTACAGAAATGCTGCGGTGCAAAGAAAATGTTGGGGTGCAAGGAAAATACAGAAAATCGGAGGGCAAAGGAAATGGTGAATTACAAAAAACTACAGAAAATGGGGGTGCAAAGATGTTGGATTGGGAAAAATACAGAAAATAATTCTGAGAAATACAGAAAATAATTCTGAAAAATAGAGAAAATAATGGATTGTGAAAAATAGAGAAAATAACGGATCGTGAAATATAGAGATAATAATGGATTGAGAAAAATAGAGATAATAATGGATTGAGAAAAATAGAGAAAATAATGGATTGTGAAAAATAGAGAAAATAATGGATTGTGAAAAATACAGAAAGTAATGAATTGCAAAAAAAAATGGAATTGCTAACCCATTCTGAAGTTGCACTTGGACAAACGCGACTTCAGCCCCAAACTCACATTCATTTTTCCCCGTTCTAGTTGAACCCAGCCCCGCCAGGGCAGGTGCCGAGCGGCTCCGAATGATTGCAATTCCCTCAATTCTTGATTTTTCTATCGATGCAATTATCGATATTTGTGTTTGCCGTTTTTTTGTGTCGCTGTTCTCTCTTTGATGTAAATAAATGGGTGTTTCTGTCCCCCTCCCAGGCGAGCGGCATACCAGGATTGGTAGGTGGGCACTCCTGGCCCCGCACATCCCTGGCCGTGATTCCTGGTGGCATCCAGGGATGAGAAATGGCTGCTGTCACCGGGAATCCGATGGGAATTACACCCGTTCTCCCTCTCTCCAGGGCAGCTGACCGCCGACGTTGGTACGGTTCCATCCATTGGGTTCCATATTGGGTTCCGTCCATTGAGGTCCACCCATTGGGTTCCATCCGTTGGGTTCCATTCATTGGGATTGGCACCAACCGACGTCCAAATCCCCCGATTCCCATCTCTCGTAGGGGACTGCGACCGCCAGCTCCGTAAGTTGGCTTTGGCATCCGCCCTGGAGAACGGGAGCGGGGCCGAGCCCTCATGTGTCCCTTCTTCTCTCCCGAAGGGCAACGCGCGGCCGAGCTGGGTAAGGAATTCCCAATGGGAATTGGGTAGGGATTGATTGATTGATAACAGGGCGATCGGGTATCGATTGGTGGGAGAGAGCATCCCGCGGTGGGAGGATGCGAGATAATGTGGTATAAAATGGGATAATATCATTTAATATAGGGTAATATGATAGAATATGATATCACATGGTCTAATATGATAGAAAATGATGTATGATGATAATCAGGGGTTGGAACTAAGTGACCTTTAAGATCTCTTCCAACCCAAACTATTCTATGGTTCTATGATTCTATAATATCATTTATATAGTCCATTGATATCCTGTTTTGGTCCTGGGGGTCCTAGAGGGGTCCAAGGGGGCCCTAGAAGGGTCGTGGTGCCCCTAGAGTTGTCCTGGAGGGGCTCTAGAGGGGTTTTGGGGGTCCTAGAGGGGTCCGAGGGAGCCCTACAAGGGTCGTGGTGCCCCTAGAGTTGTCCTGGAAGGGCTCTAGAGGGGTTTTGGGGGTCCTAGAGGGGTCCGAGGGAGCCTTACAAGGGTTGTGGTGCCCCTAGAGTTGTCCTGGAAGGGCTCTAGAGGGGTTTTGGGGGTCCTAGAGGGGTCCGAGGGAGCCTTACAAGGGTTGTGGTGCCCCTAGAGTTGTCCTGGGAGGGCTCTAGAGGGGTTTTGGGGGTCCTAGAGGAGTCCGAGGGAGCCCTACAAGGGTCGTGGTGCCCCTAGAGTTGTCCTGGAAGGGCTCTAGAGGGGTTTTGGGGGTCCTAGAGGGGTCCGAGGGAGCCCTACAAGGGTTGTGGTGCCCCTAGAGTTGTCCTGGAAGGGCTCTAGAGGGGTTTTGGGGGTCCTAGAGGGGTCCGAGGGAGCCCTACAAGGGTTGTGGTGCCCCTAGAGTTGTCCTGGGAGGGCTCTAGAGGGGTTTTGGGGGTCCTAGAAGGGTCCGAGGGGGCCCTACAAGGGTCGTGGTGCCCCTAGAGTTGTCCTGGAGGGGCTCTAGAGGGGTTTTGGGGGTCCTAGAGGGGTCCGAGGGCGCCTTACAAGGGTTGTGGTGCCCCTAGAGTTGTCCTGGAAGGGCTCTAGAGGGGTTTTGGGGGTCCTAGAGGGGTCCGAGGGAGCCCTACAAGGGTCGTGGTGCCCCTAGAGTTGTCCTGGAAGGGCTCTAGAGGGGTTTTAGGGGTCCTAGAGGGGTCCGAGGGAGCCCTACAAGGGTCGTGGTGCCCCTAGAGTTGTCCTGGGAGGGCTCTAGAGGGGTTTTGGGGGTCCTAGAGGGGTCCGAGGGAGCCTTACAAGGGTTGTGGTGCCCCTAGAGTTGTCCTGGAAGGGCTCTAGAGGGGTTTTGGGGGTCCTAGAGGGGTCCGAGGGAGCCCTACAAGGGTCGTGGTGCCCCTAGAGTTGTCCTGGGAGGGCTCTAGAGGGGTTTTGGGGGTCCTAGAGGGGTCCGAGGGAGCCCTACAAGGGTCGTGGTGCCCCTAGAGTTGTCCTGGAAGGGCTCTAGAGGGGTTTTGGGGGTCCTAGAGGGGTCCGAGGGAGCCCTACAAGGGTCGTGGTGCCCCTAGAGTTGTCCTGGAAGGGCTCTAGAGGGGTTTTGGGGGTCCTAGAGGGGTCCGAGGGAGCCCTACAAGGGTCGTGGTGCCCCTAGAGTTGTCCTGGAAGGGCTCTAGAGGGGTTTTGGGGGTCCTAGAGGGGTCCGAGGGAGCCCTACAAGGGTCGTGGTGCCCCTAGAGTTGTCCTGGAAGGGCTCTAGAGGGGTTTTGGGGGTCCTAGAGGGGTCCGAGGGAGCCCTACAAGGGTCGTGGTGCCCCTAGAGTTGTCCTGGGAGGGCTCTAGAGGGGTTTTGGGGGTCCTAGAGGGGTCCGAGGGAGCCCTACAAGGGTCGTGGTGTCCCTAGAGTTGTCCTGGAAGGGCTCTAGAGGGGTTTTGGGGGTCCTAGAGGGGTCCGAGGGAGCCCTACAAGGGTCGTGGTGCCCCTAGAGTTGTCCTGGAAGGGCTCTAGAGGGGTTTTGGGGGTCCTAGAGGGGTCCGAGGGAGCCCTACAAGGGTCGTGGTGCCCCTAGAGTTGTCCTGGAGGGGCTCTAGAGGGGTTTTGGGGGTCCTAGAGGGGTCCGAGGGAGCCTTACAAGGGTTGTGGTGCCCCTAGAGTTGTCCTGGAAGGGCTCTAGAGGGGTTTTGGGGGTCCTAGAGGGGTCCGAGGGAGCCCTACAAGGGTCGTGGTGCCCCTAGAGTTGTCCTGGAAGGGCTCTAGAGGGGTTTTGGGGGTCCTAGAGGGGTCCGAGGGAGCCCTACAAGGGTCGTGGTGCCCCTAGAGTTGTCCTGGAGGGGCTCTAGAGGGGTTTTGGGGGTCCTAGAGGGGTCCGAGGGAGCCTTACAAGGGTTGTGGTGCCCCTAGAGTTGTCCTGGAAGGGCTCTAGAGGGGTTTTGGGGGTCCTAGAGGGGTCCGAGGGAGCCCTACAAGGGTCGTGGTGCCCCTAGAGTTGTCCTGGGAGGGCTCTAGAGGGGTTTTGGGGGTCCTAGAGGGGTCCTGGGTGTTCTAGAGGAGTAATATTATGGGGTAATATCATGTAGTTTGGGGTAATGTGGTATGTTATGGTCTGATATGATCTAATATTCTATAGTATTGTTTGATATGATTTAATATGGGGTGATATCGTATAGTATGGTGTGATACTATATAGCACGGTCTGATATGATATGGTTTAATACGGTATAATATTGAATACGATGTATGTTCCAATATTATAGAAAATGATATAATACGGGGTAGTATCATGTAATGCGATATGATAGAATGCGATATAAAATGGGGGAATATGACATCATTTGGCGTAGTGTGATATAATACGATATCATAGTATATCTATAGATATACAGTATGGTCTAATATGATATGGAGTAATGCAATATAACGTGGGGTAATGTATAGTATGGTCCGATATGATTTAAGGTGGGGTAATATAATATATGATGAGATAATGTGATATATAGTATGGTGTAATGATATAATATGATTTAATACAGTGCAATATAATATAGGGTAATATGAGGCAATATATAATAGGAAGTAATACAGGGTAATGCAATATAATATGATGTAATGTGATATAATGCAGTGTAAAAAGAGGTAATATAGTAAATATGATATGATACAATGCAATATAATATGGTGCGATGTGATATAGAATGCTTTAATATAGGGTAATATGGTATAATACATATAATATGGCGTAAAGTAATATATATGATATGGTGTGACATTATATAATAGTGTAATGCAATATAATGTTGTATAATATGATATAATTTGATATAATATGGGGTAATATGATAGAATACAGTGTCATATGGGGTAATATGGTATAATATGATGTAATATGGGGTGATAAATATGGGGTAAGACAATGCAAAATGATATAATACAATATATTATGGGGTAATATGGTATAATGATGGGTTGGGAGAGTTAAGGTTGTTTAGCCTGGAGGAGAGAAGGTTTTGGGGAGACCTTAGAGCAGCTTCCAGTATGGAAAGGGGCTCCAGGAAAGCTGGGGAGGGGCTGTTGATCAGGAAGTGCAGGGATAGGATGAGGGGAATGGTTTTAAGCTGAAAGAGGGGAGATTGAGATGAGATCTTAAGAAGAAGATCTTCACGATGAGGGTCATGAGGCGCCCGCCCAAATTACCCAGAAAAGTGATGACTGCCCCATCCCTGGAGGTGTTCAAAGCCAGGTTGGATGGGGTTTGGAGCAACCTTATCCGGTGGGAGATGTCCCTGCCCATGACGCGGGGTGGAACTGGATGGGCTTTGAGGTCCCTTCCAACCCAACCCATTCCGTGAGTCCACAATATGATATGATTTCCCCAAACCATGATTCCAAAGCAACTTTCTAGCCAGGAAACCCCTCAAAAGCTACAAGCCCTTGGCAGAGCCTGGCTTTCCTGCCCGGAGAGCCCGGCTCCGCGCGGGTTGATTTGGATTTCTTTGTCATTTTAGAGGAACGGGACATGAGGATCAGTAAGTACGGGGCGAGCCGGGATCCCGACGGCTCCGTCCTTGCTTTTATGGATGAGCTTGGGGTCACCACGAGCTTGGACCTACCCGGGAGGAAGGGGATCAATAGAAAATATTGTCTGCGGACAGCGAGAGCCAAATCCACAGGGTGGAAAAACCCATGGGACAACCAATATTGGGGGGTTTGTGCCAAACTGGGCATTTTCTTTCCTCCTATGAAATCCCACTTGGATGCTATTAGATCCCAGTTGGAATTGTGGGGTGGCTTGAGTCGGGTTCTTCCCTTTGAACATTCCTTAAGCCAAGCCCGGATGTGGTTGGGAGCCGAGGGCAAGGGTGGCTGGATGGGATGGGATGGGAGAAGCTGACGTTCTATGGTTTTATTCCCATTTTTTTTCTTCTTGTAGGGGAAAACGAAGCGGAAATCCGTAAGTGTTGTTTTCCGTACTCCATGGATTGGGGTGGGGGGCTCTCGCTTAAACGAAATCCTGCATTAGAGTCAATTTAAAATCCAACATGGATCCAATACAGATCCGATATGGATCCAACATAGATCCATACAAGGATTCTATAATGATCCAAGATAGATCCTATATAGATCAGATATGGATCCAATATAGATCTGATATGGATTCAATATAAATCCAATAGATCCGACATAGATCCAACAGATCCAATATAACTCTGAGATAGATCCAACATAGACCAATAAATCCAATACAAAAGGGTTCTCCCAGCAGAAATTCCATACAGGAGTGAGAAACCCAAGGAATATGGGCTGCAAATGGTCCAAGCTTTCAATTCCTTTGCTAAAGAGGAAACGGGAAGGGAAGGGGGACTGGAATGATGGGTTTCCTACCATCATTCCTATCCTGGGATGGGGTTGGGATACATATGGGAATTCTATCCTGGGATGGGGTTGGGATACACATGGGAATTCTATCCTGGGATGGGGTTGGGATACACGTGGGAATCCTATCCTGGGATGGGGTTGGGATACACGTGGGAATTCTATCCTGGGATGGGGTTGGGATACACATGGGAATCCTATGCTGGGATGGGGTTGGGATACACATGGGATCCCACATTCTGCCCCTGGCAAAATGGCTGTGGAAGAGCCCCAGTTGGATCCCAAACCTTTATTCTCTCTATTGTATATTAATATTTCTGGGTTATATATTAATATTTCTGGTTTATATCTTAATATTTATCTTTATATGTTAATATTTCTCTTTATATCTCAATATGTATCTATAGATCTCAGTATTCCTCTTTATATCTTAATATTTCTAAATTTTCTATTCAGATTTTAATATGATATAGAAATATTTCTACTTTATTCCTACTTTTATAGTGATAGTTCTACTTTATATCCGTTTCTGTCTATAAATATTTTCCGGTTTATCTATTAATTCTATTTCTATTTCATCTATTATCCAGTATCTTTCTCAATGGCAGTTGTATATGTAAATACGCGCCACGTGTATCTTGTAAATATATAATTAGGACCATAAAAACTCATTTATTATGAATATTTAATTATAAATCGTGTGATATCTTGAATTCTGGTATTCCGAACCCATGTTTCCATCTAATCTCCATCTCTCTCGCCTTCCAGGGCGCCTCTCAGAGCTACTGGGTGAGTCCCCTTCCCACCCCTAAATTCTGCGTACGGAGAGCGCGAACGCGGCTTTTCGGTCCTCTCCGAACAACCGGAATTACTCAAAGGATAAATTGAGAAAATCCATTAGTGGAGTGAAAGCTGGTGGAGAAAATTGGGATAATTTGGGTTAATTTTGGTCCTTTTCTCTTCCAGAGGAGCGCGAGTCAGAAATCCGTAAGTTCATTTGGATGTCTTGGAGGTGGGAATTCTCCGTGGGAAGTGGGATCCACTCCTGGTTGTCCCTTTCGCAGGGAATACTGTTGGAATTAATGATGAATCCCCAAATATCTTTATATTTGAGGGAAATATTCAGGAATTCAGCAGGAAAAGGTCCAGGGAGCAGCTTCTCTGCCCTACATCCGGGTTATTTTGGGATGGTTTTCCATGGAGGGGCGTTGACAAAATGTTGGCTCTCCTTGAATAAACGGGGAATTGATGATTCCCCAAAAAAACAGGGAATTAATGATTCCCAAATAGAAGATGAATTGATGATTCCCAAATAAATGGGGAATTAATGATTCCCAAATAGAAGATGAATTGATAATTCCCAAATAAATGGGGAATTAATGATTCCCAAATAGAAGATGAATTGATAATTCCCAAATAAATGGGGAATTAATGATTCCCAAATAGAAGATGAATTGATGATTCCCAAATAAATGGGGAATCAATGATTCCCAAATAAACGGGGAATTGATTCTCCGCAGCCGTGTGTGTGGAGCAGTGGGGGCTTTGCTCTCTGGAGCTTGGGATGTGGAAATGAAAAATTGGGGAAAAGCAGGGATTTTGGTCATTTCTGTCCTGGTTTTGTTTAAGTTTTAGGGAATTGAGATGCTCTGAGAAACCCGGGGGGCGATTGGAGAGCGCGCGGGGGAGGGCTGAGGTGGCTTCGGGTTGGAATTTAGGGAAATAGTGAAAATTAATGGAATCCATTAAAATGAATGAATTAAAAAATAATGAATTAAAAATGAATTAAGTAGAAAAAACAAACTATGTAAAAAAAAAACCCCGTGATTTAAGTAAAAACAACCCCTGAATGACGTAAAAAAACTGAATTCAAGTAAATATTTACCTGAAATAGGTAAAAAAACTCCTGAGCTGTGTAAAAACCACACATTTAATTAAGTTCTACAAACGTGAAGTTTATTTTAATAAACCTCAATTAAATCAAACCCCTGAATGAAGTACAGAAAACCCCGAATTAACTTAAAAAAAAATCCGTGCTTCACCTTTTCCTTTTCTCCTTTCTTTCTTTTTGCCAGAGGAATTAAAGGCTCGGGAAGCGGCCGGTGAGTGGGGGTTCCTTCCCCTCTAGGGGGTCAAAGAGGGAATTTATTCCTATTTATTCATGTGGGGATATAAAACATCCACAGATCCATAGATTTTATTCCCTTTTATTCATATATCCACATGAATGTATATAACACATTCCTATATCTGTGTATTTTATTCCGATTTATTCATATATACGTGTGAATATATAAAATAACCCTATATTCACGTCTTTTATTCCCATTTATCCATATGTGTCTCTCTCTCTATAAAATATTCCTTTATCCATTGATTTTATGTTAGATTCCCAACCAAAAATCTAATTTAATGATGAGACTTGAACCCAAAAGTGCCAAAATCACCATTTCTTCTCCTTCCTTTGCAGCTGAACCTCCCGAGGAGCTCGGTAATTCCTGGTTTTCCTTGGATTCAGAAGGCAAGCATGGATTTGGGGAGGACAAGGGATGGGATGGGATGGTGGGGGGACAGGGGGTCAGACGGTGGGGATGGGATGGAGAGGAGAGGATGGGATGGAATGGAATGGGATGGGATGGAGAGGATGGGATGGAGAGGATGGGATGGAATGGGATGGGATGGAGAGGATGGGATGGAGAGGATGGGATACAATGGGATGGGATGGAGAGGATGGGGTGGAATGGGATGGGATGGAGAGGATGGGATGGAGAGGATGGGGTGGAATGGGATGGGATGGAGAGGATGGGATGGAGAGGATGGGATGGAGAGGATGGGATGGAGAGGATGGGGTGGAATGGGATGGCATGGAGAGGATGGCATGGAGAGGATGGCGTGGAGAGGATGGGGTGGAATGGGATGGGATGGAGAGGATGGGATGGAATGGGATGGGATGGAGAGGATGGGATGGATAGGATGGGATGGAATGGAATGGGATGGGATGGAATGGAATGGGATGGAATGGAATGGAATGGGATGGGATGGGATGGAATGGGATGGGATGGAGAGGATGGGATGGAGAGGATGGGGTGGAATGGGATGGGATGGAGAGGATGGGATGGAGAGGATGGGGTGGAGAGGATGGGGTGGAATGGGATGGAGAGGATGGGATGGAGAGGATGGGATGGAGAGGATGGGATGGAGAGGATGGGATGGAATGGGATGGAGAGGATGGGTAGGTGACAGGGAGTCAGCAGGGATGGATGGACTGGGACATGGAACGCCGAGTCCTGGGCCGAGTTGAGATTGAATAAATGGAGTGAAGAAGTCACAAACTCATTCCCAGTCCCGGGAACGGCTGCCAGGGGTGCTGGGAGAGGGGGAACCTGAGGAGATTCCTGACTTTTCTTTCTTTTTCTTCTCTGCTCTGTTCCCAGAGGAGCACAATCCCACACAAGGTAAGCATCCTTCCCCTCCTACCACGGCACAAACCTTTCCCGTGTGTCGGAATCCTCCACGGGCAGGCGATGCCCACCTCCTATTCCCCCTTTCCAGGTGGATTCCCTCCTGAACTCGGTGAGTCCTTTCCTTCCCTCCTTTCCCAACATGAATTCCCAGTTTCTCCAGGCTCGGGGTTTGCTCGGGAGCTTTGGACTCCATTCCCCTCGCAAACAGCCGGAGCAAACACTGCAGGGTTCAATCCAAATAATTTTAAGGAGTACTGGTGTTTTCCATCTTTGCTGGAAGCAGATTTTTCTGTTTCTCCATAATTTAATGGCAAAAATGGGACGGAATTTGGCTCTTCTAATAGGGAAGGAGATCTGTAAGGGTAAAGAAGGAGGGGAATATCCAGGGAATGAACAGATCCTAACAGAAATCCCTGTTTTTCTCTCTCTCAAGACGACGTCGCTGCAGCACTGGGTATGTGGTTGATTGATTTATAACCTTTCCCAAAAGCTTTTCCAAAGCTTCCTGAGTTTTCCTCGTTGCCCGGATATTAATGGGGAAACAGAGAGGGAAACAAGACCCAACAGGACATGGAATCCCCAATGGGAGCAACTCAGAAGGAAAAGGTGTTGGGAAAGCATTCCCTACGATGGAACATCTGGAGATGCTTCCCAGTTATCTCAATCCTGTTTTATCTTCCTTGTTTTTAGGGGAACGCGATAAAAAAATCGGTGGGTTTTGTTCTTGTTTCTGGGGTTCTTGGGGATATTCGGGTGCTCCGGAGTTGTTGTCCCTGCTGCTGTGTTTTCCCAACCCCTGGAACCACCACGGGAGCTATTTTTTCCCCCGCAAATCCCAGATTTCCCTGTGGTGGTTGGGACATTGGGAGGGTTTGGTTGGGATCTTGTGGGCTTCAGCCCTCCCGGGTGCCAACGGAACTGGAAAATCCCAACTATTTCATTTCCTTCTTTCCTGTAAGAGGAAATCACGGAAGAGCTTGGTGAGTCTGTTCCCTTTCTCCCTTGATTTCCCTCCTTCTTCTCTTTTCCTCTCCCCCCTGTTCCCTCTTCCCTCTCTCTTCCCTCTCTCTTCCCTCTCTCTTCCCTCTCTCTTCCCTCTCTCTTCCCTCTCTCTTCCCTCTCTCTTCCCTCTCTCTTCCCTCTTCCCTCTCTCTTCCCTCTCTCTTCCCTCTTCCCTCTCTCTTCCCTCTCTCTTCCCTCTTCCCTCTCTCTTCCCTCTTCCCTCTCTCTTCCCTCTCTCTTCCCTCTCTCTTCCCTCTCTCTTCCCTCTCTCTTCCCTCTTCCCTCTCTCTTCCCTCTTCCCTCTCTCTTCCCTCTTCCCTCTCTCTTCCCTCTTCCCTCCCTCTTCCCTCTTCCCTCCCTCTTCCCTCTTCCCTCCCTCTTCCCTCTTCCCTCCCTCTTCCCTCTTCCCTCCCTCTTCCCTCTTCCCTCCCTCTTCCCTCTTCCCTCCCTCTTCCCTCTTCCCTCCCTCTTCCCTCTTCCCTCCCTCTTCCCCCCCCCTCTCCTCTTCCCCCCCGTCTCCTCTTCCCCCCCCTCCTCTTCCCCTCTCTCCTCTTCCCCCCCTCTCCTCTTCCCCCCCTCTCCTCTCCCCCCCCCCCTCCACTGCCCCCCCCTCTCCGATTCCCCCCCCACTCCTCTTCCCCCCTTCTCCTCTTCCCCCCTTCTCCTCTTCCCCCCTTCTCCTCTTCCCCCCTTCTCCTCTTCCCCCCTTCTCCTCTTCCCCCCTTCTCCTCTTCCCCCCTTCTCCTCTTCCCCCCTTCTCCTCTTCCCCCCCTTCTCCTCTTCCCCCCCTTCTCCTCTTCCCCCCTTCTCCTCTTCCCCCCTTCTCCTCTTCCCCCCTTCTCCTCTTCCCCCCTTCTCCTCTTCCCCCCTTCTCCTCGTCCCCCCTTCTCCTCTTCCCCCCCTTCTCCTCTTCCCCCCCTTCTCCTCTTCCCCCCTTCTCCTCTCCCCCCCATCTCCTCTTCCCCCCTTCGCCTCTTCCCCCCTTCCCCTCTTCCCCCCTTCTCCACTTCCCCCCTTCTCCTCTTCCCCCCCCTCTCCTCTTCCCCCCCTTCTCCTCTTCCCCCTTCTCCTCTTCCCCCCCTTCTCCTCTTCCCCCCTTCTCCTCTTTCCCCTTCTCCTCTTTCCCCTTCTCCTCTTTCCCCTTCTCCTCTTTTCCCCCTTCTCCTCTTTTCCCCCTTCTCCTCTTTTCCCCCTTCTCCTCTTTTCCCCCCTTTCCCTTTCCGTCTTCCCCTTTTTTCCTTTCCCTCCTCCCCCTTTTTTCCCTTCCCCTTCCCTCCTCCCCCTTTTTTCCCTTCCCCTTCCCCCCCTTTCCCCTTCCCCCCCTTTTCCCCTTCCCCCCTTTTCCCCTTCCCCCCTCTTTTCCACTTTTCCCGTGGAAAAAGCCCCCAAACCCCCACTACCAGGAAATTTCCTGCTTGGAATTTGTCAGTGATACAAAAAAAAAATAAATAAAAACCAAAATCCCAGAGGATGCTTTTAAATTGTCCTTTTTTTTTCCCCTTTTTTCCCCCTTTTCCAGCGGATCGGGATGCCCAAATTGGTAAGCGTCGGCAAAGGGTGGGAAGGGAAGTGCAGAATCCTTTGTTGGGGGACCCAAAGCTCATTAATTAACCTCGATTTTCCTTCCTCTCTTCCCAGGGGAACTCGCTGCGGAGCTGGGTGCGTCCACTTCCCCCCAAAAAATCCCATTTTTCCCAAGATTTAGCTTTGATTTCGGTTGGGTCGGAGCAAGGCGTGGCTTGGGCTTGGAAAACCAATCAGGGAGGGGTTAATTGCAGCAAACTGGAGGCCAAATGGAAATTGCAATTAAAATTCCTTCTAGGGAATGGGAAAAAAAAATCCATTTTCTCTCTGGGTGATAAAGGGAAAGGGGAATAATTAGGAATCATCATTAGGAATAATTATTAGGGATTATTGGGAGTAACTATTAGGAACAATTAGTAGAAATAATTAATAGGAACAATTATCGGGGATTATTAGGAGTAATTCTTAGGAACAATTATTGGGGAATATTAGGAATAATTATTGGGGATAATTATAAGGAATAATTACTGGGGATAGGAATAATTATTAGGAACAATTATTAGGAGTAATTATAAGAAGTAATAATAATACCTTCATTTTTCCCCTTTCCCTTTTGTTTTCCCTCTTTAGAAGCGCGCGACGCCCGGATCGGTGCGTGTCCGTCTCTGTCCCGGATCCCGCGGTGCACAGAATCCTGGCTTTTATTTGTCTAATATTAACGATAATCCCTCTTTTCCCCTCTCTTCAGACGAACTCTCCACAGCAATGGGTGAGTTTTCCGAAAAAAAAAAAAAACCCATGGATTTGGGATTCTTTTTGGTGCAATTTGGAATCCAATGACCAAAACAATGATTAAAATTTGGATTTTAGACCAACAAAATGATGAAAATTTGGATTTTAGACCAACAAAATGATGAAAATTTGGATTTTAGACCAAAAAAATGATTAAAATTTGGATTTTTGTCTTTTTTTTTTTGCCTTTCTTTCCAGCCAAACGTGAGCGGAGGATGGGTGAGTGCCGGGCGCTCCAGGGCTCCGGGTGGGATTCCCCCACAGCGATCCCAACGCATCCATCCTTTCTCCTGGCAGAGGTGCTGGTGGCCGAGCTGGGTGAGGGACTCGCGATCAACCGGGATGGACAGACGGATTGATATCGGACAAGAACTGGGGCTGCGAGCCCCGATAGTGGGATCAATACAACAAATACTTCGGAATTGATTCGAATTGAATCCAATCTGTAAAATTATATCTATAAAATTATATAGATATTATATAGATATAATTCTATTTAATATCTAGAATTAATCTCTATACCTATATATATAGTTCTATCTATATTATATATTATAGAATATCAATTCTATATAATTCTATATAATAATAATAATTCTATTTATTCTACATAGATTTATATAACATAGAATCTACATAGCTATATATATCTATATATATATGTCTATATATCTATATATATATCTATGTCTATATTATCTAATATCACTATAGATATTACTAATCTATATCTAGATATATATTATCTATAGTGTATATATACAGATATATATATATCTATATTATTATCTATATTATTATATTATTATTATATTTATTATTATTATATTATATATAATATTATTATTATATAATTATATATATTAATATTATATATTAATATTATATATTATTATATATTATATATATTATTATTATTATCTATATATAATATAGATATATATCTGTCTAGATACTATATCTAGATATTATATAGTAATATCTATACTATATAGATCTAGATTTATATCTCTATATGATTATATAGATAGAAATATATAAATATATCTATAATTATATAAATATATCTATAATTATACATGTCTACATGTTTTTATATATCTAATTATATATATTATATGCATAGTCAATTGTATCTATTATATACATATTCAATTATATTCAATTATATTGAATTATATATTCAATTCAACATATATCTAATTACATATATACATACAATAATATCTACATGTAGTTATATATCTAATTATATCTCTCTATAATTTTATCTCTATATCTCTTTTATAGACTATCTAGATACAATATAGTAATAGGTATTTTATATCGATATAACTATTAATCTTTATCTAACTATATAATCTATGATTATATATTTACCTATGATTATATATATCTATAATTATATGTATATTTAGATATACATCTATATATATGTATATCTATACATATATATATGTATCTACAGTTATAGTTATAATTATATATCTAATTATATGTATTATAGGTATTATAGGTATATAAATTCATATCTATATAATTATGTTTTATCTATATAATTATGTAGTTCTATTATGTCAATATAATTACATCTATAATATTTATAATTTAGCTATTGAATTTTATAATGCCGATCAAGTGAGCATGTGATTATAGAAGAGGGATTGATTGGAGTGATATTATTCATGTTATTGATGAAGTGACGCGTTTGATAGCAAATGCATCCTTTCAGCTATTTTATACCGTAATACCGTTATAAATATGCATTTAATATAGGATTCGTTATGAATAGTTGCAACAATGCATTTAATACGATAATGTAAAATAATAGTAATGTTTTATAGAGTCATACAGTTGTTTGGGTTGGAAGGGATCGCAAAGATATGTGTATTTATATTAAATTTATTATTTATATATTAGTATATAGTATATAGTATATATCATTTTTATATAGTATATAGTGTATAGTGTATAGTATATAGTATATATCATTTGTATATAGTATATAGTATATATCATTTTTATATAGTATATAGTGTATAGTATATATTTATTTTATATATAATATTAATCGTATCATATATAATATATTAATATAAAGTTGTTATTATAGAGGTCTAATAGTGCATTTAATAGAAAATTTGTTATTAATGCAGTTATTTTTCATATTAAATGCATTATTATATGTTATTAATACAGTTATGATGATACATTTGATATGATATAAGTTGTTAATCCAGATATGAGGATGCTTTTGATATCAAAGACATTATTAATCCATATATGAGGATGTATTTGATATAAAATATGTTATTAATCCATATATGAGGATGCATCAGTAATGAAACAGACTCCTTTGAAGCCATACAAAGTGATAATGGAAGAAGGAAGTGCCGTACGTTAACGATTTCCCTCTTTTCTCTCCCCAGAGGAGCACAGAGCCCGACTGCGTGAGTGTCCGTGGAGCTGCCGGGAATCCCAGGGGAGGGGGGCGTTGGGATGGGGGAACCGGGAAGTTTGACCTTTTGTCCTCTCCGTTGGCTCCAGAGAGGCAAAACTCTTGCTTATAGAATTACAAGGTGGGAAAAGACCTTGGACATCATCAAGGTCAACTCTCCGGAGCATCCAAGCGCCCATCAATCGCAGTGGGAATTGTGGGTGGGGCTTTGGGTGGCTTTGTCCACGCGGCGCCTTCACTACAGACTGGGGGAAGAGTGGCTAGAAAGCTCCCTGGAGGAGAAGGACCTGGGGGTGTTGGTTGACACCTGACTGACCATGAGCCAGCAGTGTGCCCAGGTGGCCAAGAAGGCCAACGGCATCTTGGCTTGGATCAGAAATGGGGTCACCAGCAGGTCCAGGGAGGGGATTCTGCCCCCGGACTCAGCACTGGTGAGAACACACCTTGAATCCTGAGTTCAGTTCTGGGTTCCTCGCTCCAAGAAGGAAGTTGAGGCTCTGTAGGTGTCCAGAGAAGAGCAACGAAGCTGGTGAAGGGGCTGGAGAACGTCTGACGAGGAGCGGCTGAGGGACCTGGAGTTGTTTAGCCTGGAGAAGGCTGAGAGGAGACCTTATTGCTCTCTACAACTCCCTGAAAGGAGGTTGTAGAGAGGACGGTGCTGGGCTCTTCTCCCAAGTGACAGGGGACAGGACAAGGGGGAATGGCCTCAAGCTCCGCCAGGGGAGGGTCAGAATGGACATCAGGAAAACATTTTTCACAGAAAGGGTCATTAGTCCTCATCAGGGTGGTTGAGTCCCCATCCCTGGAGACGGTGATCAGCTGCATGGTGTAGTGGCAGATGGGAATGGTTGGACTCGATGATCCTGGAGGTCTTTTCCAACCTATGATCTCTATTTTCATAGATCATAGAAGAGTTTGGATTGGAAGGGACCTTAAAGACCATCCAGTTCCAACCCCCCTGCCATGAGCAGGGATGTGTCCCACTAGACCAGGCCGCCCTAAGGCCCCATCCAACCTGGCCTTGAACACCTCCAGGGATGGGGCATTTTAGCGAGGTTTAATCAAAATGATGACTTGGACCCAAATGAGGTCTTGATTTGCACCATAATCCCACGGGAAAACAACTCCATTTGGGGCGAGAAGGGAGGAAGTTGAAGATTAGCAAATAAATTAGCAAAAAATTAGCAAAAACATTAAAAAATACATTTTGGGGCCATCAAACCCGCCTCGTTAAAACAACTTTTTAATGTAATTTCTGTTTCTTTGAAGGGAAATGCATCGCCGAGCACCGTAAGTGCATTTTTTTCTCCCTCTTCTACAAATTCCCCCATTGGTTTTGGGATTGGAGTTTCCATCCTTGTTAATGATTTGTCTTTTCTTGGGCGTTTTTAGCGAAAGAGGAAGAAAAAATGGGTGAGTAAATTGCTGTTTTGTTTTGCCGAGTGATGTCCAGTAGCTGCGTAGGGAATTATTGGGTGTGATAATCATTATCAATATTATATATCTAATGATAAAATGAATGTGGCTTGAATTATCAGACGACGAAAAGACAAAGCATCCAATTGGATTTGCCATACAGAGGGACCTGGACAGGTTGGAGAGGTGGAGGAGAACCTCATGAGGTTCAACAAGGTCAAGTGCAAGGTCCTTCACCTGGATCGGGGCAATCCCAAACAGATCCAGACTGGTGGGGAAAATGGATTGGAAGTAGAGGACAAGGACTTGGGGAGGTGGAGGATGAGAAACACAGGTTCAGGGAATGGTTTGGGTTGGAAAAGACCTTATGGATCATCCAGTTCCAACCCCTTTGCCATGGGCAAGGTCACCTTCCACTGGATCAGGTTGCTCAAAGCCTCATCAACAGTTTTCAGCTGAAAGAGGGGAGAATGAGATGAGATCTTAGGAAGAAATGTTCTCCTTTGAGGGTGGGGAGGCCCTGGAACAGGTTGTCCAGAGAAGTCAAGGATGCTCCAACTCTGGAGATGTTGAAGGCCAGGTTGGATGGGGCTTGGAGCAACCTGATCCAGTGGGAGGTGTCCCTGCCCATGGCAGGGGGTTTGGTGGACCCATACGGGCTTTGAAGTCCCTTCCAACCCAAACCATTCCATGATTTGCAAGAAGACCCCGGTCCGTGGGTGAACGTCAGATTATATCACCTTAATTCTCTTTCTCGCTCTCTCTTTCCTCTTCCACAGCGAACGTGACACTGGACCCAGAGACAGCCCACCCGCGCCTCATCCTCTCCCAGGACCAGAAGAGTGTGAGATGGGAATATATCCTGCAGGAGCCTCCCAGCAACCCCGAGCGGTTTGACGCTGATCCTTGCGTGCTGGGTTGCGAAGCCTTCACCTCCGGGCGCCACTGCTGGGTGGTGGACCTTGCAGAGGGACAGTTCTGCGCCGTCGGAGTCAGCAAAGAGTCTCTGCGGAGGAAGGGATCCATCAGCTTTAATCCCGAGGAGGGGATCTGGGCGGTGCAGCAATGGGGATTCAAGAACCGCGCCCTCACTGACCCTCCAACCCTCCTGGACCTCCCACGCGTCCCCAGAAGGATCCGGATCTGTCTTGACTACGACTGGGGAGAGGTGGCGTTCTTTGACTTTGACAACAAAACACCCATTTTCACTTTTCCTCCGGCTTCCTTTGCCGGGGAGCGGATCCGGCCGTGGTTCTGGGTGGAGCTGGGCGCGCTCTCTCTGGTCCGATGACCTTTTGTGTTGCTCTTCGTGCAGCGAGCTCAGCACCAGCAGCGAGCGGGTGGCTTGAGGGCCAGGAGGAGTGGTTGAAGCACCTTACTCCATCCAGACGCCAACAGCCAGGTGGTTAAGAGCAGCAGGATAGAGACCAGGATAAGGAATGCTAACCGGAAGAACAGCATCAAACCTCATTTTGGAGGTGTTCAAGGCCAGGATGGATGGGGCTTGGAGCAGCCTGATCCAGTGGGAGGTGTCCCCGCCCATGGCAAGGGCTTTGAGATCCCTTCCAACCCAAACCATTCCATGATTCATTCTTCCCCGTTCCCAATCGAGTGCTCTAACTGTCATCGTGTGAAGGAAAACCAGGCCCTCCTGCATCTTCTGGTGGATGGAAGGTCTGCCCAGCCTCAACCCTGGGCCCAACATCTCATAGTTGCAGTTCCAGCAAACATCAAACGACCTGCAGAGACGCAGGCTCCTCCTTTGGTTGATGGGAAGAGTTGGGCACCGGGGTGAGTCGACGCTTGCATCGCCCAAATGAGAGTCCAGGCTCCCACCAGCATTTTCTTCTTCTCGGTTAGTGGTTGACGTGTAGAGTTCAACCATTCAAGCCACATTTAGAGTAGGTAAAGGGAAATCAACACTTCTAGTGGACAACTCTTCTCATCCAGTCATGGATGTCAAAATGGGACAGGTCAATCCCGTGCCTCTCTCCATCAACTGTTGGAGAAGACTACACGTGGAAGAGATTAAGCAACTCCTCTTCACGCAACCTGTGTACACATTAAGGCCCTTGACCAAGGGATGTGGCCAACCCTCTGTGATTGTCTGCAGAGCTCCAAGGCGCCTGCTCGATGCCGTCATCTTTGTGCACAGGTTTCTTCTCAACTGCTCCAGCCTCCATGGTGCTGGTCAGGGCGTTGCTCCTGTGGTCCTTCATACCAGAGCCAGACACGGTGGTGTCTTCTAGCAGGACTAAATCCAACTCGGATCTGCCGTGGGATGATGATCTCATTCCAGCTGGCTTAGCCAGAGTCTATGAGTTTAGCTCAGACTTTGGGAGAAGAGAGAAACCTGGAGTCAAGACAAAGCAGGCGTGATGCCCTGAGGTGAAACCCGGGCTGCAAACCTGAGGGGATGGACACCATGGTCTTCACCTTCCACTGCAGTTTCACAGCACCGATGAATTCCGCTTTAACCCCTGCTCGCTCTTAGCCACCTGTAAAGCCTGGAACCTTGTCTTCTGCCCCACCCTGGAATGGCCAACAGGTGTTTCCCAGCTGACAATAAACCATGTGAGGTTCTCCAGAGTCCATTTGATTTCTTTTTTCCAGCTGGTCCAACCTGGGCCCATCCTGGCCCTCTCAGATGATGCCTTCAGCCTGTACCATCTCTCCTTGCAGACTCTTGACCCTCCGGAGAACAGGGAACCTTTGAGGTGGATCCCACCAGGGACAGATGCTCTCACCTCCCACCTGTGAGCAACATCGACGTTATCTCAGGGTCTCAGCCCTGTGGGTTTGGGCTTCCTTCCTGGAAGGTGTCCCTGCCCATGGCAGTAAGGTTGGAACTGGATGATCTTGAACATCCCTTCCCAAACTATCCCATGATTCTGATTCCTGCAGTTTGTCAGGCCAGAAACCTTCATTATTGCAACCCACGGTGGTGGTGGCATGGGTGTAGGGCAGACAGGAGAAGATCCAAGCGGTGCGAAGAGGCAGAAGGGGGACAGATCATTCATGTCTGAGGGCTTTGAGATGATGACATGTTAAAGGTTAAGGTCCCTTCCAACTCAAACCATTCCATGATCCACGATCTAAGAAAGCGCACTTCCTCTAGCGGCTCAAACACCCTCATCCCTCCTTGCTTTGTAACAGAAGACAGAAATTGGGGTGAAAACAGTATAATAAATAATAATAAATCCTCTTTTCTAAGTAACCATCGATATGGCAACCATCCCAGAGGAGAAACCACCCCTTCTCCCTGCTGTAAATCTCACTCCATGGCTTCAAAGCCCAACTTTGCAAAGCCGTTAATTAAAAATAGCAGTCAAGGTGGTCCCATGATTCCACACATGAAAGAGGCTGGACAGGAGATGGAAAAGCCAACTCGCTCGTTATTTAAAGCACTGGCATAAGCGCTGCGCTTATTTTGTCCTGCGGTGATGGCCAAGGTTGGGTGGTGGGTGCTCCAGAGGTGGCTGTGTCGGATGGGCCTTTGTTGGGTGGTGGCCAATGCCCCACCGTGCCCAGTCGCCAAACCTATAGCTGAAAATGACGAAGGATCCTAAATCCAAGCTTTATCTTGGATCATAAATCCAAGCTGGGGACACTGATCCACAGAAGGAGGTGGACAAGTCTGGCCCGGCTGGGAGGCGCCAGGCGGCACATTCCTCTCCGTGTTTCCTTAAATAGGGCTGATCTCTCGCCTCTGTCCTCCGTGCGATCCGAGCCCGCGCTCCAGCAGCCCTGCGGAGGCTGGAGAGGAGCCACCGAGACTTTGTGCTGCTGCCTAACGGGTAAGTGTCTCCTTTGGGACGGTGGGGAACGTTCCGGCAAAGGGAACCGGCACCCTCTCAGCCCCTCCAGCACTGCCGAGATGTTTTTCTGTGTGAAATGCCGTTAAATTTGGGGTCACTGAAGTCTGTCTGGGTGGCACAAGTTGTCCGGAGTGGGGATCGCGTTGCTGAGCTTTAAAGGGTGGGGAGCGGACGTGGGAGGACACCAGGTCATGGACCGGCAAGGGAGCAGGTTTGAGCTTGAGATTTGGGAAGGAAATGCCAGTTCCCACCAGGTGGGAAGGTTGGTTCCTTCTCCTTTGGCCACCCCAAGGGTGGAGACGCCAGTGCCCATGGTGCAGACTTGCACATAGGTGAGACAAACCTCGATGTCCAAGAGATGGACGTCAAGTCGAAATGTTGCTGGAGGACAAGTCTTCCTCAAATCAACATCTAAAATAGGGTAGAGCTGCTCTCCTACTCTCCTTCTTCTTCCACCCATGCCAAGAGGTTTTATGTTTGCTCTACTGCAGGCAGTGAGGGGATGAGGAACTGGAGAAGCTGCTGCCATGGCTTCTGGTTCATCCAGAGCAGGGGACAGTGAAGAAGAAAGCACCCACCACACTGTTCTGCAGCATCAGTTAGATCCCAGGCACCTGGGCTGTGGACCCACCAGCTGTGGAGGTGGCACGGCCCAATCCTGGCCTAAGCAAGGAAGGTTTGGAGATGCTGAGGCTGTTGGCTACCGAAGGCAGCTCAGAAAAGGCAATTTCCAGCCAAAACAGCATTTGGAGCATTTAGTGGAGAAGCTGAAGCTCTTGGGTCTGGAAGGAGGCAGCGGGGAGCGGGAACATCTCTGCTCCTGGCGCAAGAGGATGTTGGCCTCCAAGGGGGTTGGAAAACCACCTGGCTTCAGCTGTGGTGGGCCAAGGAATTGTGGAGGTCCTGCTGCAACCCATGAAGAGGAATCGGCCCATGAGGACAAGGTCAGGTCCATGAACAGGTTGGGGTTAATTTCTCCTCTAAAACGTTCTGACCACCTTGAGGGATGCTGTAGTTTCTTGGGATCATGGGCTTCCAGCCAGATAGTGGTTCTCCATAGTTGTTTTCTCCACCATGAAAGGGAAATAAGTGGAGAGAGGTGGAAAAGGAAAACACCAACAACTCCCTTAGTTGGGCTAAAACTGGGAAAATATTGATTTTTCAGCCTAAACCCTTTGCCCCCTCTATCTTCTCCATCCTCGTGTCCACGCTGCGATTTTGTTCCTAAACTGGGGGGAAGAAGTGTTTCCAACCATCCCATCCCCACTCGCGCCCTCCCAAACTGTTTTTCTTCCTTCAGGAGCAAATACGCTGTGACCTGGAGAAGCTCAAGAAACAAAGGGAAGCGATTTTGGAGCTGAAGATGAGTGGCGAGAGACGATGCCAAGACTATTTGGTGAGTGGCTGTTGCCATCACCCACTAAAACAGAGGTGTTGGAGCGCTGTGGTCTATGGTGTCATCTTTCCACATCCTACAGACACAGACTGAGGTCGAGAGGCAGAAGATAGTGTCGGAATTCCGGCAGCTGCGCCGGTTTCTGAAGGATCAGGAGCTCATCCTCTTGGTTCAGCTGGGAGAGCTGGACAGAGAGATGATAAGGAGGCAGGAGGAAGAGGACACCAAGATGTTAGGGCAGATTTCACTCCTTGACATCCTGATCTGCGAGAGGGAGAAGATGCTCGAGCAACCTGCCAGCAGATTCCTGCAGGTTGGATCCTCTACTGGGCAAGATGGGAGAGAGGTCACACACAGCGTTATCTTGGCTGGGGTCTTCCTCCAGTTTGAGGGTGGGAAGACTGAGCCTTGTCCCTCTCTCTCTTTCAGGATGCCCAAGGCGCTGTGGACAGGTACGTCAGGACAAAGAGGACCAAATTGTCCTTCTGTCCAGATCTGGTTGGCATCTCCAAGCCCAGAACAGAGGGACATGGGGGACCACCAGCTCACCCACCACCCCCAAACCACCCCGGCTGGAGGAGGGATGGTCCCAGCTCATCGCTGTGAGTCCGGGCTCTGAGGAGAAACATTTGCATCCAGGTGGGAGATAAGCAGCACCCAGAAGACAACGGAGACCTTCTTGGACCTGGAGCAGAGGCTCAGCGTCATTTCTCAACAAACCAAGGTCCTCGGAGAGACGCTGGGGAGATTCCAAGGTGCTGTGGGACGGGACTAGATGGAGGCAGGGGTGGATTTTCTCCACTCAGGGTGGGCGCAGCTCTGCCTGCTGCCGGTTTTCCTGTTCTCCCAGGAAAACCACGCCAGAGACAGCAGAATTAAGAGCTGGAGAGTGTGTTCTTCATCCTTTGCTCTTCGTTGCCTAGACACGTTGCCATCTGAACTGGAGCAAGAGCAAGGACCGTCTCCAGGAGGAGATGGAGAAGGTGAGGCTCTTGGGAAGAGCAGTGGTGAGGGAGGGCTCCGGCAAAGCTGGGATTTGCCAAAACGGTGCCTAAAATGGTCAGGAAATGATGAGTTGAGGTCGCTGAAGCTACAAAGAAGCTCCTCCTGGTCCTCCAGCGCAAGGCCAGGCTTTCCCAAGCAGGAAGAGGTGCAGATATCTCTGCTCTCAAGCCCAGGACAGATGTGCGATGCTTCTCCCAGCTGGGGCAAAGCGTTTCTGGGAGGCGATGTCCTCCTCTAACACCACTTTCTCCTCCATCCCTTGCAGCGTTCATCACTCTGGACCCCGACACCACCAACGCCCATCTTGTCCTGTCGCGGAACCGACGTGGGGTGCGATGGAGGGACGCAGGCCAGGAGGTGCCCCCCACCCCACAGCGATTCGACGTCTCCTGCTGCGTCCTGGGCTGCCGGGGCTTCACCACGGGGAAGCATTCCTGGGTGGTGGAGGTGGTCGGAAGCAGGACCTGGGCGCTTGGGGTGGCCCGGTTCTCTGTGCCAAGGAAGACATGGCTTGAGTTTCAGCCGGAGAAGGGGATTTGGGCGCTGGGGCGGTGCGGGAATCGGTACCACGCCTTCACCTCCCCCATCACCACCTTCCCCGTCACTGGGAAAACTGGGAGGGTGCGGGTGGCTCTGGATTATGGAGCAGGGCGAGTGGCATTTTACCTCAACGGGCGCGAGGTCCCCATCTTCACCTTCCAAAAAGCCTCGTTTGGAGGGGAAAGCATCTTCCCATTCTTCTGGCTGGGGAGAGGAACCCACTTCCGTCTCTGCCCGTGAGCTCTCTTTGCCCTCACCCCCTCCTGATTCCGGGTGGTTTTGCTGCTCTTTGTCCACCCTTTTCCATCTTTTATTTTTAATGATGTTACCCAGGAATCTCTTCCAGCAGAACGTGCTCCAAAACCAAAACAACTGGAATTTTCATTCCTTGTTTAATGTCATCCAGATGTTCCTGGGGCTGTGGGAAGGGCCAAGCCTTGGATGCAGCTCCAGGATGGCTCCAGGCAGGAAGTGGGGTCACATCCCAGGACTTTTCCCTGCTCCATCCTTCCCCATAGGATCAGGCATGGCCGCTGTGTGACAGCAAAGGGGAGCTGGGGTGGGAAACCAGGGAGTTGTCCTATGATCCCTTCCTTACTTGGGATGCAGGGATTTGCCCCCCAAGACATGGGGTCTGGAAGAGGACTTCTAATGTGTTTAAACCCCTCCTCTCGTGATGGTGGTGGTTGGGTGGGAGATGCCTCCATCCATGCGAAGAAGATGAGCCAAGACATCGTTGACCTTGTTGAATCCAAAGTGACGTGGAACTTCTATAGCATTTAACCCCATGGGGTACCCACCACCCATGGTGGTGGTGGTGAAGACGATGAGCCAAGGCATCGCCTCATTGACCTTGTGGAGTCCAAAGTGACACGGGACCAACCCAACCTTGTCACCTCAAACCACCGGTGCGGTCACTTGTGTCCTCAGCCGAGGAGTGAGTGGGAAGGGACGGAAAGGGCACAAATCCCTTCCGGAGAATTAACGAGCAGGGGAAAACTCATTAATTAATTAAACCAAAGATTTCCCCCCCCCCCCAAATCCCAGCTCAGGGAGTATCGGTGCTCCTCGGAGCCCTCATCCCAAGTGTGTCCCCCAGTTTCAGGTGCCCCCCCCCTTCTCCTCCTCCGTGGATTCCGGGGTGCAGGAAGGGGCGGAGGCACCGTCCAGCCTCGTGCGGCACCAGCGGCTCCACGCAGGTGAGAAGCCCTATAAGTGCCATGAGTGCGGGAAGAGCTTTGGGCAGAGCTCAGACCTCATTGCCCACCACCGGACCCACACCGGGGAGAAGCCCTACCCCTGCGCGCTCTGCGGGAAGAGCTTCAGCAGGAGATCCAACCTCCTCGTCCATCAGAAGGTGCACGGGGGGCTTTGCAAGTGTCAGGAATGTGGGAGAAGCTTCCAACCCAACTCCCACTTGGGTGGGATGGGGGGGAAGGACTCTGTCCAGTGCCCCCAGTGTGCAGAGGGTCTCAAGGAGGGGTCAAACCCCATTGAACAACCGGGAGAAATGACTTTGTAAGTGCCTGGAGCAGAGGAGGGGTGGGAAGAGTTGAGATGTCCTACATGGAAGAGAAAAAAAAAGTCAATGCTTCTTATTGGTTAAATTTGATTTTAAAGACAGCAAAAGTGGAAAAACCTACCTCATGCAAATGAGCTGCAGTAGGATGATGGGTAACGACACAGTTTCTTTTTGTTTGCTAATTATTTCCTCTTATTATTGAGTTTGCTCCAAGGGTTCCATGTGTTGGTTCATAATGTTCTTGCTCCCACCACACCCCACGCCAACCGTCTGCTCTTTTGGGCTGTCCCTCATCCCATCGCCCATCTTCAAGGTCTTTTTTAAATCCTTGGTCATGGGTCGGCACATTCCCAAATGGATCTGGGCTCTGAGAATGGTTTGGAAGCAACCGTGAAGAGAAGAACTTGGGGTGATGGTGGAGGAGAAGCTCGACATCAACTGGCAATGAGCGCTTGTAGCCCAGAAACCAACCGTGTCCTGGGCTGCGATGGGACCAGCAGCGCCAGGGAGGGGATTCTGCCCCTCTGCTCTGCTCTGGTGAGACACCGTCTGAAGCCCTGTGTCCAGTTCTGGAGTCCTCAGCAGAGGAAGAACATGGAACTATTAAAGCAAGTCCAGATGAGGCAATGGAGGTCATCCAAGGGCTGGAGGGCCTCCTGCGTGAGGACAGACTGGGAGAGTTGGAGTTGTTCAGCCTGGAATCGTCAGCGCAGGAAGAACATGGAGCTGATGGAGCGAGTCCAGAGAAGGCCTGGATTCCTGGGTCTCCCCTCATCTTGAATGTTTGGGTCCTTCCCCAACACCAGGGTCCCCCCACTCCCAGGTTCCTGGATCCCCCCCCATCCCAGACGCCTGGCCCCCTCCTCCAATGCTTAGGTTCCCCCACTCGGACACCTGGGTCATCATTAGGACATCATTGCATCACTTGGAGCCCCCAGATCCTTCCTCCTGGAGCACTAGGCTCCATCTCAACCCTAGATGTTCCCTCATCCCATGGGACTGCTCTCCTGGCTTCTCCCTCATCACACAGTTGCTGGTGCGGAAGATGCTGAGTGCCCACCAAGGTCCAGGGGAACCATCCTGTGTGGTGGGCGTGAGGTAGGTGAGGGTTTCCTCATTTTGGGGCAAATTTGGGACTGGTGCCATCATCGTGGCCTCTGGGTTGTGCCCACAAGGTGACTTTGGCTTTCCTCTTCACACTGCTAAAAGCTGGATCTGGTTGCACGCTCCAGCTGTGGCACCAGTAGCGAGGAAGCACTGGGACCAATTCGGCGATGAGATGAGAGGCAGGTAAGTGGGTGCAGAGCCGGGCAAGTGAAGCCCTGCATGCCTGGACCACCGTGTCCTCCCAGTCAAACCCAACAGCCTAGAGCTCCCACTGGTACGTCTCATGGAGGAGCATTCATTCCACCATGACATTCATGGACACCTGCTGCGTGCAGCAACGATGACAAGAAATGGGTGATTTATTGACTATATTGGGTATACATTGTCCTTTTGGGCCACTGAGCCCTTTAAGCCAAGCTCCTTTCTCCAAAACCTCTTGGTTTCCCCTTGGATGAACGGAGTGGACACTCCGTATTCCCAGTGGAGCTCTTGATTCTCTCCACCATTACAAACGTCTTTGTCTTTGGGAGGGGAAAGTGCTCGTTCCTCCAAGGTTCCTCTTGCAAGACAAAATTTTCTTGGGTTTTTGCCGTGTGCAGAAATATCAAATGGTAAAATAAAAATCTCGGTGGGAACGACCAACTCGAGAGGTTAAAGTCAAGGGTTTTTAGATGTTGGGGCTGGACACGCGATGGATGCTTGAAGGGGAGCAGGGATCACATCTCAGTGGACGTTAAAAAGTAGAACAACAAGGTGTTGGATGGAGGGGTTCAAGGCCAGGTTGGATGGGGCTTGGAGCAATCTGATCCAGTGGGAGGGGTCCCTGTCCATGGCAGGGGTTGGAACTGGATGGGCTTTGAGGTCCCTTCCAACCCAAACTGTTCTGTGATTCTATGTTGGGGAAAAAAGAGGGGATGGGATGACGGGAGGGGTCTCACTGGGTAGCAACAGGTTTGGATGGAGCTGCTGGAGGAGCGGGGTGAAGCCTGAGACAATTGATGGGGTAACAGAGAAATCAGGACTCGGTCTTTCTCCAGGACTGATGGACCCACCCAGAGCATTTGAGTCTTTTCTTCCCCTGAGGAGTCTCTAGGACCACCAGAATGGTTAAACCTGGCGTGAGAGGTTGTCCCATGCTGCACTTGTTTCTCCTTGTCTTGCATGGTCTTGATAACAGGCCAACCCAACCCAACCAACCCAACCCGACCAAGCCAAGCCAAGCCAAGCCAACCCAACCCAACCAAGCCAACCCAACCAAGCCAAGCCAACCAAGCCAAGCCAAGCCAACCCAACCCAACCCAACCAAGCCATCTCTCCTCATCCAGGCACTTCGGAGGGTTTTTTCCTTCCTCTAATCAGCTCTGGTGGTCAAGGAGGCTTGATGCCTCCTCAAGGGGCTTCGCACACTCAGAGTGCGGGGACGAGCTGTCTCCCACGCCCACGTTCCTGGGAGCATCATTGCTGGAGTCTTCCTCCAAGCTCTTCCCACTTTTTGAGTGTTCTCCTGTTCTCTGCCTTCTGTGTCGACGCTGGTGGACGATGAGGCTGGATTTCCTGGTGAACCTCTTTCCGCACTCACCGCAGGGGTAGGGCTTCTCCCCGGTGTGGGTCCGGTGGTGGGCAATGAGGTCCGAGCTCTGCCCAAAGCTCTTCTCACACTCGTGGCACTTGTAAGGCTTCTCCCCTGAATGCCACTTCTGGTGTTTAACGAGGCTGGATTTGTTGCAAAAGAATTTCCCACATGCGGAGCAGTGGTAGGGTTTCTCCCCCGTGTGGAAGCGCTGGTGGGTGATGAGGTCCCCGCTCTGGCCAAAGCTCTTCCCACACTCAGAGCACTTGTAGGGTTTCTCGCCCGTGTGCAACCGCTCATGCCTGAAGAGCCCATATCTGCCCCGGAAGGACTTTTCACACCGGGAGCAGTGGTAGGGCTTCTCCTCCGTGTGGGTCCGCTGGTGGATGGTGAGCTCTGATCTCCGGGCAAAGGTTTTCCCACACTCGTGGCAGGTGAAAGGTTTCTCTCCAGTGTGTACGATGTGGTGGGTGAAGAGGTTGGACCGTTGGCTGAACCTCTTCCCACACTTGGAGCACTCAAAGGGCTTCTCCCCGGTGTGTGTCCGCTGGTGGACGATTATGTCTGAGCTGCGGGTGAACCTCTTCTCACACTCCAGGCACTTGTAGGGCTTCTCCCCCGTGTGCACCCTCTCGTGCCTGATGAGGGTGGACCTGTCCTTGAAGAACTTCTCGCACGTCAGGCACTGGTATGGCTTTTCTACCATGTGGCTTTTCTGATGGGAGCTCAGGTCCGAGCTCTCCCCAAAATCCTTCCCGCACTCCTGGCATCTAAAAATGCTTCCTCCTCTGTGCAACCTCTGGTGGTATATAAGCTCCGACCGGTCCTGGAAGTGTTCCTGGCAGTGGGAACACTTGTAGAGACTTCCTTCTGCAAAGAGCTGCTGATCCCTCTCCTCACAGGTGAGTCCATCTCTCTGCTCCATCCCTGGGCATCCCTCCACCTCCTGGTTGCTCTCCTTCGTTCTTGGGGATCTCTCCATCTCCTGGTTCCTCTCACAAGCTCTCCCAGGCTCATTCCTTTTGGCTTTTACCATCACTTTGGCTCCACCAGGAGATCCCAGCTCCATGCGGTGTCCTTCAGCTTCCCTCTGCATCTCATCTCCTGCAGGAGCAGATGGAGAGGAGATAGAGTTATGTCTTGCCCTGGAGTGGGATGGTACCGACAGATCGGTGAACGTTCCCAGGAGTCATGGGATGGAGGGTGACCACGCAGGGATGATTCCCAGAAAACCCACCCCACCGGCACAATCCTCACCCGTACATGGGGGTGAAATGAAGGCAACACCTGGAGCCTCCTCTCCCACTCCCCAAGTTCTCACCTGCAGGGATGTTCCTGGAGCCACTTGTCTCCTCTCTCCCTGTGGGACCAGGAGCTGCCATCTCTTCCCCTTCTTCCACCCTGAGGCCGATCTGCAGGTCCTGGGGCGGCGCAGATGCTACCGGGAACACTATGTCCAAGTCGCAGGTGGGACCCTTGCTCTCCCCTTGGCTGGGAGATTATTTCCCAGGAGGCTCTCGGCTGCGATGTGATTCCCTCCCTCCCCAAAGCCTTCAGCTCCCAGAGCGACGCTTTATCCTCTCCTAGGGGGTGAGCGATGCTGTGGGGCGCAGGATGGGATGTGATGCTGTCTCCCCCCTGTGCTTGCTCTCTGAACCCTGGGATGCTGGTCCCATTCCCCTCACTCACCCTGGGCACCCTGGGATGCCGATCCCCTTCCCTTTCGTTCGCCTTAGTGACCCCAGGATGCCGATCCCCTTCCCTTTTGCTCTCCCTGGTAACCCTGGGATCCTGATCCCGTTTTCCCTTGCTCTCCCTGGGGACCCCAGGATGCTGATCCAGTTCCTCCTCACTCTCTCTGGAGACCTCGGGATGCTGATCCTGCTCTTCCCGCTGCAGACCCAGACGCTCTGCGTTGCTGGCCGGGTTTGCTGAGCAGAGGCACAGGAAAAAGCTAAGGGGGAGCGAGGGGGGGGACACCAGTTCCGGCTGTGCTGAGGCTCTGTGGGAGATGCCTCCGCTGATCCACCAGCTCCCTTTGTGCCGGGTGCTCCCCATCCTTCGGGTGGAGAGATGAGACCCAAACCCAAACGTCCATGGGGCTGGAAACACGTAAAGGATTCTCTGCTGCTGGGATGCACGTGGGGTGAAGCAAGAGGCCCTCAAAGGGCTTTGGGCTTTTGTCCCCACCTTGGGTTTCTGGAAGCAATTGGGGGGTCCCCATCGGCATCATCTTGAGGCTTGGATCGAGGTACGGTTGCTGCTCAGTCTGTTCCCAGCCTGTGGGATGGCATCGCCGGGTTTAAAAAGGAGCGGAATCCTTTCACTGAGTTCCTGGGCTGGACCGAAAGCACCGCAGGGCCCCTTCTGTTCCGGTTCCAGAGGCTCGGGATATTGGCCGCATCCATCTGGGCACTGCCCGGCTCCATCGCACCCTTTGCTGCTCGCACCCGGCTTCAATAACTGAATTATTTGCCCCATCCCACTCTTCCCGGGGCACATCTCACCCTCTCCGCGATCCCTGTAGCTTTTGGTCAAGAAACTGCTGGTGGGACCCAGGACAGAGGCTCACAGGGCTCTGCTGGGCAGGGAATTGCAGTGGGAAGAACTCTTTGCCAGCGTGGAATCGTGAGCTTTGCCTCTCCAGGGTGGCCCCGGTACCCATCCTGCTGCTCCAAACCCCTCCCTGCAGCCTCAAATGGGGTAAAACCAAGTGGATTTGGGGTCTATTCTGGGAGGAGGGGGATGGGGAGAAGAGTGCCTCTCCAAGAGGGTCTTGGGATGCTACGGAGCATCCGGTGAGGGAATTGCGGTTCCCGGTATCGCAGCAATGGAGCAAATCCCACATTTCACCCTGTTTCTGTAGTGTAGTGGTTATCACGTTCGCCTAACACGCGAAAGGTCCCTGGTTCGAAACCAGGCAGAAACACCTCTTTTAAGGTCTTTTTCTCTCCTTATCTGGCAGATATGGAAGGCGTTGGAATGGTGACAGCCCAGTGGCCTTCACCTCTGGTTTGGTCAAGTGGAGAAGGGACATTGGATATGAACCTTAGAATCGATACCTGGAGATGCCAACTCCTTTGTGGAGTGTGTTGGGAAGTAGTGGTCATGGTGGTCTTGATCCATTCAGAAGTGTTTTTGATGGGCGGGGAGTTGTTCGTGGCTGTGTAAAGTCTCTCGTGTTGGTTTTCCGTTGTTTGCGTGTCTGGGTTTGTTGAGCAGGAGGAGGTGCGTAGGAAGGTTGAGCGTTGTGGGTGTAGTGAACCGTAGAAGAGAAAGGTTTAGTGTTTGTTGGTGTGGGCATGAAGATGAGGCGTGAAGAAGGTGAGGAGGTGTGAGAAGTGACGAAAGGTGCAAGAGGTGTGAGGAGCAGGAATTATCGTGCAGGAAATGGGTTGAATGAAGGTGTCTTCTTCTGCATTGTGTGAAATTGGAGCCCAAGGAGGGCCCTGTATGGGTTTCTGTAGTGTAGTGGTTATCACGTTTGCCTCACACGCAAAAGGTCCCTGGTTCGAAACCAGGCAGAAACACCTCTTTTGGGGTTTTTCCACCCCTCCTTCTACCTTTTCCCACCCCTCTCTGCAAGGGGCTTCCACAGGACACCCCTGTGCTGTGCTCTTGACTTGGGTGTTATCCGTGCATGGCATTGGTTTCATTCCTGGGATGCTGAGAGTCAGCCCTGAAGAGAATGACTTGGAAGTGGTGGTGGATGAGAAGCTCCACATGAGCTGGCAACGAGTGCTTGCAGCACTGTGGTGGGTCTGAGTTCCCATGGATCACAACATCAAGGGTACATTGGACATGGTGGATGTCCAAGCCAACCACGTCTTGGGTTGCACCCAAAGCTGTGGAACCAGCAGGGCAAGGGAGAGAATTCTGTCCCTCCGGTGAGACCCCTGCCTGGAGCCCCCGCATCCAGTTCTGGAGTCCTCAGCATAGAAAGGACATGGATGTGTTGGAGTGAATCCAGAGGAGATGATCTGGGGCCTGGAGAACCTCCCCTATGAGGACAGGTTGGGAGAGTTGGGGTTGTTCAGTGTGGAGTCTTCAGCGTAAGAAGGACACGGAGCTGTTGGAGCAAGTCTAGAAGCCACGGAGATGATCCAAAGGCTGCAGAACTCCAAGTTCCACCACTGGAGGTCCATTATGAGTTTCCCAGCGTTGCCTGAAGTGCCCACCTGGGTAGTGTGGCCGAGCGGTCTAAGGCGCTGGATTAAGGCTCCAGTCTCTTCGGGGGCGTGGGTTCGAATCCCACCGCTGCCAGCAGTGCTTTTTGGGCTCCGCAAGAGAGCGGAGTGATGGGGCCACGGCTGGAATGAAGGAGAGGAGCTCATAGTGTGCCGTGGTCCCTCTGCCCACCCTGGGGGTCTCCTTTTGATCTCATCAAGAGCCCACCCCACCGTAAAGATGCCCAAGGTGGAATGTACCACCCTGGGGGTCTCCTTTTGATCTCATCAAGAGCCCACTCCACCGTAAAGATGCCCAAGGTGGAATGTACCACCCTCTGCCCACCCTGGGGGTCTCCTTTTGATCTCATCAAGAGCCCACCCCACCATAAAGATGCCCTAGGTGGAATGTACCAGCTCACACGGAGTCATGGAGCTCCTGACGTGCTGGGACGGTGCCTGGTCCTGCACGGGGAACGCTGTGGGGCAAAGCCACCCCACAGGAGCAGAGGAGCCACCAAGGCTGGGGCAATTCCCAGAGCTTGTCCCCATCATCCACCATGTCCAATGTACCCTTGATGTTGTGATCCATGGGAATTCAGACCCATCACAGTCCTCCCTGGGTGCAGGAGCATCCCAAAGCCACCCCACCTACAGGCACAACCCTTCCAGCTCCACCATCAGAGGCCTCCAGCTCTCCAGCCCCACCTCCAACGGGTTCTGCAGCTTCTGGTTGGGGCATAGGTGGCTTCCCAGGACCACATTCCCAAGCATTTTCCCTCCAGCTCCACCATCGGCTTCTCCAGATCCACCACCAGCTCCACCACGTTCCCCAGCTTCTGGCTGGGTTGCAGGTGGCTCCTCAGGACCACGTCCCTATCTGCACACTCAACCTCTGATGCAGCTTGGGTTTCCACCAGCTGAGAGCATCGTAGCCGCTCGGGACACCACCCGAAGCAGAGGAGCCTTGGGGGTTCCTCGTTTTCCCCCCAGGCTTTCCCAACCCTTAGCAATCAAATCATGGTCCCACATTCCTGATAACCCCGTTCCACTTTATTGCACCTCGTTTTCAAGCAGGTACCCACAAACAAGGAGTCACAACTGAGCCGAATCCATCGTGGTGCAGCTTAAAAATGGATGAGATCCACTCATCCATCCATCTACCCATCCGTCCACCCACCCATCCATCCATCCACCCATCCATCCACTCATCCATTCATCTACTCATCTATCCACCTGTCTGTCCCACCATCATTCCACCTGCCTGCCCATCCAACCTTCCAGCTAGGTGGGCCCCCAAAGGCACCTTGAAGGAGTTGGGCAAAACAAAGTCATTGATTGGGCCCCACCAGCATCTCCTTTCGCAGATGGACCCGCAGGTGCTTCATGAGAGAGGAGCTGGACATGAAGCACTTGGTGCACTTGGTGCATTTGTAGGGTTTCTCCCCGGTGTGGATCCTCCGGTGGATGATGAGGGTGGAGCTGGCCCGGAAGCTCTTCTCGCAGTAAGAGCACTGGTAGGGTTTCTCACCTGTATGGATCCTCTGGTGCCTACGGAGCGTGGTGTTCTCCCGAAAAGCTTTCCCGCAGTCGGAGCAGACATAGGGCCTGGGTCCTACGTGGCTTTTCTGATGGAGGAGAAGACCCGAATGGACCGTGAAGCCGATCCCACAGTCAGGACACTGGTAGGGTTTCTTCACCAAGTGCTTTTTCAGATGTTGCTTAAACGTTGAGCTTTCAAAGAAGGCTTCCCCACAGTCGGAGCAGGGGTACGGGGCTTGGCCCCGGTGGGTCCGCAGGTGGGCAATTAAGGTGGAGTTCTTTGAGAAGACGGCCCCGCAGTCAGGACACGTGTAGGTCCCCTCCGCCAGGTGCGTCTTGCGGTGCTTGCTGAGCGACTTCTTGGCCATGAAGCTTTTCCCGCAGTCGGGACACTCGTAGGGTCTCTCCCCCGTGTGGATCCGACGGTGGATGACGAGGGTGGACTTGGAAGTGAGTTTTTTGCCACAGTCTGGGCACACAAAGACAGAGCTTTCCCTGTGGCTCCTGCGATGTTTGCTGAGGGACTTGCTGGCCATGAAGGTTTTCCCGCAGTCGGCGCACTGGTAGGGTCTCTCGCCAGTGTGGATCCTCCGGTGGGTGACAAGAGCTGCGTTGGAGGCGAGGGTCTTCCCGCAGTCGGAGCACTGGTATGGTCCGTTCCGCAGGTGGAGCTTGCGGTGTGTTCTGAGGGATTTGGTGGATGCGAAGCGTTTCTCGCACGTAGGGCACTGGTGGCGTTTCTCTTGGCAGTTGGTCTTCTGGTGGTTCCTGAGGCTGGAGCTGCACGTGAAGCTTCTCCTGCATCTGGAGCAGGTGAAGGGCTTCTCCCTTCGATGGACCCTCTGGTGCTGGTGGAGGGAGGACTCGCGGCTGAAGCTCTTCCCACACTTGCTGCATGTGTGCTTTTGCTGTCTCCCTGAGGGGCTCTTGGCATTTGTTTTCCTCCCATTTTGGGTGGAAGTAGTTGATCTCCTTCCCGAATGGTTCTTGTGGTTCTCGAAGCCCAGGGAGATGCCACCTTTGGGTTTCCTCATCGACCCTCCATCTTCATCCTGGGAACTGTCCTCCTCTGTCTCACTCGTCCATCCATCATCTGCCAGGAGAAGCGGAAAACAAAGACGGGAATCCACCTCTACCTCTGTCCTGAAGGTGTCAGGGAGGGAGCTTGAGGAGGGATGCAGAGAAGCACCCCAAGAAGTGATGGATTCCATCCCTCCATCCTGTCTGATCCACATGCAGCAGCAACCTCCTGCCAGGAGACGTGGTTGGTATCTCTGGTTGCCGATGCCCAGCTAGGTCCTCACACCTCTGCAGGACCCTCCTCCCAGTTACACCAGTATCCAGTACAATCCACCTCTGTTTTGGGGTGCAAACCAAGTTCCTTACCTGAATAAGAGGAGTTGGAGCCGGAGGAGCTCCCGGCATCTTGGCAGCTTCTCCACCGCCTCCTTTTCCTTGTCCACAACTTCAAGAGAGGTCTCGCCAGTTGTTCCTCTTCCTCCTCCTCCGAGCTCTGGATGTTGGGGAACCAAACCTCATCTGGATGCTCCGGCTGAGTGAGCAGGTCAGGATTACATGTGGGGAAGCCTGCTCGGGTAGACAACGGTGGGTTACTGGGTTGACAATCTCGTGAGAGGAGACAGAGGCGCGACCGTAAAGCTCATCCCTCTTCAAAAACAGGTGGAAAATCCAGGAGCTTGGGTCTCTGAGGAGGGACTTCCCAACAGGGTTGGCTGAGGGTATCTATAAGAGCTTTCCAGGTGGTGGAGAAGGCATCCCAGGGAAGAAGAATGTTGAACCAGAGAGGAATCAGCCCCGAGACCACTTTTCAAGAAGAGAGAAAAGCCCAGTGGGATCAAGAGCAGTTGAGGAGGGTGGAGGTTGTCCAGCTGGGAAGACTCAGGAGGAAAAGGAAGGCTGGAAGATCCCCGGAGTGAAGCCGGGGGGGCTTGAAGGCTTCTCACCCAAGTGACCTGCAAAAAAATCCTTGGTAGGGGAGTGGTGGTCAAGCCCCGCTCTCAAATGAAGAGGTTGCACCCAACTAAATTGGCCCCTTGGGTACATTGAACATCTCCTGTGAGTGGAGGATGTTGGAAGAGGAGCACGAGAAGGAGGGGCCAACACTCGAGGACCAGACTCGATTTTCATCTGCTCTTCAAGACTGAATTGTTGCCATGAATGAACACCCAGAGCACGGTCTTCTCCTGGGCATCATCAGGGACGTCAGCAGTGACCTGGAAAGTCAAGTTCCGATGCCATCCAGTCCCAAAATTAAATCCAAACGGAAAAGGGCAGGAAGGACCATAAAGAAGTGGGAAATCCACGAGATGGTGGGATTTAAGTTCACGTTCACTCATCTTACTACAAAGAAGCTCTCAAAGCCACCCAAACTGGACCCCCCAAAGCTTCTGCATCCAACCAAGGACATCAAAACTCAACTGGAGTCAACGTTGGGTCTCGCTCGTTCCTTTCCTGGACCCACAACTCCTGCTCCACGGCTGGAGGAGACCTGGGCGCTGCGCCATCCCCCAAAGTGTCCCTGTTAAGGTGGCCTCCAGGTGGCTCTTCTGTCAACAGAGGGCACTGCAAGCCAAACGGAGGTGGGACATCCCTCCAAGTCAACTCCTAACTCATTTCTGGCCATTTTTTAACTCCTTCCTCGTCGTTTTTTAACTTATTTCTGGTCATTTTTAACTCCTTTCTGGCCATTCTCCTCATGAAGGGGGCAGGAAAAGAGCATCCACCCACCCGGGCTGGGATCTTGGGGCACCTCAACTGGATCAAAGGGTTATGGGTGTTGAGGAGAGCATCTGGATGGGATCCAGCTGAGGAGTCAGGGCTGAGGCATCAAGTTCTCAGCCAAGTTTCTTAGGGCGGATTAATTAAAACTGGCTAATTATAAGCAGTTAATTATAGTGCATCGCGCACAGAGTGAGCCAAGAAAGCTTTGGGAGCTCTATCCTAGAGCGGAACAGGGAAAAATGAATATGTTTTATGGCTGGTCCCACCTTCCGCATCATCACCGGCTTCACCTTCCTGGTGTCCCTCATCCTCGGGACAAGAAAGTTTAAGGTTGAGGTGGGGAAGAGGAACTACAAAGGATTATCCGGGGTGGGATGGAAGTTGGGAGCCCACCAGGAGCTGCAAGATAGTAAAAACGAGGAGAAAAAGTAGGATTTCGTTTCAAAGGAGCCTGAGTTGAACCCAGAAGGTGATGGGAAAGGTGGAGAAGTGGGACCGGGATGGAGATGGTGGAAGTGGATCCATCCCCAGTGAACATCAGGACCAGGATGGGGGTGGATGAGTCTCCCCGCCCCCATGGAGCACAGGAGGTGCTTACCTGGTGGGGTGGTGGTGACGGTGACCTCCTGCAGCGCCTCGGGCACCTGGGGGAGGAGGGGGGATCGGTGGGAAAGGGGTTGGAAATGAGAAATTCCCAACAAAGAACCGAAATTAACAGAAAAAAAAAAGAGGGGGGGGAAAAAAAGACACAAAATTAAAAGGAAAAAGAACACAAAAAAAAAAATGCGAAGTCGGAACCAAAGTTTTAGAAAAGTCACAAAGTAAAATGGAAAAAAATAACAGCAAAAAAAAGAATTAAAGAGGGAAAAAACAGTAAATAAATTATTTCTAAAAATAAAGGCGTGAAAGTTTTAAAAAGGAAAAAAAAAGACTTAAAAACCGAAGAAAATGAAAACAAAAGAAATAAAATATTTTTTACAAAAATTAATAAATTAAAAAAAAAACGAAGTAAGACATGAAATTAAAGAAAAAGAAGGGGGAAATAAAATGTTAAAAAGCAAAGAAAGGAAGAAAGAAGGGAAGATATAAAAGATTTGAAAAGCAAAGGAAATAAAATTAAAGAAAAGGGGAGAAAGAAAACGTTTAAAAGGCAAAGTAAGAAATAAAGAAGGGCAGAAACAAAGTGTTTAAAAAGCAAAGTAAGAAATGAAATGGAAAAGGGAAGAAAGAAAATGTTTAAAAGCCAAAGAAAGACATAAAGAAAAAGAAGGAGAAAATGTTTAGAAAGCAAAGAAATAAAGAAAAAGAAGGAAAAAGAATATTTAGAAAGCAAAGTAAGAAATGAAATTAAAGAAAAAGAAAGGGGGGGACAAAATCGAGAAATAAAATAAAAAATAAAATAAAAAATAAAGTAAAATAAAATAAAAAGTAAAATAAAATAAAAATAAAGTAAAATAAAAATAAAGTAAAATAAAAAATAAAGTAAAATAAAATAAAAATAAAGTAAAATAAAATAAAAATAAAGTAAAATAAAAATAAAGTAAAATAAAAAATAAAGTAAAATAAAATAAAAATAAAGTAAAATAAAATAAAAAATAAAGTAAAATAAAAATAAAGTAAAATAAAAAATAAAATAAAATAAAAAATAAAGTAAAATAAAAATAAAGTAAAATAAAAAAATAAAATAAAATAAAAAATAAAGTAAAATAAAAAATAAAGTAAAATAAATAAATAAAAAGTAATTTTTTTTTTTTAAAAAAAAAGTATGAAACGAAACTTTTAAGCCCAAGTTAAGAAATAAAACTTAAAACCAACCCGAAGTCAGAAAGAAAGAGATAAAAAACCAAAGTAAAAAATCCCTTTTTTTCTTTTTGCGGTCCGAGCGTTTTTTTTCCCACGCGAGGTGAGAAATAAAAGTTACAAAGATCCCTTTTAAAAAGGAAAAGCACTAAAACCCGCTCCCCCCCCCCCACCCCACCCCCCATCTCGGGGACCCCCCAATCCCGGGGACGCCCCCCCCCCATCTCGAGGTGGGGAGGGGGTCCCCCCCATCCCGGGGTCCCCCCCGGGACCTGCGGAGGCTGCGGCGCGGCCATGGCCGGACAGGACCGGGGACCGGGACCCGCGCTCCCGCCGCCTCCGGGGAGGAGCCAGGAGACCCCGCGCCCGGGACCCCCTCTTCGCCCCCCTTGGATCCCCCTTTCCCCCCTCCCCTTTCCTCCTTCTCCCCATTTTTCCCCTTTTTCCCACATTTCCCCCCCTTTTTTCCACATTTCCCCCCTTTTTTCCCACATTTCCCCCCTTTTCCCCCTTTTTCCCACATTTTCCCCCTTTTTCCCACATTTCCCCCCTTTTTCCCACATTTTCCCTCTTTTTCCACACTTCCCCCCTTTTTTCCACACTTCACCCCTTTTTTCCACATTTTCCCCTCACACTTTCCTTCCATTTTCCCCCTTTTTCTCCCATTTCCCCCCTTTTTCCCCATTTCCCTTTTTTCCCCATTCCCCCCTTTTCCCCCATTTCCCCTTTTCCCCCATTCCCCCCTTTTTCCCTATTCCCCCCTTTTCTCCCATTCCTCCCCTTTTTTCCCATTCCCCCTTTTATCCCATTCCTCCCCTTTTTTCCCATTCCCCTCCTTTTTACCCCATTTCCCCCTTTTATCCCATTCCCCCTTTTCCCCCATTCCCCCCTTTTTCCCCATTCCTCCCCTTTTCCCCCATTCCCCCTTTTTCCCCATTCCTCCCCTTTTCCCCCATTCCCCTCCTTTTACCCCATTTCCCCCTTTTCCCCATTCCCCCTTTTTTCCCCATTCCCCCTTTTTTCCACATTTTCCCCCCCTTTTTCCCCATTTCCCCCTTTTTTCCCCACTCCCCCTTTTTACCCCATTTCCCCCACATTTTCCTTTCATTCCCCCTTTTTCCCCCATTCCCCTTTTTTCCCCATTCCCCCTCCTTTTGCCCAATTCCCCCCTTTTCCCCATTCCTCCCTTTTTTCCCCATTTTCCCCTCATTTCCCCCTATTTTCCCCATTTCCCCCTATTTTCCCCCACATTTTCCTCTTTCTCCCCATTTCTCCCATTTCCCCTATTTTCCCCATTTCCTCCTTTCCCCCCACATTCCTCCCTTTCCCCCCACATTTTCCCCCATTTTCCCCCTTTTCCTTTCCTAATAATCAAATCAATCATACAATAAATAATGAGACAACACAACGAAAACACAGAATAATTAAAACCCACGCGCTAATAATTAACAAATCGTAACTTAAACATCTGATAAATTAACGCATCGTTAAATAACCCTCATCCTAAATTCTCTATAATCGAGAAATCGGGAATTGATGCCATTCCTGGTAATTAATTCTCTTTGCACTTCTTGACCCCTAAAATTAAATTACAGTAAAACCTCCGAGTTGTCTTTCAAAATTCTACAATTTAATTGTTAAATCAACAAATTTACCCCAATAAATTGGTTCGGATGAGTTACCCATGGTCCAAAGTGGTTGCCCGCGGTCCAAACTTGGTTTCTCCTTGGGCATTTTCAGCCTCTTCCAGTTGTAGCCATTTCTGGGATGTTTGTCCTCACCCAACCCTTACGTGGTCACCTCAACAGGACTCGGTGCATCCTGACTGGCTGATCTCCAGGACCCATGGAGAACATCAACCCACCACCTCTTCGCTGGTGGGATGGAAGAGGAGAGGACACCAAAGCAGCTCCACAGTCAGGGGGGATGGAGGAGGTGAACCTCAATGAGGAGCAGGACAGGACAACTTCCCAAGGTTGCAAATCCAACCCAACTCCATCTCATGGGATGGTTTGAGGTGTCATCCTCTCCATAACGGGGCTGGAGAGCATTGGATGGAGAACGTGGTCTGATGGAGATGCTGAAGATGGGGGTCTATGTGTAACAAGGTTCTGCAGCTCATGGAGGGAGAGAGGACAACTCACACCACGTCACTGCAATTCCCATCTCCTTACCATGGATGGAGAGCTGGTGGTGCATCCTGGAGATGCTCATCCCTAGAGAAATGAAGCCGGCCAACATGGGCATCCCAGAAAAATCAAAGCCACCAGGAACCATGGAATGGTTTGGGTTGGAAAGGACCTTAAAGCCCATCCAGTTCCACCCCCTGCCATGGGCAGGGACACCTCCCACTGGATTAGGAGGGCTGGAGAAAGGATGGGATGAAGGCTGACGCCTCCTCATCGGGACGCGTGGGGTGGAAGATGTGAGATGAGCTGGGATGGGAAAGAGGGAATTGGAGAATTTGGGTCAAAAAATGGGTATTTGAGCTCCCCGAGGTGCCCATTTTCCTGGTCTTTGGCTGGAAGAGCTCCTCTTCTTCCCTGAGGGAGGAGATAAAGAATCCACGTTATCAGCTTCACCATCCAGGCCCACCCTGCAGGTGCCAACTGCCCTTTCTTCCCTCGATCACCCGCCCGATACCTCCCTAATCCAAGCATTCAGGTGGAAACTCCATCCCAGGGCTGTGGGGAGGGGGCTCTGCCCAACCTCACCCTGGTGGGAAGAGGAACCTTCTTGGATCGTCTTCCAACGCTGAGGTTGTTCCCATTTTTTTCCAAACTGGATGGTTCCCGTGCTGACGTAGACGAGGAAAAAAGGGATGTGGGGGATGTCCCCCTCTTCAGGGTTGTCCCGGTTCCCTTGGCAACCCTCCAGATGATCCGTGGGAAGAAGGGATGGGATGCATCACGGATGCGTAACCCAACAAAGGGTCTTCTCCTCTCACCCCAAAGGGATGATTTGGAGGCAGAGAGGGGTTGGATGCACTCCCCCACCATGGAGAACCCTACCTGGTCTTCGAAAACACCTCGGGAATCTTCTCCCAGTGGGGAACAAACCATCATCCCACCCTCCTTGGACCTCTTGGAGGTGTCTCCTGGAAACTAGATCCTCCCCTGCTCGGCCAAGGGGAGATCAACCCCACATCTCCCTGACCCGAACCCTTCAGGATTCCCAGAGGAATCAGCCCCAATCCTGTCCACCACCATGAAGCCATGGTGAACCTCAACCTGGTGGTGGCCACCAAGCTTCCATGGTGACCTCCCCTCCCTGAGAGCCCCCCAAGGAGGTTTTGGGGTGGGGGTGGGGGTCTCAGCTCAAGTCCCCGAGCTTCCCCGGAATTCCAGCATCCCTGAGGCCGGGATGAGGGGAGGGGGGGGTCCCTGATCCCCATCCCCTGGGGGTCCACCCCCCACCCCGGCTCTTCCTGCCCTTTGTGCCAGGACCATCAGCTCCGATGGCCGCTGAGGGTTGGAGCGCCTTAACCCCTTCCTCGCCGAGACGGGGGAGGGTGGAAGAAACCCTTGGAAGAGCAAAGAAGTGGGAATAGCCCCCAAATCAGCTGCTTTCACCCCAAAACTGCTGCCTTGCACCCCCAAAACAGCTGCTTTGAACTCAAAAACTGCTGCTTTCACCCCAAAACTGCTGCTTTGCACCCCAAAACTGCTGCTTTCACCCCAAAACTGCTGCTTTCCGCTCCAAATCAGCTGCTTTCACCCCAAAACTGCTGCCTTGCACCCCCAAAACAGCTGCTTTGAACTCAAAAACTGCTGATTTCACCCCAAAACTGCTGCTTTCACCCCAAAACTGCTGCTTTACACTCCCAATCAGCTGCTTTCACCCCAAAACTGCTGCCTTGCACCCCAAAACTGCTTTCACCCCAAAACTGCTGCCTTGCACCCCAAAACCAGCTGCTTTGAGCTCAAAAACTGTTGCCTTCACCCCAGAACTGCTGCTTTCACCCCAAAACTGCTGCTTTACGCTCCCAATCAGCTGCTTTCACCCCAAAACTGCTGCTTGCACCCCAAAACCAGCTGCTTTACGCTCCACATCAGCTGCTTTCACCCCAAAACCAGCTGCTTTGAACTCAAAAACTGCTGCTTTCACCCCAAAAACAGCCATCGGGGGGGGGGGGGGGGATGAGGGGTGTGGAAGGCTGTGGGAGAGAGATAAGGGGGGTGTGGGGCGATAGGGAGGATATTGGGGGGGGGTTTGATGTGTACTGCGGGGGGTGATGATAATGAGGAGGGTGGGCGATTCCCCCCCAACCCCCCCCCCGTTGCCGCGGAGCAGCCGGAGGCCCCGCCCCCCCCTCCCCCCCACCCCCCGCTCTCCCCACCCATTCCCGGAAGAAGCCAAGACGCCACGAGAGAGGGGCGGGGGCGGCAGCGCTGAGGACCCCCCCCCTTAAAAGGGGGTGGGGAGATGGGGGTGAGGGGATGTGGGGATGGGGATGGGGATGGGGATGGGGATGGGGATGGGGATGGGGATGATGGGGATGGGGATGGGGATGGGGATGGGGATGGGGATGAGGATGATGATGGGGAGATGGGGGAGATGGGGATGATGGGGAGATGGGGGAGGATGGGGAGGATGGGGATGGGGAGGATGGGGATGGGGATGGGGATGGGGATGGGGATGGGGATGATGGGGATGGGGATGGGGATGGGGATGATGGGGATGGGGATGATGGGGATGGGATGGGGATGATGGGGATGGGGATGATGGGGATGGGGATGATGGGGATGGGGATGATGGGGATGGGGATGGGGATGATGGGGATGGGGATGATGGGGATGGGGATGATGGGGATGGGGATGGGGATGATGGGGATGGGGATGATGGGGATGGGGATGATGGGGATGGGGATGATGGGGATGGGGATGGGGATGATGGGGATTCGGATGATGGGGATGGGGATGATGGGGATGGGGATGGGGATGATGGGGATGGGGATGATGGGGATGGGGATGATGGGGGGGATGGAGATGGGGGTGAGGGGGATGTGGGGGTGGTGGAGGGGATGGGGATGATGGGGATGGAGATCATGATGGGGATGATAGGAATGGGGATGATGGGGATGGGGATGATGGAGATGGGGGTGAGGGGGATGTGGGGGTGGTGGAGGGGATGATGGGGATGGGGATAGGGATGGGGATGTGGGGGTGAGGGAGATGGAGATGGTGGGGGGGTAGAGATGGAGGTGGTGGGGAGATGGAGATGGTGGGGGGTAGAGGTGGAGATGAGGGGGATGTGGGGGGTTGAGACTGGTGGGGATGGTGGAGGTGGTGGCGATGTGGGGGTGAGGGAGGTAGAAATGGGGGGTGGTGGGGAGATGGGGGTGAAGGAGATGAAGATGAGGGGGATTTGGGGATGGTGGAGGTGGTGGGGGTGTGGGGGTGGTGGGGATGAGGTGGGGGAGATGGAGATGAGGGGGATGTGGGGATGGTGGAAGTGGTGGGGATGTGAGGGTGGTGGAGATAGAGATGGTGGAGGGGTAAAGATGGTGGAGGTGGTGGGGATGGGGGTGGGGGAGATGGAGATGGGAGGTAGAGATGGTGGAGGTGGTGGGGAGATGGAGGTGATGGGGATGTGATGGTGGTGGAGATAGAGATGAGGGGTAGAGATGGTGGAGGTGGTGGGATGGGATGGTGGAGGTGGTGGGAATGTGGGGGTGGTGGGAGTGGTAGGGATGGTGGTAGAGGTGGTGGGGATATAGGGGTGATAGATGGAGATGGTGGAGGTGATGGGGGTGTGGGGATGGTGAGGGAGAGGGGGATATGGGGGTGGTAGAGATGGGGATGGTGGGGGTGGTGGAGATGTAGGGAATGGGGGGGATATGGGGGTGTTGAAGGGGGAGATGATGGGGATGTGGGTGTGGTGGGTGCACACAGCCATGGGTTCAAGGTCGGTTATTGTCCTGGGGGGTCCCAGGGGTCTCAGTCCTCTTTGCAGAGCACCAGCATTGTCCTCTCAGTGGGTTTGGGGGGGGCAAACACACATGGGGGGGTTCAGGGGTGACCATTGGCTCCCCTCTATCTCGTCTGATAACACAGACCCCCCTCATGTCCCCCCCGTGGGACCCAGATGCCCTCATGTCCCCCACTATGCGTCACAGCACTCCCCCTGGAGTCCTGGATTTGACCATTTTCCCTGGGTTTAACCATTAATTTTCCAGGATTTAATAATTAATTTCCTTGGATTTAACCGTTATTTCCCTGGATTTGACCATTTTATCTGGGTTTGACCATTATTTTCCCTGGATTTGTTTTTACCTGCTACTTTCAACCCCCAAACCGGTGGCTTTTACTCCATTTTCCTTGGATTTGTCCATTATTTCCCTGGATTTAATCATTATTTCCCTGGATTTAACCATTATTTCCCTGGATTTGACTATTATTGTACCTGGATTTTGTTCTTACCCCAAACCAGCTACTTTCAACCCCCAAACCAGCTGCCTTTCCCCCAAAACAGCTGCTTTTACTCTAATTTCCCTGGATTTGACCATTATTTCCCTGCTTTTAACCCTTATTTCCCTGGACTTGACCATTTTTCACTCCCATCCTTGCTTGGTTTGGAGAAGGAAGCTGGTCCTGATGGTCCCAAGTGGATTGACAATGGTTTCCTCCTCGGTCATTGCTAAGAGCAACCCAAGATGCAACGATTCCAGCCAAATGCGGCAAAGAAATTGTGGGGTTTCCTGGAAGGTCTTCCTTTTCCAATTAATTTGGGTCATTTTCATAGGAAAAAAGTCTCCAAACAGATCCGGCGTGGAGCTGAGCTTCGTGGTGCCCAAGACCACCTTCCTAGGAGGTTTGTGGGGATGGAGCAGGGAGGGGTCAGTGGGTGTGGAGCAATGCTCAGACCTCCCGATCCCTCAGTTCCAAAGGAATCATCAGGATTGCGAAAAATCCTAGTTATTTGCACCAAGACGGAGCATTTCTGCTGCCATCAGAGGTGATGGGGTGGCTCCTCCTCTCCCGGTGACTCCACGTCTCGGGGAACGATGAGTCCAGGTTGGGCGCTCAGAGAGGGCGGTGCTGTTGGATCTCTGGGGTTGGAATTTTATCCTGAGTTGTAGAGTTGGTGGAGCCGCAAGGTTGGTTGGAATAAACTGAATTCAACCCCAAATCCAGTTGGAATAAATGGAATTCAACCCAAAATGGGGTGAGGTGATGCCGGAGGTGGAGATGGCATCAGGCCAATGTGGTTCCATCCAAGGGATCTGTGAGGATCCTTGTGACATGGGGGGAATTTTCCTTTGCCACTGGGATTTTTTTTTCTCATAGACCGATATTTACCAATTTTTTTTTGCTCCTAAAGCCGATAAATTCACCCCTTTCTGGTGAATTCCCTTTCCGGCATATCAAATGGGGAAGAGCAAAAGCTCCGAGATGGTTCCACCCTCCTGGTTTTATTCCAGTTTGTCTTTGTGAAACCAAAGACCACACAGGAGGGAAAAGAGGAGGGGAAAAAAAAATGGGAAGGAGGAAAAAAATATGGGAAAAGTGGAATCAAAGGTTGATTTTTGGGGCAAAATAGATGAGAATCAGCATAGTATGAGGTTTATTCCTGGTACCGTCTCCCAACCCCATCCCAAACCCACCAAGCATTGGATGGGTGGAGGTGTGGAATGCAAGTTGGGCACCTATGGGTTTCACCCTCTTGAAAACCTCTTTTCCCTGTTTTTCACACCAAAAGGACCCTGGGAGTGGCTCCTGCCTCGTTTCCAGGGAAGGGTCCGGGCGGCGTCTTCTCTGGGCAAAGGGTAGGGACGAAGCTGTGACGCACGCCCTCGTCTGCTGGCGCCAAAGGGAAGAGCTCGGAGGGTGGAATCGGGAGCTTTATGGGTCAATAAAAGCTCAGCCTGGGGCTCCCAAGTGAAAATCCAACCCATTTTCCTGGATTTTAGAGATAGAAAATCAGCACCAGCAGCCCCAGCTCCAGCAGGGACCACGATGGGTGGACGCATGGATGGATGGGCGCATGGATGGATGGATGCATGGATGGACGCAAGGGTGGACACATGGATGGACGCATGGAGGAGGAGCTTTGTCCTTGAGGACTTTGGCCCGGCAACCGCGATGGTGATGGCCTCGTGTCACCGGGTTCAGCTCCACCCCCAGTTCTCTGAATCCCTCAAGCAGGAAGAGGGCGAGGATTCCGGTGGCGGATGTGGTTGATGGGATCTGCCTTCCTCTCCCTCCTCCCTACAGCTCTTAACCAAAGAGGGTTGGTGAGACTGCAACCTGCACCAAGGGGCGATGCCACCTGTGTCCCGGTAGGGTAAGGGGCGATCCAGGGGGGACAGGGTGGATGGGGTCAAGCCAGGAGGTCCCTACATGAGGTCTTTGTAGACCTCCAGGCCCAGGAGACCCCGGCATGGGGCTGGGCGTGGATTTTTTGGGGTGGTTTTAGGGGTTTCGGTTGTTCTTTTGGAGACTTGGGGTTGGTTAAACCCCATCCCACAGTGTCACCCCCCCGAAACGTGACCTCACGCAGCATCTCCAGCGCCACAGAGGACCATGGTGGGGGTTTCTCGTGCTCTGTTTTTCCGCAAACCCCATCGTTTTAACTCACAGAAATCCTTGAAGGAACAACACAGCTCGGGAAAATGCCTCCCCCCTACTCCTAATGTTCTTGGATTTCCCCCTTTGCAGGAAGCCCTGAGCCGTCACGGAGTTATGACGGCAGTGCCTCGTTTTAGCCCGGGCTGTGTAGCAGTGGGGACACCAACATGGGTGGGATTGTCCCATGGGTGTGTTGGAAAGGTCCTTGGAGGAGGAGGATCTCCACTCTTGGAGGCCCCAAACACCCCTGGAGAGGTGCTACCCAACCTCCCTGGCCGTGTTGTGGGCAGGGCTTGGTCCTGAGATCCTGTGGTCCCATCCAACCTCCTTTTGTGGTGCCTATTGCTTTGTTCTCCAGGTTTTAGCTGGAAAAGCCTCATCATGTTGATGTTCTCCACCCCATCCTCGGCTTGATATCAACTTAATTAATGTTTTTATTCTCTTTTCATCTTTCCCCAGTGAAACTGTGTGAGAAGATGTTGGTTTCCTCCTGCTCCCACCTCCCTCGCGTCAGCTCTGTCCTGGCTTGTGTCCTGATTTTCTTCTTTGGCTTCCATGTCCATGAGCTGGACTGCGGTAAGCATCTCCAGAGCTGCTCCTTCCGTCACATCCATCCATCGTTATGCATTTCCCACCTCTGGCTCGTTAATGTTATGCAAATGGTGGGATCGGTGGGATAAAGAGGAAGTCCTGGGGAGTCAGTGGGGAGAAGGGCCTGACCTAGAGGTGAGGGTATGAGGGTCCATCACTCCGTGGGCGAAGCTCAAGAGCGAGCTCAGCCTGACGCCATCTAAAAAGATCCATCTTCCAACACTTCTGTGGCCCCCAAAATGTGTCTTCTCCCTCCATGCCTTCTCCTCGATAATTTGTGTAGCTTCCAGGTGGCTTCTCCATGCTTGCTTGATGTTGGTTCCTTCCGGGCATACCAGGAACCGGACCAGAATCCTTAAAAAAACCACCAATAAATGCCATTATTTGCGCAGTCGATGTTGCAGCAGAACCACTCGTGTCCACATGTCTCCTTCTTACCTTCCGCAGCCTTGTTCAAGGTCCTGGGACCTGATCACCCCATCACCACTGTGGTAGGAGAAGATGTCATCCTGCCCTGCCACCTCTCCCCAGGGCTGAACGCTGAGAAGATGGAGGTGAGGTGGTTTCGGTCCCACTTCTCCATCTATGTCCACCTCTACCACAGTGGGCAGGACCACTACTCCTCCCAGATGCCCGAATACCAGGAGAGGACTGAGTTATTGAAAGAGGGCATCTCTGTCGGAAATGTCTCCTTGAGGATCCTCAGAACCAGGCTGAGCGATGAGGGGCAGTACCAGTGTCTCGTCAGGGATGGGAACTTCTATGAAGAAGCCACGGTGGAACTGAAGGCAACAGGTAAAAACCAGGAGTCGGGGTTGTCTGTGAGGTGGACCTCAGGCGATTCCCGTTGACCACAACTCAGAAGCCCCTTTGAATGTTTTTTGATGCTCCTCACGATCATCTCCCAACCTGCATGGCCTCAGGACATGGATTGTCCCTCACCAAACTCCCAAAACCTCACATCACCACCATCCTCTAACCCAGGAGAAACCTCCTGGGTCCCCCAGGCCAATCACCTCAGACCACAGCCCCTCTCTCGTTGACTTGCTTCAAACCTCCCCAGAAGTGGTGGGAGATGACACAGCCAAACACCACGTGCACGTTTTTTTCCCCCTATTAAGGTTGGGGTCTCTAAACTGTCCCAAGGTGTGACATGAGCAGATGTGAACATGGGCACCACAGGTTTCCCAGCTGGAGAACATTGACTTTGCTGCTGGCCAAGCATTTCTCATGTCCTAAAACCACCACTGCCCTCCCTGAAACCACCAGGTCTCACCTTGCTTTGTCTGTAGAGTGGGTGAGCGTCCACCTGTGTGGAGTTGGCTTCATCTCAGGACCTTCCATCTGCCGCATCCTTCTCTTTAGGAGAGGCTGTGCCAGATGGTGGTGGGATCTCACAGTTGTCTTGTGACACCAAGGGCTTTGCCGAGGAGGAACATCTTGGGCCCAGGCTGTCCTGAAAGTGAAAGTTGATGAGGTTTGGAGTTTGTTTGAGGAAGGATGAAAATAGGAAAGAATGACCTCAATGTGACCACACACCAGGAAGTTCTCCGCGCGTCCTGCCCAGACTTGGTGGCTGCCAATGGAGAAAGCTTTGGGAAAGAATCTTCCAGGATGGTTGAGATGGGATTTCCTGCTCCCAGTTTCAGGTTCCAGCCCCGTCCTCTCCGTGGAGGATTACCAGGATGGGGGTATCCGGGTGGGATGCCGAGCAGCTGGCTGGTACCCGAAGCCAGAGATACTGTGGTTGGATGCCCAGGGCCACCAACTCCCATCCCTCACCATCGCTGACTCCCAGGACCAGGATGGTTTGTTTGAGGTCAAGAAGTCCATCATCATCCAAAGGAACGCCAACCGGAACCTGTCCTGCTCCATCCGGAACACGCAGCTCCCCCAGGAGAAGGACGCGACCATCAACATCTCAGGTGAGCCACCACCAGGAGTCACCTTCTAGAGGCCAAACAGGTGCAATAAGGGCTTTCTCCTCTGATTTTCTGCACCCAAGCATTGTTGAAGGCATCTGAGGAGGCTTTTGTGGAGACCCACTCCTCCCCCAGGTGGGAACCTCCACGTGCGAGTGGGGATGGGGGAGGAATGGGACCAAACCAGGATGATGCAGAATTATCTGGAAGTTGATTTGGTGCTGTTTCCTTCAGAACCGGCGCAAAGCAGGGGCTCCCTCTTCACATGTTGCAAAAATCTCTATGAAATGAAATTTTTTAAGATCTCTATATCTAAAATAAATAAATCAATCTCTATTTAAAAGAAAAATCTCTAAGTTTTCCAAAAATCTCTATTTAGAAAAAAAAAATCCCTACTTCAAAAAAAAAATCTATTTAAAAAATCTACTTCAAAAATAATCTCTATTTGGAAAAAAAAAAAATCTCTACTTCAAAAAAAATCTCTATTTGAAAAATCCCTGTTTGAAAAAAAATCTCTACTTAAAAAATCTATTTTTTAAAGTCTCTATTAACCTTTTAAAATCCGTTAACATTTTAACATCTTATCTTTAAAATTCAGAATAGTCCATTAAAATTTTAACTTTCTATTTAAATATTTCCATTAATTTTTTTTTTTTAAATCGTGATAGAATGGAAAATTTATTCTCAAATTTAAACTTTCCGGTAGAATCAAGTTTCCTCTTCCGATTTCAAGCGCCACCGTTCCCAAAGCAGCCACGGGGCCTCCCCAGTGACGCTCTGGGGTGGCCGGGGGCTCCGGCACTGCCATTTTTCCCCACCTTCTTGCATCGGGACGTCAAACATGAAGGGTTTCTGGGGGTTCCTCCCCACTTTGGGGTTGATCAATGGCTGTGGGGTATGAGTGTGGCCCCACCACGTGGCCCCACGTGCTCCATGGTGAACGCGGCGCTGGGAACGTCTCTTTTGCAGCCGTCATCTTCCCACGTGGGTCCCCGTGGATGGTGGCCCTGTTCGCCACCTTGGCCGCCTGCGTGGCTTCGCTCGCTAGCTTCGCTCTTCTCGCCGTACGGCTACGAGGTGAGGAGCTTGGGATGGGTGGGATGGCTTTGGAACCATCAAGAGGGAGTTTTGGGCAATGAAGAGGGTGTTTTGGAGCAACCAAGAGGGAATCTGGGCAACCAAGAGGGCATCTGGGCCACTCAAGAGGGCGTTTTGGGCAACCAAGAGGGCGTTTTGGGGCAACCAAGAAGGGGCTTTGAGGCGAACGAAGACCCCACTGAATGGATACGGACCCAACCCAGGAAGTCCCAGCCATTTGAGAGTTCCTAGAACTCCATCCCATTGAAGTGTTCCCAATAAGACCACTCTGTAGTGACTGGAAGAGTCATCTCCATCCCCAACAGCTCATGACCTTGGCCAAGGTGGTCACCAAAGCCTCTCAAATGCCCAGAGAAGTGGTCCTGCCCCATCCCTGGAGGTATTGAAGGCCAGGTTGGATGGGGCTTGGAGCAACCTGATCCAGTGGGAAGTGTCCCTGCCTATGGCAGGGGGGTGCAACTGGGCGGGCTTTGAGATCCCTTCCAACCCAGCCCATTCCAGGATTCCATGGTTCTATCAAACCATATGGGTGAGACGCAAAAAGCAGCTCTGATTGGAGCAAACACCTCCATTTCCCACTAAATTCTCCCTCTCTGGCATCAACCAAGCCTAAAAAAAACCCTGTATCCAACTACCACCTCCACCGTGGTCCAACCTTGCATGACGCAGGTATGGGAGAAACTTTCCTTTGACCCTTCTCTTCTCTCTCTCACAGCCCAACACGCCTCGGAACTTGGTAAGAAATGGGATTTTCCCCTCTTTTAAACCCGATTTCTTTGTGGTGGTGAAGGGTTGGGTCTCAAAGCAAACACCTCCAAAATTTGCCTTTAAAATCATCTTTTCTGGGCAATTTCCTACCAAAAAAACCCCCACATTTGGAAGAATTAAAAAGCAGGAAAGGCTTGAAAATATCATTGAAGTCCTGAAAACGAACCCCAAAAAAAGTACAAAATTGGGAAAGTTCCTATTTTTCCTGTTTTTTCCCCCTTTTTGAACCGAGCTCTGCTAGTTCTGGCATTGACGCTGAGCTTCTGGCCACTGATAGCTTCCCTGCCAGAAGGAGAAGGTCCCCTCATGGTGGTTTCTGCTTTGCCTTTCAGAGAAACGTGATGCTGAAATCTGTAAGTGATGGCTTTATCCTGGGGTCCCCAACCCAGCGAGGAGAAAAGGAGAACACTGGGAGGTGGATGAGTTGAGTTGGGTTGGCCAAGTTGGGCGACCAACTGTAGGGATGACCAAACCTCTTCATGTTGAGGTAATGAACCTCTGAGGAGATGGAGACACTTGGGAAGCATCTGTAGAATCATGGTGGTGTTGTGGTTGGAGAAGGCCTCTCGGCTCATCCAGTCCAATCATCAGCCCAACCCCACCATGCTGACCAAACCCTGTTCCAAAGTGTTGCATCCACATGTTCTTTGAAGCCCTCCAAGGATTTTTGCCTCCAATGGTCCATGACATTGTTGGAGAACTTGGCTTTTGAGGAGAACTTGGGTTTGGGGTCATAAAGGCTTGGAATGTTTAAAATGAGCTTCTGTGGGCTTGGAGGAATCAAATTTTGGGGTAATCGAGACAAACTACCTTGGGTTTGGAGGAAGAAAATTCAAATCAGCATATTTCTCATCAAAAGCCACCTGAGAAAGCAAGAAGCCTCCAAAGTTTCTTCTTTCCCAAGTTGAAATTTCTCGCTTTGATGGCAACGTGGCCAACATAGCATCATCTCATGAGAGAAAAACCAAAAACCCTTTGGCTCTTTGAGTCTCCCACTGTGAGGGTGGGGAGGCCCTGGCCCAGATTGCCCAGAGAAGTGGTGGCTGCCTCATCTCCGGAGGTGTTCAAGACCAGGTTGGATGGGGTTTGGAGCCTCCTGATCCAGTGGGAGGTCTCCTAGCCCATGGCAGGGGGGTGGAACTGGATGGGCTTTGAGGTCCCTTCCAACCCAAAGGGCAACCACTTGACCAATGCTTGCGTTTCTGTGCCATGAAGATCATTTAAGCCTTCATGTGGAGATGAGACATGGGTTGGAGGTGATCGAGGCCAGGTTGGATGGGGCTTGGAGCAACCTGATCCAGTGGGAGGTGTCCCTGCCCATGGCAGTGGGGTGGAACTGGATGAGTTTTGAGGTCCCTTCCAACCCAACCCATTCCATGATTCTAAGCCACTATTAAAACCTCAGTTAAGACAAATCCATTTGGCACTTTTCCACCCCAAAAAAGCCTTTCATCACCTTCCAACACCAACCCATCCTTCCTGCAACTCAGCTCCCCAGGCAGAAGAAAGAGCAGAAGGTTCCTTGGGCACCGGAACGAGGTGTCAGCACCAAATTAGTATGTTTTACTAATTCCACCCATTTATTTCCTGCTTTTATTTGTGGGTTTTGCCTTTCCAGGTGAACGCGATAAGGAAATCGGTGAGTGGTGCTTTGCTTCTCTCACCCATAAACAGCCTGGGGTGGAGGAGAAGACCTTCCCCCTGTTCTTCATCCAGTTCCAGCTGAGGTTAGGCCCGGCTGGGTGAGGTTGGGCCAAACTTCTTGGTGGCCCCAACATCCCCAACCCCTTCCAGCCCATGGAGGTGCCCCAGATTCTTTACTCCAAGCCTGTTTTCCCTCCTATCTCCTTCCTCTTCCTCCTCCTTTTGGAGGTCTGGCACCACAAGAGGACCTCTCAACATACCCTTGGGTTATGTGGATCCAAGTAGGAGATTTTGACCCCCCAAAAAGCACGTTTTTGATCAAAACCATGACTTTTTCCTCTTCTTTTCCAGAGAAACATGCTGCTGAACTGCGTAAGTTTGGGCCTCGCTCTGCCTTGACTCCAGTGCCGTGGTCCAGGCATGGGTTTTTGGTGGGGTGGGATAGGCCTTGGCTTGGTTTTATTTCCAAGTCCTCCCCAATGTCGATTGAAAAGCACCTCTGGGGTCTTAAAAATGATGAATTGGACCCAAAAGGACCCATTTTGGTGCATTTTATGTTGTAAAATTGATTCAATTTGGGTATAAGACCAAAGGAGATCTGGGACCACTACCCCACCCACCCCCTCCCCGCGTGGCAGAGGAACCTCTGGTGCTCACCTCTTTCTGGTTGCAGGATGGAGGAACACCATTGTCCCGGTGGAAGAAGGTACCTGGCTTTCATGTTTTACCTCTCTGGGGGTCTCCTCCGTGGCAGGGATGGGTAAATCGAGGGCTGGGCCTCCACCTCCCAACATCTCTAATGGGTTCTCCTTCGTTTTCCTGCTAAATCAGTATTTTTCTCTCTTTTGGGCCATTCCTAAAGACCCAAAGTCCTGACCCAAGGAAGTCGGTGTTAGAGTAGAGGCCAAGCTGGGATGCATCTCCTGGGAAGAGGGTTGTGGGATGAGGAACCTCCTTGCACCTCCACCCAGGTGATGCCCGTGGTTCCACCCCAGGTGATGCCCTTGGTCCCCAAGAGGCAGATCCAGATGTTTAGTGAGATGCCTCCTAAAGTGATTGAGTGGCACTGGCCCAGGGCAGCCCCACATCACAAGATCCCTTTACCCCCAAACTGGGGCAGGGACATCCCAACCAACGCTTGGCCAACTTGATCTCCAAGTGGAGGCATCACTTGGGGCCACGTTGGAGACAGGATGAAGCTCTGGCAGTGCTGAGCACTTGAGGTGTCACAAAAAAACATTTCTCCAAGAGGAACCAACCTTAGGGGGTCTAAAAAAGCCAACAGAAGGGTCTCCAAAGGCAACAGAGGGGTTCCCGGTTGAGTTGTCTTCTCCTCACAGTGCATGTCACGCTGGATGAGGACACCGCCCACCCCCAGCTCATCCTCTCAGCTGGTGGGAAGAGGATACGGCGTGGGGACACACGGCAAGCCATGCCGGACAACCCTGAGCGATACGACACCTACCACTGCGTCCTGGGCCAGGAGGTCTTCTTCTCAGGAAGACACTTCTGGGAGGTGGATGTGGGGACAGAGGAAGGAGGGGTCTGGGCCATGGGGGTGGCCAAGGAGTCCATGAAGAGGAAGGGATGGATCAACCCCGCTCCTCAAGATGGGATCTTGGCTCTTTTCTTCTGTGGGGGCAAGTACTGGGCCCTGACCTCCCCAGACCACACAGCCCTGCACCTCACCCAGAACCCCCGGCTGATCAGGATCTACCTGGACTTTGAGGAGCAGAAGGTTGCCTTCTTCAATGCTGACAACCAGGACCTGCTCTTCACCTTCCCGCTGGCCCCGTTGAGTGGGGAGAAGATCCGGCCCTGGTTCCGCGTGGGGCCGATCGCCCAGCTCTGCCTGAAGTCACCTCCTCAACCCCCACGTGTGCCCAGTGTGGAGGAGGCCCTGCTCGGCTCATGCTACCCCTGCAGAGCCTCCCTGTGGGCCACCAGGCCCCACAAGCACCAGATGGCAGGACATGACCAGGACTGGGACATCCATGGTGCCACCCACAAGCAGCCATGATCAATGCCCAAGGTTCTTCTGAAGAACATGGTGCCACCACGGCATGCCAAGGCTCTTCTGGAGAACATGGTGCCACCACGGCATGCCAAGGCTCTTCTGGAGAACATGGCACCACCACGGCATGCCAAGACTCTTCTAGGGCAGCCATGACAGCATCTCCACTGGAGTGGCACCGATCTGGTCTGCAGGAAGGTGGAGTGGTGGCCAAGATGCATCTGTCTTCTCCAAAGGTGACACCTCCAAGCAGGCTCCCAGCTCCTGGAAGTCCTTATGCTGCAGCCTTCAACTCCCGGCAGAGTCCAGACCACCAGGTTGTCCAAACCCACCTGAGATATGTGAAGGAAAACCCCTCCATGCCAACACCAAGATGGGTCTAGGAAGAAGGAGTGTTGCATCTCCACCTTATTTTCCACTTCATGTCCAGTCCCTGGAGTCCCACCAAGCCTGGCCAGTGGAAGGCAGAGGGGGATGGTCTCCATTGGCTGTTCCTGCAGTAGGGGATTCGTGGTGGTTGGTTCTTGAGGTCCAAGCCATTCTCCTGTATTTATAAGAGGTGTTGTTTCCATAAAACCTCTCCTCTTGACATTCATGGGGTGTTGGAAGGGGAGGAGGGTGCTGCCAAGGTCCAGCCAAGGGTCTGGATCATCCAGCAGGTCCACAGAGCCAGGAACCAAGGCTGCAGCTCAAGAAGAACCATCACCACAGCTTCTCAAGGAGGGTGGAGCACCCTGGGCTGGGCTTGAATGGAGCCATCAGCCTATCCTAGGTAAGGCTGCTCAGGGACATTAACGCTAATTAACACCTTCATGGGGCTGATGATGTCACTGGTGGTGGAGCTGCATCTCCTCACCCTTCTGCTGCTGACACTTCAGGTCTGTAGGCATCTCCAAGGGGTTTGCATCCCATCGTTCTTGTGATACCAAAAATGTCATCAAATAAAAACTTATTTTAAGACTCATTTGGGAGGTTTAGAAAGCGAGCATCCTTCATCAAGCCCAAGATGGTGAATGGTCTGATCGATGGACGATCTCCGTCAATCACGTGCCACCAGACTAAGGCTAGGACAGAAGAGATGTCCCTCTTAAGTTCATATGAATAAATATTTCCAGAAACCTTATTCGTATTTTATTAATTTCCAAGCTCTAATTTGCATCATAGAAGAGTTGTGGTTGGAAGGGACCTTAGAAATCAACCAGTTCCATGCCATGGGCAGGGACACCTCCTACTGGATCAGGCTGCCCAAGGCCCCATCCAACCTGGCCTTGAACACCTCCAGGGATGGGGCAGCCACTGTTCCAGGAAATCATTCTCATAGTGAAGAAGTTCCTCTTCGTGTCCAGTATAAATCTGCCCCTCTACCCATTGTCCTCGTCCTATCACTCCAAGCCTTTGTGAAGTCCCTCCCCAGCTTTCTTGGAGCCCCTTCAGGTACTGGAAGGTCACTCTAAGGTCTCCTCCGAGCCTTCTCCAGGCTGAACAAGCCCAACTCTCTCAGCCTGTCCTTGTAGGGAAGGTTCTCCAGCCCTAGGATCTTCCTTGTAGCCTCCTCTGGACCCACTCCAACAGCTCCATCTCCTTCTGTTGAGGATTCCAGAACTGGACACCATCCTCCAGATGAGGTCTCCCAAGAGAGGAATAGAGGGGTAGAGTCTCCTCCCTTGACCTGATGGCCACGCTTCTAACGGAGCCCAGAATACAGTTGACCTTTCAAGGACCCCTCTACAACCACCAGGACCCATCTAGAGCCTGCTGGGACCCCTTTAAGGCCTTCCAGAACACCTCTAAGACCCCAAGACCCCTCATAGGCCCTACGGGGACCACTTTAAGGCTTTCCAGGACTCCTCTAGGACCCCCAGGACTCCTCTACAGCCCCCTGGGACCTCTTTCATGCCGTCTAGGACCCATCTAAGAACCTCTGGACCCCTCTAGAGCCCTCTGGAACCTTTTCAAGGCCTTCCAGGACCTCTTTAAGACCTCCAGGACCCTTCCTGAGCTCCACAGGAACCCTCTAGGACTCCCAGGACCCTTCTAGAGCCCACTGAGATCCTTTTAAGGTTTTCCAGGACCACTCTAGGACCCCAAGGACCCCTCTAGAGCTCCCTGAGTCCTCTTTTGTGCCTTCTAGGACCCATCTAAGACCCTCTGGAGCCCTCTAGCGGTTCATGGGACCCCTTTAAGGCCTTTCAGGACCCCCTCTAGGATCCCCAGGACCCCTCTAGAGCACTTTGGGACCACTTTAAAGCCTTCCAGGACCACTCCAAGACCACCAGGACTTCTCTAGAGCCCCCCGGAACCCCTTGAAGGCCTTCCAGGACTCCTCTAGAACCCCCAGGACCCCTCTAGAGCCCCTTAGAAGCTCTCTAGGACACCCAGGATCTCTTGAGAGCACCCTGGGACCCCTTGAAGGCCTTCCAGGACTCCTCTAGAACCCCCAGGACCCCTCTAGAGCCCCTTAGAAGCTTTCTAGGACACCCAGGATCGCTTGAGAGCACCCTGGGACCCCTTGAAGGCCTTCCAGGACTCCTCTAGAACCCCCAGGACCCCTCTAGAGCCACTTAGAAGCCTTCTAGGACACCCAGGATCTCTCGAGAGCACCCTGGGACCCCTTGAAGGCTTTCCAGGACCCCTCTAGGACCTCTAGAAACCCTCCAGAGAGGCCTGGGACCCCTTTAAGGACTTCCAGGTTCCCTCTAAGACCCTTCAAGCCTCCTCTAGATCCCCCTGGGACCCCTTTAATGCCTTCTAGGATCCATCTAAGACCCTCTGAACCTTTCTAGAGACCCCTGGGACTCCTTTAAGGCCTTCCAGTAGGCCTGGCTGTCATACATTGAACTTTCAGTAAACCACGGACATTTTATATTTAGGAGTAATTTCTTATTCCGCATCCTAAGTGGGATTCTGGGTTTGCTGTTAAAAGGGTGGGTCTTGTTCAAAAACCTCTGAAGGTACTCGTTGGGTTGGTTAAGCCCATGGTCAGCAATTAGTTACTGGTGAAGAGTTTACCCCTCTCATCCAGCGAGAGATGCCCAGGACTGTCTGTAGCCCTCCAGGAGTCCTCCAAGAGCCCAAGAACCCCTTTAGGGACCACCAAGATCCTTGTAGGACCCCCAGGACCTCTCTAGGACCCCCCAAGAGCTCTCTCAAGCTCCCCAGCATCTGTCCAGGGACCCAAAGGACCCCTCTAGGATCCCAGGACCCATAAAGCCATCCAGGACCTTTCTAGGATCCCTAGGACCCTTCTAGGGACCCCCAGGATCCTTCTGGAGCCCCCCAGGACCCCTCTAAAACCCCTAGGACTCCTCTAGAGCCCTCTGGAACCCTCTTGAGCCCCCCAGGATCATTCTAACACCCCCAGGACCCCTCTAGAGCATGCTGGGACCCCTTGAAGACCCCTCTTGGACCCATGGGACCCCTCTAGAGGCCCCTGGGACCCATTTAGTGTCTTCTAAGACCCATCTAAGACCCCCTGGACTCCTCTAGAGCCCCTTGAGACCCCTTTAAGGCCTTCAGCGACCTATCTAGGACCCCCAGGACCCCACTAGCGCCTCCCAGGACCCTTCTAAGACCCCCAGGACCCATCTCGAGCACTCATGGGACTCTTTTAGGGGCTCTTAGGACCCTTCTTGGACTTGAAGGACCCTTTCAAGACCCACAGGACCCCCTGCATCCCTCTAGAGCCCCCTGAGACCCTTTTCAGGATTACCAGCACCCATTTAGACACCCCCCAGGACCCTTTCCAGATACTCCAAATCCCTCTAGAGACTCCCAGGCCCCCAGACCTATCTAAAGCACCACAGGACTGCCCTAGAGCCCTCAGGACCCCTGTAGGGACACCCAACAACCCCCTAAGACCCCCAGAAACGGCCAGGGGGCCTCTTGGGCCCATCTAGAGCGGCCTGGGAACCACATTAAGGCATTCATTTATGGCCTTCCAAGACCCTCTAAGACACCCAGGACCTGTCTAGAGTCCCTTGCGACCCCTTTAGTGTCTTCTAGAACCCATCTAAGCCCCCCTGAACCCATCTAAGCTCCCCTGGGTCCCCTTTACTATCTTCTAGAACACGTCTAAGACCTCTAGGACCCCTCTATAGCCCCTCGGGACTCAATTAAGGTCTTCCTGGAACCATCTAGGACCTCCAGGACCCCTCTCGAGCCCTCTGGGACCTTTTCAGTGCCTTCGAGATCCCATCTAGGAGTTCCAGGACCCCTCTAGAGCCCCCTGGGACCCTTTTAGTGTCTTCTAGGACTCGTCAAATATTCTCTGTCCACTCTAGGGTGGACAGAGAGCCCTTTAGTGTCTTCTAGAACCCATCTAAGCCACCCTGGACCCCTCTAGAGTCCCCTGGGACCCCTTTAAGACCTTCTGGGACCTCTGTAAGGCTTCTAGGACCCCTCTAGAGCCCTTTGGGACTCAATTAAGGCCTTCCTGGACCCATCTAGGACCTCCAGGACCCCTCTAGAGGCACTTGGGACCCCTTTAAGGTCATCCAGGACATGTCTAGGACCCCCAGACCCCCTCTAGAGTGGCCTGGGACCCCTTTAGTGCCTCCTAGGTCCCGTCTAGGACTCTCTGGACCCCTCTAGAGCCCACTGGGACCTCTTTAGTGTCTTCTAGAAGCCATCGAAGCCCCCCTGGACCCCTCTAGTGCCCAGTGGGACCCCTTTAAGGCCTTCCAGGGCCCCTCTAAGACCCCCTAGGACCCCCCTAGAACCCTCTGGGACCTCTTTAGTGTCTTCTAGAAGCCATCTAAGCCCCCCTGGACCCATCTAGAGCCTTCTGGGACCACTTTAAGGCCTTCCAGGACCCCTCTAATACACTTAGGACCCCTCTAGAGCCATTTGGGACTCAATTAAGGCCCTCCCGGACCCATCTAGGGACTCCAGGACACCTCTAGAGACGCTTGGCACCCTTTTAAGGCCTTCTGGGACCCTTCTAGGACCCCTGGGACTCCTCTAGAGCCCCCTGAGGCCCCTTTAGTGCCTCCTAGAACCCCTCTAAGACCCTCTGGACCTCTCTAGATCCCCCTGGGATCCCTTGAAGGCTTTCCAGGACTCCTCTAAGATCTCTAAGACCCCTCTAGTGTCCTCTGGGACCTTTTTAGAAGGGTCCTAGGGGTGTCTAGAGGGGTTGTGGGAGGCTCTAGTGTGGTCCCGGAGGTCCTAGATAAGTCCTGGAAGGGTTTAAAAAGGCCTCAGAGGGATCTAGAGGTGTCCAGTGGGTCCTGAAAGGGTCCTGGACAGCCTTAAGAAGCTCCCACGAGGCTCTAGAAGTGTCTTTGTTGTCCTAGAGGGGTCCTGGAAGGCTTTAAAGTGGTTCCAGGGTGCTCTAGAGGTGTCCAGGGGGCCTTAGATTGGTTCTAGAAGACACTAAAGGGCTCTCAGAGGTAAATAGAAATATTCTGGGGGTCTTAGAGGGGTCCTGGAAGGCCTTATTTGCGTCCCAAGTAGCTCTAGAGGGCTCCTTGTGGTGCAAGATGTGACCTAGAAGGCACTAAAATGCTGCCAGAGGGCTCTAGAGGGGTCCTGGGGTTCTTAGAGGGGTTATAAAAGACGTTAAATGTGTCCCCCGGGTCTCTAGAGAGGTCCTGGAGGTCCTAGATGGATCCAGGAAGGCCATAATTGAGTCCCAAGGGGCTCGAGAAGGGTTCAGAGGGGTTTAGATGGGTTCTAGAGGACAGTAAAGTGCTCCCAGGGGGCTCTAGAGTGGTTCAGAGAGTCCTAGATTGGACCTAGAAGGCACTAAAAGGGTCCCAGGGGGCTCTAGAGGGGTCCTAGGGTTATTAGAGGGGTACTGGAAAGACTTAAATGGGTCCCAAGGGTCTCTAGAGGGGTCCTGGAGGTCCTGGAGGTCCTATATACATCTGAGAAAGCCTTAATTGAGACTGAAGGGGCTCTAGATGGGTCCTAGGGGCTTTAGAGGGGTCCTAAAAGGCTTTAAAGGCATCCCAGGGGGGCTTTAGAGGGGTCCAGGGGGGCTTAAATAGCTTCTACAAGACATTAAAGGAGTCTGAGGGGCCTCTAGATGGGTCCAGAGTGTCTTAGACGGGTTCTACAAGGCACTAAAGGAGTCCTAGGGGGCTCTAGAGGGGTCCTGCGGGTCCTAGAAGAGCCCTGGAAGCCTTTGAAGGGGTCCCAAGGGTCTCTAGGGGTGTCCTGAAGGTCCTAAATGCATCCAGGAAGGCCATAATTGAGACCCAAAGGGCTCTAGAGGGGTCCTAAGGGTCTTAGAGGAGTCCTGGAACGCACTAAAGGGGTCCCAGGGTGCTCTAGATGGGTCCAAAGTGTCTTAGACGGGTTCAAGAAGACACTACATGGGTCCCAGGCCACTCTAGAGGGGTCCTAGGGGTCCTAGAAGGGTCCTGCAAGGCATTAAAGGGGTCCCAAGGGTCTCTAGAGGGGCCTTAGAGGCCCTAGATGGGTTCTGGAAGGCCTTAATTGAGTCCCAAAGGGCTCTAGAGGGGTCCAAAGGGTCTTAGAGGGGTCCTGGAAGGCCTTAAAGGGGTTCCGGGAGGTTCTACAGGAATCCAGGGGGGATTAGGTGTGTTCTAGAAGACACTAAAGAGGTCCCAGTAGGCTCTAGAGGGGTCCAGAGAGTCCTAGATGAGACCTAGAAGACACTAAAGGGGTCTGAGATTAATCTAGAGGAGTCCAGAGTGTCTTAGATGGGCCCTAGAAGGCACTAAATGTGTCCCAGTGCACTCTAGAGCAGTTTCAGGGGGTCCCAGAGGTGTCCTGGAAAGCCTTAAAGGTGTCCTAAGGGCCTCTAGGAGGGTCCTGGAGGTCCAAGAGGGGCTTAGATGGATTCTGGAAGAGAGTAAAGGGCTCCCAGGGGTCTCTAGAGTGGACCAGAGAGTCCTAGATGGGTCCTAGGAGGCACCAAAAAGGTCCCAAGGTGCTCTAGAGGGGTTCTGGATGTCCTAGGTGGGACCTAGAGAGCATGAAAAAGGTCCCAGGTGGCCCTAGAGGGTCCAGAGAGTCCTAGATGGGACCTAGAAGACCTTAAAGGGGTCCCAGGGGGCTCTAGATGGGTCCAGAGGGTCTTAGATGGGACGTAGAAGGTAGTAAAGGCATTCCAGGTCACTCTAGAGGGGTTCTGGGGGTCGTAGAGGAGTCCTGGAAGGCCTTCAAGGGGTCCAAAGGGCCTCTAGAGGGGTCCTGGAGGTCCTAGGTGCTTCCGTGAAAACCTTAATGGAGTCCCAAGGGGCTTTAGAGAGGTCCTAATGGTCTTAGAGGGGTTCTGGAGGGCTTAAAGGCATCTCAGAAGGCTCTAGAGGGGTCCAGGGGGGTTTAGATGACTTCTAGAAGTCAATAAAGAGGTCCCAGAGAGCTCTAGAGGGATCTAGAGTGTCTTAAACGTGTCCTAGAAGACACTAAAGGAGTCCCAGGCCACTCTAGGGGTGTTCCGGGGGTACGGCAAGGGTCCTGGAAGAACTTACGGGGGTCCCAAGGGTCTCTGGAAGGGTCCTGGAGGTCCTAGATGGGTCCGGGAAGGCCTTAATTGGGACCCAAAAGGCTCTAGAGGGGCCCTAATCATCTTAGAGGGGTTCTGGAGGGCATTAAAGGTGTCCCAGAAAGCTTTAGAGGGGTCCAGGGGGGCCTAAATTGGCTCTAGAAGACACTAAAGAGGTCTCAGAGTGTTTGAGAGAGGTCCTGGGTTTTGTAGAGGGGTCCTGGAATGCCTTAATAGAGTCTCAAAGGTCTCTACAGGGGTCCTAGGGGTCTTAGAGGGGTCCTGGAATGCCTTAAAGCAACTTAGGAGGCTTTTGAGAGGTCCAGGGGAACTTAGATGACTTCTAGAAGACATTAAAGGTGTCCCAAAGGGGCTTTAGAGGAGTCCAGAGAGTTCTAGATGTGTCCTGGAAGGCCTTAAAGGGGTCCCAAGTGCCTCTAGAAGAGTCCTGGAGGTCCTAGATGGTTCTGGGAAGACCTTAATTGAGTCCCAAAGGGCTCTAGAGGGGTCCATAGGATCTTACAGGGGTCCTGGAAGGCCTTAAAGGGGTCGCAGAGGTCTCTAGAGGGGTCCAGGGGAGCTTAAATGGGTTCTAGAAGACAATAAAGAGGTCCCAGTGGGCTCTGGAGGGGTCCAGAGAGTCCTAGATGGGACCTAAAAGGCACTAAAGGTGTTCCAGGGGAGATCTAGATGGATTCAGTGAGATTTAGATGGGCCCTAGAGGGCACTAAAGGGGTCCCAGTGCACTCTAGAGCAGTTTCAGGGGTCCTGGAGTTTTCCTGGAAGGCCTTAAAGGGGTCCGAAGGGCCTCTAGAGGGGTCCTAGAGGTCCAAGATGTGTCCAGGAAGGCCTCAATTGAGTCTCAAGGGGCTGTAGAAGGTTCCAGAGGGGTTTATATGGCTTCCAGAAGACAGTAAAGGGCTCCCAGGGGGCTCTTGAGAGGTCCAGAGAGTCCTAGATGGGTTCTAGAAGGCACTAAAGAAGTCCCAAGGTGCTCTAGAGGGGTCCTCAATGTCCTAGATGGGATCTAGAAAGAATTAAATGGGTCCCAGGGGCTCTAGAGGGGTCCTGGAGGTCCTAGATGGGTCTGGGAAGGCCTTAATTGGGTCCCAAAAGGCTCTAGAGGGGCCCTAATGGTCTTACAGGGATTCTGGAGGGCCTTAAACATGTCCCAGGAAGCTCTAGAGGGGTCCAGGGGACTTAGATGGCTTCTAGAAGACAAGAAAGGGGTCCCAGAGGGCTCTAGAAGGGTCCTGGGTTTCGTAGAGGGGTTCTGGAATGCCTTAATAGAGCCCCAAAGGTCTCTAGAGGGGTCCTAGGGGTCTTAGAGGGGTTCTGGAAGGTCTTAAAGGCATCCCAGGGGGGCTCTAGAGGGGTCCAGGGGGACTTAGATGACTTCTAGAAGACATTAAATGTGTCCCAGGGGGCTTTAGAGGGGTCCAGAGAGTCTTAGATGGGACCTAGAAGGCACTAAAGGCGTCCCTGTCCACTCTAGAGCGGTCTCAGCCGTCCTAGAAAGGTCCTGGAATGCCTTAAAGGGGTCCCAAGTGTCTCTGGAGGGGTCCTGAAGGTCCTAGATGGGTCCAGGAAGGCCTTAATTGTATCCCAAATGGTTCTACAGGGGTCCTAATGGTATTAGAGGGGTCCTGGAAGGCCTTAAAGAGGTCCCAAGTGCCTCTAGAGGGGTCCTGGAGGTCCTAGATGGTTCCGGGAATGCCTTAATTGAGTCCCAAAGGGCCCTTTAGGAGTCCGAAGGGTCTTAGAGGGGTCCTGGAAGGCCTTAAAGGTGTTCTGGGAGGATCTAGAGGAATCCAGGGGGGCGTAGATGGGTTCTAGAAGACACTAAAGAGATCCCAGTGGGCACTAGTGGGGTCCCAAGAGTCCTAGATGAGACCTAGAAGGCACTAAAGGGGTCCCAGTGCACTCTAGAGCGGTTTCAGGAGTCCAGGAGGTGTCCTGTAAGACCTTAAAGGGGTCCCAAGGGCCTCTAGACAGGTCCTGAAGGTCCAAGATGTGTCCAGGAAGGACTCAATTGAGTCTCAAGGGGCTCTAGAAGGTTCCAGATGGGCTTAGATGGCTTCTAGAAGACAGTAAAGGGCTCCCAGTGGTCTCTAGAGTGGTCCAGAGAGTCCCAGATGGGTCATAGAAGGCACTAAAGAGGTCCCAAGGTGCTCTAGAGGGGTCCAGAGAGTCCTAGATGGGACCTAGAGAGGATTAAATGGGTCCCAGGTGGCCCTAGAGGGGTCCAGGGAGTCCTAGATGGGACCTAGAAGGCCTTAAAGGGGTCCCAGGGGGCTCTAGAGGGGTCCAGGGGAGCTTAGATGGATTCTAGAAGACACTAAAGGGGTCCCAGGTGGCCCTAGAGGGGTCCACAGAGTCCTAGATGGGACCTAGAAGGCACTAAAAGGGTCCCAGGGGGCTCTAGAGAGGTCCAGGGGAGCTTAGATGGATTCTAGAAGACACTAAAGGGGTCCCAGGTGGCCCTAGAGGGGTCCACAGAGTCCTAGATGGGACCTAGAAGGCACTAAAAGGGTCCCAGGGGGCTCTAGAGAGGTCCAGGGGAGCTTAGATGGATTCTAGAAGACACTAAAGGGGTCCCAGGTGGCCCTAGAGGGGTCCACAGAGTCCTAAATGGGACCTAGAAGGCACTAAAAGGGTCCCAGGGGGCTCTGGAGGTGTCCACAGTGTCCTAGAGTGATTCCGTGGGTCTTGAAAGGGCCCTTAAAGTTCAAGACGGGTCCTAAGAGCCCCTAAAGGACTCCCATGAGGGCTCGAGATGGGTCCTGGGGGTCTTAGAGGGGTCCTGGGAGGCGCTAGTGGGGTCCTGGGGTTCCTAGATAAGTCGCGGAAGGTCTTAAAGGGGTTTTAAGGGGCTCTAGAGGAGTCCAGGGGGTCTTAGATGGGTCTTAGAAGACACTAAATGGGTCCCAGGGGCCTCTAGAGGGGTCCTGGGGGTCCAAGAGGGGTCTTCAAGGGGACCCAGCACGCTCTAGAGGGGTCCTGGGGGTGTTAGAATGATCCTGGGGGGCTCAAGAGGGGTCCCAGAGGGCTCTAGAGGAGTCCTGGGGGTTTTAGAGGGGTCCTGGGGGGCTCCAGAAGGATCCTGGGGGTCCCTAGAAGGGTCCTAGGGATCCTAGAAAGGTCCTGGATGGCTTTATGGATCCTGGGATCCTAGAGGGGTCCTTTGGGTCCCTGGACAGATGCTGGGGAGCTTGAGAGAGCTCTTGGGGGGTCCTAGAGAGGTCCTGGGGGTCCTACAAGGGTCTTGGTGGTCCCTAAAGGGGTTCTTGGGCTCTTGGAGGACTCCTGGAGGGCTACAGACAGTCCTGGGCATCTCTCGCTGGGTGCCGGGGGCTCTGGAAGGAATCCTGGGAATCCTCTGGGGGTCCGGCAAGATTCTAAATGGGTTCCAGCAGCCCCCAGCGGGAGGGGGGTGGAACCAGGGGAGTCCTGGGGTCTCCAGAGGGGTCCTGGGTGTCCCTGGAGGCATCCTGAGCTGCTACGGTTACGGTTACGGTTAGGGTTATGGTTACAGCTAACATTAGGGTTAGGGTTATGGTTAACATTAGGGTTATGGTTAACATTAGGGTTAGGGTTATGGTTAACATTAGGGTTAGGGTTAACATTAGGGTTAGGGTTATGGTTAACATTAGGGTTAGGGTTGCGGTTAACATTAGGGTTATGGTTAACATTAGGGTTAGGGTTATGGTTAACATTAGGGTTAGGGTTAACATTAGGGTTAGGGTTATGGTTAACATTAGGGTTATGGTTAACATTAGGGTTAGGGTTATGGTTAACATTAGGGTTAGGGTTGTGGTTAACATTAGGGTTATGGTTAACATTAGGGTTAGGGTTGTGGTTAACATTAGGGTTATGGTTAACATTAGGGTTAGGGTTACGGTTAACATTAGGGTTAGGGTTATGGTTAACATTAGGGTTATGGTTAACATTAGGGTTAGGGTTGCGGTTAACATTAGGGTTAGGGTTAACATTAGGGTTAGGGTTACGGTTAACATTAGGGTTAGGGTTGCGGTTAACATTAGGTTTATGGTTACCGTTAACATTCTAATTTTCCAAGCAAATCCTTTCCTAACAACAATTTGGGGAAGCCCGGCAAATAAAACAAACTGATGCGTTATCTGCAGTTTTCCTAATTTAAATTCCAAAGGTTTAAGGAATAGTTGGCTTTCTCTGCCTCCCATCACACAAATGATGGTTATATTTGGTTATATCTTATTATTATTGTGATGATTACCATTATTATCCTTTCAAAGCGCTCAATATAGAGTACACAACCCCTGATATCCACCAGAAATTCAGTTTCCTCCTCCAACGGCTTGAATTTAACCGGAGAATATTCCTCCGTTCTTTGGTCCTGTTCTACCGAGAACTGCTTCCAGTGCCCCTCCTTTTCATGTTATACACATGGATTTTCTCCTGTCTGTTCCTGGTTTTTCGGTTGTAGGGGGTCCAATTTCGTCCCCTTCTCCCGTATCTTCCCTATATCCTCTTTTTCCCACAGCTTTCCCTTCTTGCGCTGCTATTAATCTCCTTTTCTCTCCCTATTTCTTTACGCCGCTCGAGCAACGCACAATATCTTTCCCAAGTGGGGGCTCTCGGGGTTCCTTGGGAAGGACACCCGGACTCCGGGTCTCTTAGGGGGATGACATTTGGGATGCGGATCCCCTTCCCCCACCCAAGCTCTGGGATGGGGGTGTGGGAGGTGTTGGGCACGTGTGGGCACGAGGACCTTCCCTCCCCCATCTCCGGCTGCTTTGTCACCTCCAGGATCCCCAGTGTCCGGGATGGGGGGAGGGAAGAGGCCTCAAAGGAGCCCCAAAGACGGGATGGGGGGAGGGAGGTGACAACAGCCGTGGGAGAATCCAGGTGACCGGATTCCCAGGGTCTTTCCCTCCCCCCATTCCCACAGGGAATCCAAGTGGACACTTCCCCCTCTTCCCAGTGCTGGACTTGGGAGGGGGTTTTGGGGGGGTCTCAGGGTTTGGGGGGGGACCCAGGCAGAGGAGCCAGACCCCCCCCAACCTCAACCTCAGTGCTCCCAGTGATCCTCCCAGTTCTCCCCACAATTCTCCCAGTACTCTCACCAGTTCCCCCCAAAGCTCCCTTTGACTCCCTTAGTGCTCCCATTCCCCCCAGTCCCTCCCAGTACCGTCGTAACCCCCACCTGCTCCCACTCCCCACCAATGCTCCCAGTCCCCCCAGTGCCCTCAAGTCTACCCCCAGTGCTCCCAGTACTCTCAGACCCTTCTCTCCCCCCTTCTCTCAGCCCCTACTAAGCCCCCCCAGTGCTCCCCAGTACCCCCAGTACCCCCATTGCCCCTCAGGGTCCCAGAGCTCCCCAGTAACCCCAGTGCTCCCCAGTACCCCCAGTGCTCCCACTGCCCCTCAGGGTCCCAGTACTCCCCAGTACACCCAGTGCTTCCCAGAGCCCCCAGTACCCCAAGTGCTCCCCAGTACCCCCAGTGCCCCTCAGGGTGCCAGAGCTCCCCAGTGCTCCCCAGTACCCCCCAGTACCCCCAGTGCTCCCCAGTACCCCCAGTGCTCCCATTGCCCCTCAGGGTCCCAGTGCTCCCCAGTACCCCCAGTGCTTCCCAGAGCTCCCCAGTACCCCCAGTGCTCCCCAGTACCCCCAGTGCTCCCATTGCCCCTCAGGGTCCCAGTACTCCCCAGTACACCCAGTGCTTCCCAAAGCCCCCAGTACCCCAAGTGCTCCCCAGTACCCCCATTGCCCCTCAGGGTGCCAGAGCTCCCCAGTGCTCCCCAGTACCCCCCAGTACCCCCAGTGCTCCCATTGCCCCTCAGGGTCCCAGAGCTCCCCAGTACCCCCAGTGCTCCCCAGTACCCCCAGTGCTCCCATTGCCTCTCAGGGTCCCAGTGCTCCCCAGTACCTCCAGTGCTCCCCAGTAACCCCCAGTGCTCCTCAGTACCCCCAGTGCTCCCATTGCCTCTCAGGGTCCCAGAGCTCCCCAGTAACCCCCAGTGCTCCCCAGTACCCCCAGTGCTCCCCAGTACCCCCAGTGTTCCCATTGCCCCTCAGGGTCCCAGTGCTCCCCAGTACCCCCATTGCCTCTCAGGGTCCCAGAGATCCCAGTACCCCCAGTGCTCCCCAGTACCCCAAGTGCTCCCCAGTGCTCCCCAGTGCTCCCCAGTACCCCCAGTGCTCCCATTGCCTCTCAGGGTTCCAGTGCTCCCCAGCACTCCCAGTGCTCCCCAGTACCCCAAGTGCTCCCCAGTGCTCCCCAGTGCTCCCCAGTACCCCAAGTGCTCCCCAGTGCTCCCCAGTACCCCCAGTGCTCCCATTGCCTCCCAGGGACCCCAGAAACAACCCACCCCACCCAGACCCCCCCAGTATCCCCAGTGCTCCCATTGCCCTCCAGTGCTCCCACTGCCCGCAGTCTCTCCCCTGTAACCCCCCTGATCCCCCACCCCTCTCTCACACCTCTCCAATCCCTCCCTCCCCCCTCAGCCCCGGGGCGGGACCCCCGGCCCATAAAAAGGCCCCGGTAGGACCCCAACCCCACACCATGAGCAGCGCAGCGGAGCCCCACGGCGACAGGAAGGTAATGGGGTGACCTGGACGAGTCCCCGGACCAGTTCAGCCCCCCCAGCCCCTTTCAGTCCCCCCAACCCCCTTCAGTCCCCCCCAAACCCTGTTCAGTTCCCCCCCAGCCCAGTTCAGTCCCCCCCAGCCCAGTTCAATCCCCCCCAGCCCAGTTCAGTCCCTCCCCAGCCCAGTTCATTCCCACTCCAGCCCAGTTCAATCCCCCCCCCAGCCCAGTTCAGTCCCTCCCCAGCCCAGTTCAGTCCCTCCCCAGCCCAGTTCAATCCCCCCCAGCCCAGTTCAGTCCCACTCCAGCCCAGTTCAGTCCCCCCCCAGCCCAGTTCAGTCCCTCCCCAGCCCAGTTCAATCCCCCCCCAGCCCAGTTCAATCCCTCCCCAGCCCAGTTCAGTCCCACTCCAGCCCAGTTCAGTCCCCCCTCAGCCCAGTTCAGTCCCCCCCCAGCATAGTTCAATCCCCCCCAGCCCAGTTCATTCCCACTCCAGCCCAGTTCAGTCCCCTCCAGCCCAGTTCAGTCCCCCCCAGCCCAGTTCAGTCCCCCCCCAGCCCAGTTCAGTCCCTCCCCAGCCCAGTTCAGTCCCCCCCCAGCCCAGTTCAATCCCCCCCAGCCCAGTTCAATCCCCCCCAGCCCAGTTCATTCCCACTCCAGCCCAGTTCAGTTCCCCTCCCAGCCCAGTTCAGTCCCCCCCAGCCCAGTTCAGTCCCACTCCAGCCCGGTTCAGCCCCCCCACTCCAGCCCAGTTCAGTCCCACTCCAGCCCAGTTCAGTCCCCCCCCAGCCCAGTTCAGTCCCTCCCCAGCCCAGTTCAGTCCCCCCCAGCCCAGTTCAGTCCCCTCCAGCCCAGTTCAGTCCCCCCCAGCCCAGTTCAGTCCCCTCCAGCCCAGTTCAGTCCCCCCCAGCCCAGTTCAGTCCCTCCCCAGCCCAGTTCAGTCCCCCCCCAGCCCAGTTCAGTCCCACTCCAGCCCAGTTCAGTCCCTCCCCAGCCCAGTTCAGTCCCCCCCAGCCCAGTTCAGTCCCTCCCCAGCCCAGTTCAGTCCCCCCCAGCCCAGTTCAGTCCCTCCCCAGCCCAGTTCAGTCCCTCCCCAGCCCAGTTCAGTCCCCCCCCAGCCCAGTTCAGTCCCACTCCAGCCCAGTTCAGCCCCCACCCCAGCCCAGCTCCTCTTTCCCCCAGTCTGGTTTGGTCTGGTTTGGGATTGGCCTGATTTGGACCTTCTTGGTCCAATTCAGCCCGGTTTGTCCCAGTTCAGCCCAGCTATTAATTGGCCCCATTCATCCTGGTTTGGGAATGTAACTGGTTTGGCCCCTTTTGGCCCAATTCATCATGGTTTATGTTTGTCCCCGTTCAGGACAGTTTGGCCGTGTTCAGCCTTGTTTGATCTTTAACGGGTTTGGACTTGCTTGGCCTGTTTCAGCCTGGGTTTTCTCAGTTTGCCTTGGACCAATTCAGCTTGGTTTGGGTTTGACCCAGCTTAGCCCAATGTGGCCCAGTTCAGCCCAGCTCGGACTTTAACTGATTTGGCTCATTTTGCCCTGGCTCCATCTGATGTAGTTTTGTCCCAGTTCAGTCCAGTTTGGCCTGGTTCAGGCCAGTTTCGCCCAGTTCAACCCAGCAAGGAGTTGGCTTCGTTTGGACCCCTTCATCCTAGTTCAGCCCACTTTGGCCCAGTGTGATCAGTTTGAGACTTTAACTGGTTCAGTCCCTTTTGCCCAGCTCAGCCTGTTAGGTTTTTCTCAGCTCAGACCAGTTTGGCCCAGTTTAGACTTTGCCTGGTTCAGCCCAATTCAGCCCAGTCCCACCCAGTCTGGCCCTGGTAGAACTTGGCCCATTTGCCCAGTTAGGACTTGACCCACATCAACCCAGTTTGACCCAGTTCAGCTCAAAGTCACCCTGTTAGCTCAGATTGGCCTGATTTGAACCAGTTTCACCCAGTTTGACCCGGTTCAGCTCAATTAGGGTCATCTTGTCCAGTTTCACACAGTTGGGCTCATATTGACCTGGATTGGCCCAGTTAAGCCCTATCCCACTCCATTTTGCTCCCAATCCAGTTGACCCCAGTCCAGTTTGGTCTACTTTGGCCCCAACTTCTCCCATCCCATCCTGATTTGGCCCCAACTCGACGCAGCCCATCCCAGTTTGAGACCAGCTCAACCCAATTCATCCCAGTTTGAACCCAACCAGTCCCAGTTTGGTCCCAACTGAACCCATCCCACCCCTTTTTGGCCCCAGTCTGACCCGTCACATCCCAGTTTGGCCCCATTGTGGCCCGGGTTGGGCCTCACTTTGCCTCTGCCCCTCCCTCCCTCCCTCCCCATCCCGGCAGCTCCTGAAGCCGCTCCTGGAGAAGCGGCGTCGCGACCGGATGAACCGCAGCCTCGACCGTCTCCGGCTCCTACTGCTGGCGGCCACCTGCGACGAGGTGAGGCTCTGTCGTGACCATGAGGCTCTGTCGTGACCATCGCAACTGCCACGGCCCTGGCATGGCTCTGTCGCGACTATCCTGGTGCTATCGTGGCTCTATCACTGCTCTGCCGCGACAGTCATGGCTCTGTCATGACGCTCTTGGTGCTATCGTGGCTCTATCGCGCCTATCGCGGCTCTGTCACGGCTATCATGGAATTCTCATGGCTCTGTCTGAACTCTGAGTTTGATGGCAGCTCCTCACAGCTCTCTCTCCTGTGGCTCTCATGACACTATTGCAACTCTTGGGGCTCTCTGAGGGCTCTGCTGTGTCCATCACAGCTCCCAGTTGTGATACTATCGCGACTGTCACATCTCTAGCTGGGCTCTATTTTGACTATTGCAGCTCTGTCACAGCCCTCTGGTGACCTTCAGGGCTCTGTCATTGCACTATCATGACTATTGCAACTGTCGTGACAGTTCTGGCTCTGTGGTGACTCTCATAGTTCCAGCTGGGCTCTGTCATGACTATCATGACTGTTACTTCCCTTGAGACTCTGCCATGTCTTTGTCGTGACCCCATTGCAATCTGGTCTCTGTCGTGGCTATATTGTGACTCTGGAGGCTCTATCGTGACTCTGTCCTGATGTTCAAGGTTCTCTTCGGGCTCTATTGCGATTGTCACCTCATTCCTCCCTCCTGTCACCTGCAGCAGCTTTGTCCCTGTGCCTCCTTCCATCACGGGCGCTGCTGGGAGGTCTGTCGCGACACTATCGCAGCAGTGTTGGGACGCTCTTGGGGCTCTGCAGGGGGATGCTATCGCGATACAATCGGGTCAGTCTTGGGACACTGTCAGGGTGCTCTCAAGGCGCTGCTGGGGCCCTCTTGGGGGGTCTGTGGGGTCACCATCAGGATCCTGCTGGGATCAGATGGGGGCTCTGTCGGGACAATATCGTGATGCTCTTGGTTCACTCTCGGGACGGTCTCAGTATGTTGTTGGGTCATGATTGAGACCCTCCTGGGGTTCCATTTAACTCTGTCAGGAGGCGCTGTCGGGGCTCTATCGGGGTTCTATCGGGGCTCTATCGGGGCTCTATCGGGGTTCTATCGGGGCTCTATCGGGGCTCTATCATTACACTACGTCTCCCCCAAGCTTGAACCCATCTCTCTATGGGTGCTTCCAGGGCCCTCTGGTGGTTCTGTCGCGACACCGCAGCCGCCCACCCCTCCCCGTCGCGATCCATGTGACATGCGTGTGTCCCTTCTCTCGCCCCCTCTCTCCCGCTCCCCACAGAGCCTGCGGAGCCCCAAAGTGGAGAAAGCCGAGATCCTGCGGAAAGCGGTGCAATTCCTGCGGACGCAGCCCCTCTCAGGTCTGCCCTCCACCCCTCGACCACCCCCCTGCCCCACAGCGCCCCCAAGCTGTGGGGTGTGAGTCAAAGGGGGGGTAACGGAAGTGGTCACCCTCTTTCTCTCCGGCACAGACGCCGCGGTGATGGAGGAGCTCTTCCTACGGCGCTACTGGAGCAGCTACCACGAGTGCTTGGCCCGCGCCGCCCGCTTCCTGCAGGCATTCCCGGCAGAACCCCCTTCTCCTGCTCCGGACCCCACGGCTCGCTGCCCCCCACCACTCGCCACCAACACCTCCGGGTGCTCCAGCTGCCGCCACCGACTCCCCACAGGAGACAGTTGCCCCCGTGACATCCCCGGTTGCCCCCGCGACATCCCCGGTTGCCCCCACAGCAGCCCCAGTTTCCTCTATGGTGGCCTGAGTTGCCCATGTGACAGCCCCAGTTGCCCCATTGATGGTCATCGTTGCCCCCACGACCGCCCCAGTTGCCCCATTGATGGCTCAGGTTGCCCCATTGATGGCTCCAGTTGCCCTCACAACAGCCCCAGTTGCCCCATTGATGGCTCCAGTTGCCCTCGCAACAGCCCCAGTTGCCCCCGTGACAGCCCCAGTTGCCCCATTGATGGCTCCGGTTGCCCTCGCAACAGCCCCAGTTGCCCCATTGATGTCTCCAGTTGCCCCCGCGACAGCCCCAGTTGCCCCATTGATGTCTCCGGTTGCCCTCGCAACACCCCCAGTTGCCCCATTGATGGCTCCAGTTGCCCCTGCAACAGCCCCAGTTGCCCCATTGATGTCTCCAGTTGCCCTCGCAACACCCCCAGTTGCCCCATTGATGGCTCCAGTTGCCCTCGCAACACCCCCAGTTGCCCCATTGATGGCTCCAGTTGCCCTCGCAACACCCCCAGTTGCCCCATTGATGTCTCCGGTTGCCCTCGCAACAGCCCCCGTTGCCCCATTGATGTCTCCAGTTGCCCCATTGATGACACCAGTTGCCCCAGTTACAACGGGCTCGGCCTCAGGTCTCGTTGGGGACCCATCCGTGGGCCCCGGCATGGCTCCCATGATGGCCCCGTTGGTGGCCCCATTGGCCATGAGGACTCGGAGCAGCGCTGGGCCAAGGAGGAGGGCGGGGATCTGCCGGGGCCACCGTGCCGTATCTGGAGACCGTGGCCTTGACGCGCGGGCACTGGGGTGGGACGCCTCTCCCAGTTGGTCACTGGGAGGAGGTAGGATGGGGGTACTGGACTGGAAGGGTGCGGGGGAACTGATATACTGGGAGGAAGGTGGGGGTTTTAACTGGTATACTGGGAGGAAGGTGGTTATTTGTTTTGCGTACTGGGAAGACGGTTTGGGTGTGTTTTTTTTTAACTGGTATATACTGGGAAGACGGTGATTCTTAACTAAGTATACTGGGAGGAAGATCGCTTATTTCAACTGGTGTGCTGGGAGGACTGAACTTTCTTACTGGTGTACACTTGGAGGGTTTGAACTGGTGTACTGGGAAGAAGGCAGCGCCACGTGGAGAGGACGAGGCTCCGTTACTGGGGGTCTTTACTGGGAACACTGGGAGGACAGAGCTTTCTATTTCACCGGCGCCCCATAAACATAGTTTGTAATGGGGATATACTGGGAAGACAGACGATTTTAACTGGTTTCTGCCCCAAACCCATGTCCTGGAGGGCCAGGATGAAGGTGGGATCCTTCCTCCATCCTCCCTAGCAGCAAGGAACCAATTCCTGGCCAGAGACCGGGAGAAGCAGGAATGGCTCTGGGTGGGATCAGATGGAGGGGCTACAGCTCCTGGTGGGGATTTGGGCTCCGTTGGCGCTTTGTTCCTGGTACGGTGAAGCCTCAGCATCCCGGATCCCAAACTGGGGGTGGGGGGGTGGGAGGGGGGCAGTTAAAAAGGGAGTGGGAAAAAGGATATGGGAGGGAAATATTTGGCTTATTTTGTTTTAAACTCTTTTTTTCCCCTTCCCTTTTCCCGCACCCGATTTTTGTGTCCCATTTTCCCCTCCCCCTTTTATTTTTTTCCTGTATTTCTGGGGAGTGGGGAAAAAAAGTCCAATAATTCAAATACAGAATGTGTTGAATCCTGATCTGGTCCGGCTCCTTCCAGCACTGCGGTAAACACGAGGACGCGGAGCGGGGAAGACGTCCTCAGGATGGGGTTCAGCTCCTATTGACCTAGTTCCACCCAGTTTGGCCAAGTTTGACCCAGTTTGGCCTGATTCAGCTCATAATGACCTGGTTCGCTCCAGTTCAGTTCATATTGGCCTGGTTTGACTCGGTTCAAGCCCGATTCGGCTCCTATTGTTCAGTTTGGCCCGTTTTCACCCAGTTCAGCTCATATTGGCCTGGTTCCACCAAGTTGCGCCCAGTTTGGGCTCATATTGGCCTTTTAGACCCAGTTCATCCCAGTTCAGCTCACGTTGACCTGGTTTGACGCAGTTTCGCCAAGTGAGACCCAGTTCGACCTCCTTCAGCTGAGATTGGCGTGGTTTGACCCAACTTGACCTACTTTAGCCCCGTTTGACCCAGTTCCTCGTCCTGCTCCCTCGCCCTGATTGCTCACCTCGATCTCCTCAAGCTGAAATCTCACCGACAGCTCAATTGTTCACCAGAAACGGTCACCTGGAGGCGTTCAAGGCCGGGTTGGATGGCGTTTGGAGCAACCTGATCCTGTGGGAACTCTCCATGACTTTAAGGTCTCTTCCAGCCCAAACCATTCCATCATTCTGTGATTAATTCCCAAAGATTCACGAGGTAGCAGCGACGTCCCTGGGTCCAGGTCGCATTCTCTTCCCACTACTAAGTAAAGCTCCATTGTCTCAGAAACCACTACGAGGACCCCTCTAGAGCCTGATGGGACCTTTTTAAGGTGATCCAGGACCCTTTCAAGACCTATTGGACCCTTCCAAGACCTATTGGACCCTTCTAGGTTCCTCTGGAGCCTTTTTAAGCCCTTCCTGGACTTATCCAGGACCTCTGGGACCCCACTAGAGCCTTCCAGAACCCCTCTAGAGACACCCAGGACCCTTCTAAAGGACCCCGGTCCCCTCTGGGAAGATTTTAAACCTCCCAGAACCCCTCTAGGACACTCAGGACCACACTAGAGGGGTCCCAGGTGCCTCTAGAGGAATACTGCTGGTCCCATGGGGCTCTCGAGGGGTCCAGAGGGCCCTGGAAGGGTCTTGGGAGGCCTTAAAGTGGTCCCATCAGGCTCTAGAGAGGTCCTTGGGGTCTACAGGGATCCTGGAAGACCTTCAAGGGGTCTCAGGGGGCTCTAGGGGGTCCTAGAAAGGTCTTGGAAGGCCTTCAATGGGTGCCAGGCCACTCTAGGTGGGTCCTGAAGGTCTTATAAGGGTCCTAGAAAGCCTTAAAGGGGCTCCAGGGGGCTCTAGAGGGGTGCAAAAAGGTCTTAGATGTGTCCTAGACTGCACTAAAATGGTTCCAGGCCTCTCGAGAGGGGTCCTGGGGGTCCTAGAGAGGTCCTGAAAGATATGAAAGGGGTCTCAGGGACATCTAGAGGAGTCCTGAAGGTCCTAGGTGGGTCCTGGAAGGCTTTAAAGGGTCCCATCAAGCTCTAGAGGGGTTCTGGGGGTCTTGGATGAGTTCTAGAAGACACTGAAGGCTTCTAAAGTAGCTCTGGAGGGCTCCTGGGGGCTCCAATGGGGTCCAGGAAGGCCTTAAAGGGGTCCACAGGGGCTCTGGAGGAGTCCTGAGGATCTTAGAAAGGTTCTGGAAAGCCTTAAAGGGGTCACAGCGGCCTTTAGACGTGTCCTGGGGTCCTAGAGTGGTCCTGGAAGGCCTTAAACTTGTCCTGGGAGTGTCTGCAGGGCTCCTGGGGATCCTGAGAGGCTCCTGGGGCTCTCTACAGGGCTCCAGGAGATTCTGAGAGGCTCCTGAAGCTCTCTACAGGGCTCCTGGAGTTATCTGAGAGGCTCCTGGGGCTCTCTACAGGGCTCCAGGTGTTACTGAGAAGCCTCTGGTGCACTCTACAGGACTCCCTGGGATTCTGAGATGTTCCTCGAGCTCTCTACAGGGCTCCCGGGGATTCTGAGATGTTCCTCGAGCTCTCTACAGGGCTCCCGGGGATTCTGAGATGTTCCTCGAGCTCTCTACAGGACTCCTTGGGATTCTGAGATGTTCCTCGAGCTCTCTACAGGGCTCCCTGGGATTCTGAGATGTTCCTCGAGCTCTCTACAGGACTCCCGGGGATTCTGAGATGTTCCTCGAGCTCTCTACAGCGCTCCCGGGGATTCTGAGTGGTGCCTGGGGCTCTCTACAGGGCTCCCATTGATACTGAGCGGTTCCTGGGGCTCTCTACAGGGCTCCAGATGTTACTTAGAAGCTCCTGGGGCTCTCTACGGGGCTCCCGGGGATTCTGAGAGGTTCCTGGAGCTCTCTACAGGGCTCATGGGGACACTGGGATGCTCTAGGTGCATTCTACAGGGCTCCCAGGGACACTGAGATGTTTCTGGGGCTCTCTACAGGGCTCCCGGGGACTCTGGGAGCCTCCTGGCGCTCTCTATAGGGCTCCCGAGGATACTGAAATACTCCTGGGGCTCTCGGCTGGCCTCCAGGGGATACTGAGAGGCTCCTGGGGCTCTCTACAGGGCTCCTGGAGATACTGAGAAGCTCCTGGGTCTCTCTGCATGGCTTCTGGTGTTCTCTACAGGGCTCCAGGGGATTCTGAGAGGCTCATGGGGCTCTCTGCAGGACTCCTGGGGATACTGAGAGGCTCCTGGGGCTTTCTACAAGATTTCTGGGGATCCTGAAAGGCTCCTGGGAGTCTCTGCAGGGATTTTCGGGATCTTGAAAGGCTCTTGGGGATCCTGAAAGGCTCCTGGGAGTCTCTGCAAGGTTCTTGGGGATCCTGAAAGGTTCCCATGGTTGTCTCCACAGAGCTTCTGGAGATCCTGAAAGGCTCCTGGGAGTCTCTGCAAGGTTCTTGGGGACCCTGAAAGGTTCCCGTGGGTGTCTCCACAGAGCTCCTGGGGATCCTGAAGGTCTCCCCGGGAGTCTCTGCAAGGATTTTCGGGATCTTGAAAGGCTCTTGGGGATCATGAAAGACCCTGGGTGTGTCTACAGGGTTCCTGGGGATCCTGAAAAGCCCCTGGGAGTCTCTACAGGGTTCTTGGGGACCCTGAAAGGCTCCCATGGCTGTCTCCACAGAGCTTCTGGGGATCCTGAAAGGCTCCTGGGAGTATCTGCAGGGTTCCAGGGGACCCTGAAAGGTTCCCGTGGTTGTCTCCACAGAGCTTCTGGGGATCCTGAAAGGCTCCTTGAAGTCTCTGCAAGGTACTTGGGGACCCTGAAAGTCTCCCGTGGGTGTCTACAGGGTTCCTGGAGGTCTCTGAAAATTTCCTCGGGATTCTGAAAGGATGTTGGGAGTCTCTGCAGGGCTCCTGAGGATCCTGAAAGGCTGCTGAGTGTTTCTAGAGGGTTCCTGAGGCTCCTGGAAGGATACTAAGGCTCTCTACAGGGTTTCCTGGGAATCCTGAAAGTCTCCTGGGGCTCTCTAAAGGAATCCTGGAAGGATCCTGGGGTTCTCTACAGGGCTTTTGGGGATACTGAAAGGCTTCTGGGGGTCCCGAAAGGCTCCTGGGGCTCTCTACAGGGGACCAGGGGATCCTGATAGGTTCCTGGGGCTCTCTACAGGTCTCCAGGGGGTACTGAGAGGCTCTTGGGGCTCTCTACAGGTCTCCAGGGGATCCTGATAGGTTCCTGGGGCTCTCTACAGGTCTCCAGGGGGTACTGAGAGGCTCCTGGGGCTCTCTACAGGGTTCATGGGGATACCGAGAGGCTCTTGGGGCTCTCTACAGGTCTTCAGGGGGTACTGAGAGGCTCCTGGGGCTCTCTACAGGGTTCATGGGGATACCGAGAGGCTCTTGGGGCTCTCTACAGGGCTCCCCACAGGGCTCCCCGTGATACTGAGAGGCTCCTGGGGCTCTGTAGAGATCTACATGACTCCCGCGGCTCTCTCAGTATCCCCGGGAGCCCTATGGAAGGGTGAATTAACGCGGTGTTAATGAAAATAAGGAGGTACGATGACTGTATCCATGTAAAACTCGGCTATTATTGTTAGCGGATTGTGATAAATAGAGTATTGTGTTAAGAGTGTCATCGGAACCGGTGTTGGGAAAGTAATTTTTAGGGCTGTTATAAGACTACCGCTCGGTTACGCAGAGCCCTTTCCATGGGTGCTTCGGAGCCCAATCCAGGTGAATCAATAGGTTGAGCAAGAAACGTCGTACCTAGAAAAGGTATTTGATTTAACGATAATTAACGATTAAAAGGTTAAACCACTTCGAGCGTAGGCGTAGATATAATATAGTGCAACTGCTTGAGGTTTTCTTTGGGGAGTTTTGAAGAAGAAGGAGAAACGTCTCTAGAAGGAAGATAAGCGATTTTTGCGGTTGGCGGAGAAACGCGAAGCATCGCTTCTGAGGGAGAATGGAAACGAGGGAGTAGAGGTGAATTATCAGGGTGGGCTTTAAAGAAGAATAATGACCAACAGAGAACGGAAAGCCTGGGGACACTGGGAATTGGGATGGGACAGGGAACTGGAATTGACTGGAAACCGGGATGGGGAGCAGGGAGCTGGGGTGGGGATGCTGTGAGGGACTAGGAACACTGGGAAGCACTGGGCGGGACTGGGATTGCTGCCCAGAACATTCCTTGGCAGAACTGCTGTGGGGCTGAGCCAGGGCCCCCTGCCCCACAGGACCCCCAAATGCTACCCCACAGCGACCCATAGAGACCCACAGAGACCCATAGAAACCACAGAGACACACAGGGACCATAGAGACCTGTAAGGACCGATAAGGAACCACACAGATCCATAGAAACCTATAGAGACTGAGAGGGACTGTAGAGACCCACAGAGACCCACAGAGACCATAGAGAGCCATAGAGACCATAAGAGGCCCATAGAGACCTATAGGGACCCATAGAGACTGAGAGGGACCATAGAGAAGCATAGGGACCATAGAGATCCACAAAGACCCATAGAGACCTATAGAGACCCATGAAGACCCACGGGGACCATAGAGACCTATAGAAACCCTTAGGGGCCATAGAGACCCATGGGGATGCATAGAGACCCATAGACACCCACAGAGACCCACAGGGACCTGTAGGGACACATAGAGACCTGTAGGGACCTGTAAAGACCCATAGAGACCATAGAGACCCATAGGGACCCACAGAGGTCCATAGAGATCCATAGCCCTGCCATACCCCCCCCCAAATAGCCCCTATAGCCCCCCATAGAGCCCTCCTTAGCCCCCATAGCCCCCCCTTAGCCCACCCATAGACACAGCAGCCCCTCATAGGCTTCATAATTCCCCATAGCCAACCCAAAGCCCCCCATAGCCCCCCCATAGCTCCCTGTGGCCCCATAGCCCCCCATAGCTCTCCCCATAGCTCCCCTTGGCCCCACAAACCCCCCCCACAGTCCCCACTGCTGCAATAGTCTCCATAGTGCCCCATAGCTCCCATAGTGCCCCATAGCCACTATAGCCCCCAAAGCGCCCCCCAAAACCCCCATAGAACCCCCACAGCCTCCCCATAGCCCTGATAGCTCCCCATAACCCCCTCATAGCCCCCATAGTCCTCATACCTCTCCATAGCCCCCCCATAGCCCCCTATAGCCCCCATAGCTCCCCATAGTCTGCCATAGCCCTCCCATAGCCCCCATAGCCCCCACCACCACCAGAGCACCAAAAGCCATCCATAGGCCCCCATAGCACCCCATAGACCCCCCCTATAGCCACCATAAATCCCCCTCTAGTCTCCCCCAGACCCCTTAGCCCCTCTTAGCCCCCCACAACCCCCTATAGGCCACCCATAGCCCTCCATAGCCCCCCATATCTCCCCATAGCCCCCCCCCCACACATATAGCCCCTCATAGCCGACCCATAGCCCCCCATGGACCCCCTATAGCCCCCCATAGCCCCCACAGACCGCCTACAGCCCCCCATAGCCTCCCATAGTTCCCATAGCCCACCCATAGCCCCATGGATCCCCTATAGCTCCCTATAGCCGTCCAGAGCCATCGTAGCCCCCCCCATAGCCCCTTTGCCCCCCTATAGCCCCCCATAGCCCACCCATAGACCTCCAGAGCCATCGTAGCCCCCCCCATAGACCCCACAGCCCCCATAACTGTCCATAGCCCCCCAAGCCCACCATAGCCCCCCTATAGGCCACCCATGGACCCCCATAGCCCCCCCATAGCCCCCACAGAGCGCCTACAGCCCCCCATAGCCCCACATAGCCCCCAATAGTCTCCCATAGTCCCCGATAGTTCCCATAGCCCCCCCATAGCCCCATGGGCCCCCTATAGTCCCCCATAGCCCTCCAGAGCCATCGTAGCCCCCCCCCCATAGCCCCCCCATAGCCCCATGGACCCCCTATAGCTCCCTATAGCCCTCCAGAGCCATTGTAGAGCCACTCATAGCCCCATGGACCCCCCATAGCCCCCCATAGCCCACCCATAGCCCTCCAGAGCCATGGTAGCCCCCCACAGCCCCCCCCTAGCCCCATGGACCCCTTATAGCCCCCCAGAGCCGTCGTAGACCCCCCCATAGCCCACCCATAGCCCCCCCAGCCCCATAGACCACCTACAGCCCCCCATAGCCCCCAATAGTCCTCATAGCCCCCCCATAGCCCTCCAGAGCCATCGCAGCCCCCCCCTAGGCCACTCATAGCCCCCCCCTAACCCCATGGACCCCCTATAGCCCCCCATAGACCTCCAGAGCCATCATAGCCCCCCCATAGGCCACCCCTAGCCCCCCCCAACCCCATGGACGCCCTATAGCCCCCCATAGACCTCCAGAGCCATTGTAGCCCCCCCATAGGCCACCCCTAGCCCCCCCTAACCCCATGGACCCCCTATAGCCCCCCATAGCCCTCCAGAGCCATTGTAGCCCCCCCCATAGGCCACCCCTAGCCCCCCCCTAACCCCATGGACCCCCTATAGCCCCCCATAGCCCTCCAGAGCCATTGTAGCCCCCCCCATAGGCCACCCCTAGCCCCCCCCTAACCCCATGGACCCCCTATAGCCCCCCATAGCCCTCCAGAGCCATTGTAGCCCCCCCCATAGGCCACCCCTAGCCCCCCCCCCTAACCCCATGGACCCCCTATAGCCCCCCATAGCCCTCCAGAGCCACCGTAGCCACCCCTAGCCCCCCCCAGCCCCATGGACCCCCTATAGCCCCCCATAGGCCACCCCTAGCCCCCCCAACCCCATGGGCCACCCATAGCCCCCATAGCACCCACAGCGCCTGTAGACTCCATAGCCCCCCCAATAGCCCCTATAGCCCCATAGACCACCTACAGCCCCCCATAGACCCTCAATAGCCTCCCAGAGCCCCCGATAGTCCCCATAGCCCCCCCATGGACACCCTATAACCCCCCATAGTCCTCATAGCCCCACATAGCCCACCCATAGCCCCCCAATAGCCCCCCACAGCCCTGTAGACCACCTACAGCCCCCCATACCCCCTCAATAGCCACCCATAGCCCCTGATAGTCCCCATAGCCCCCCCTATAGCCCCATGGACACCCTATAGCCCCCCATAGCCCCTCAATAGCCTCCCATAGTCCCCCATAGTCCTTATAGCCCCCCAATAGCCCCTCATAGCCCCCACAGCCCCATAAACTGCCTAAAGCCCCCCATAGACCCCACAGCCCCTCAATAGCCTCCCACAGCCCCTGATAGTCCCCATAGCCCCCCCATAGCCCCATGGACACCCTATAGCCCCCCATAGCCCCTCAATAGCCACCCACAGCCCCTGATAGTCCTCATAGCCCCCCCATAGCCCCATGGACACCCTATAGCCCCCCATAGCCCCTCAATAGCCTCCCATAGTCCCCGATAGTCCTTATAGCCCCCCAATAGCCCCCCATAGCCCCCACAGCCCCATAGACTGCCTACAGCCCCCCATAGACCCCATAGCCCCTCAATAGCCTCCTGTCCCCCCCCATGGACACCCTATAGCCCCCCATAGCCCCCCCATAGCCACCCACAGCCCCTGATAGTCCCCATAGCCCCCCCATAGCCCCATGGACACCCTATAGCCCCCCATAGTCCTCATAGCCCCCCATAGCCCACCCATAGCCCCCCAATAGCCCCCATAGACTGCCTACAGCCCCCCATAGACCCCATAGCCCCTCAATAGCCCCCCCACAACAGGCCCCCCCATAGCCCCCCCCCACTGCATTCATAGTCCCTCCCCTAGACTCCCATAACTGGTTTTACTGGTGTAACTGGGCACTGTGAGGCTGCATAACTGGTCTTACTGGGAGCTGTGGGGATGGTTTACTGGTGTTACTGGTGTTGCTGGGAGCTGCCCTTGGCCAACACCACCACCCCCCCCCCTTTCCAGCTGCAGCCGCGCCCAGATGTTTGGTTGCCATGGCAACTGGTACCCCATAAACAAGGGGGGGGGGGGGTACCCGCCCGGTCCCCTGGGGGTGGCGGGGGCGGCCGTTACTGGGCGTTACTGGGGGTTACTGGGAGGGACGGGGGCGGCCGAAGGGGCTGGAGGGGAGCGGGATACTGGTGTTTACTGGGATTTACTGGTGTTTACTGGTGTTTACTGGGGTTACTGGTGCGGCTGGAGTGGTTTCAGGTGAGTGGGTTACTGGTGTTTACTGGAGTTACTGGTGCTGCTGGTGCAGCCAGAGGTGACCAGGGTTACTGGTGTTTACTGGTGTTTACTGGGGTTTACTGGTGTTTACTGGAGTTACTGGTGCTGCTGGTGCAGCCAGAGGTGACCAGGGTTACTGGTGTTTACTGGTGTTTACTGGTGTGACTGGAGCAGCTGGAGGTGAGTGGGGTTGCTGGTGTTACTGGTGTTACTGGTGTGACTGGAGCAGCTGGAGGTGAGTGGGGTTACTGGTGTTTACTGGTGTTACTGGTGTGACTGGAGCAGCTGGAGGTGAGTGGCATTGCTGGTGTTACTGGTGTAACTGGTGCAGCTGAAATGGCTGGAGGTGACCAGGTTACTGGTTTTACTGGGGTTTACTGGGGTTACTGGTGTGGCTGGAGCAGCTGGAGGTGACTGGGTTACTGGTTTTACTGGTGTTTACTGTTTTTTAGTGGTGTTTACTGGTGCTTGCTGGGGTTAGTGGAGTGGCTGGACGTGAATGAGTTACTGGTTTTACCAGCTTACTGGTCTTACTGGTCTTACTGGTGTGGCTGGAGGTGACACGTTTACTAGTTTTACTGGTGTTTACTGGGGCTTCCTGGGGTTACTGGTGCGGCTGGAGCAGCTGGAGTTGACTGGAGGTGACTGGGGTTACTGGTTTTACTTGGCTTTAGTAGTGTTTACTGGTGTTTACTGGGGTTACTGGAGCAGCTGGAATTGGCCGGAGTTACTGTTTTTACTGGTGTTACTGGTGCAGCTGGAGGTGAGTGGGGTTGCTGGCTTTACTGGTGTTGCTGCTGTGGCTGGAGAGGGTGGGGTTACTGGTTTTACTGGTGTTTACTGGTGCTTACTGGGGTTACTATTGTGCTGGAGGTGACAAGTTTACTGGTTTTACTGGGGTTTACTGGGGTTACTGGTGTGGCTGGAGTGGCTGGAGGTGACTAGTTTTACTGGGTTTATTGGTGTTTACTGGTCTTACTGGTGTTCCTGGCGTGGCAGGATCAGCCGGAGTGGCTGGAGGTGACTGGGGTTACTGGTTTTACTGGTTTTACTGTTTTTTACTGGTGTTTATTGGGGTTACTGAGCAGCTGGAATTGACTGGAGTTACTGGTTTTACTGGTGCTTACTGGTGTTACTGGTGCTTACTGGTGTTACTGGTGCAGCTGGAGCGCCTGGAGGTGACTAGGTTACTGGTCTTACTGGGTTTACTGGTCCTTACTGGGATGACTGGTGTTACTGGTTTGGCTGGAGGTGACTGGGTTACTGGTTGTACTGCTGTTTACTGGTCTTACTGGAGCTGCTGGTGTTCCTGGAAGTGACTGGGGTTACTGGTTTTACTGGTTTCACTGCTGGTTACTGGGGTTACTGGGGGCGCTGGTGCTGGGGCCACGCAAGGGCCATCATGGTGACCGTGGGTCACAGTGTCCGTCTGTCCCCTTGATGTCCCTTACGGGCATCCATATGTCCCCTGCGTGTCCGTCTGTCCCTCACTGCTGTCCATCTGTCCCTTGGGTGTTCCTTACTGATGTCCATGTGTCCCCACACGTGTCCGTCTGTCCCCTGGATGTCCCCACAGGTGCTCCCATGCCCCCACGCTTGTCCGTCTGTCCCTACCACTGTCTCTCACCACTGTCTGGATGTCCCTTATTGATGTCCCCATCTCCCTAGCATGTCCGTCTGTCCCCTTGATGTCCCTTACGGGCATCCACATGTCCCCTGCGTGTCCATCTGTCCCTCACCGCTGTCCATCTGTCCCTTGGGTGTCCCTTACTGATGTCCATGTGTCCCCACACGTGTCCCCAACGTGTCCATCTGTCCCTTGGGTGTTCCTTACTGATGTCCATGTGTCCCCACACGTGTCCGTCTGTCCCCTGGGTGTCCCTACAAGTGCTCTCGTGTCCCCACACTGTCCGTCTGTCCCTACCACGGTCTCTCACCACTGTCTGGATGTCCCTTATTGATGTCCCCATCTCCCTAGCATGTCCGTCTGTCCCCTTGATGTCCCTTACGGGCATCCACATATCCCCTGCATGTCCATCTGTCCCTCACCGCTGTCCATCTGTCCCTTGGGTGTCCCTTACTGATGTCCATGTGTCCCCACACATGTCCCCAATGTGTCTGTCTGTCTCCTTGGTGGCCCTTGCAGGTGTCCACTTGTCCCCTGCATGTCCGTCTGTCCCCACCGCTGTCCATCTGTCCCCTGGGTGCCCCTTATGATATCCCCGTATCCTATCATGTGTCTGTCTGTCCTCTTCGGTGCCCATTAGGAGTGTCCATCCGTCCTCTGGGTGTCCATCTGTCCCTTGCCGATGTCCCTATGTCCCCTGGGTGTCCCCACATGTGTCCATCTGTCCCCTGAGTGTCCCTTGCTGATGTCCCCACGCGTGTCCATCTGTCCCACAGGTCCCTCCAGACGATGCCCCCCGTGCTGCCGCTGCTGCTGGTGGCACTGGCACTGGGGGGGGACACAGGGAACTCACTGGTGTCCCCTCCCGTGTCCCCTCCCGTGTCCCAGCGCTGCGGGGCGGCAGCTCTGGTGGCCGTGCTGGCGCGGCTTCGGGAGCTGGAGGAGCAGGTGAAGGCACTGCAGGGACGTTGTGGGGACATGGAGGGACCCCAGGCTGGCACCGGTAACGGGGGACATCGGGAACGTGGGGGGCACGGGGGACTTTGGAGGATGTGGGGGACACGGGACCATGGAGAACGTGGAGAACGTGGAGAACACGGAGAACATGGGGACATTGGGAACAGGGGGACATGGAGGACATGGGGACATTGGGAACAGGAGGACATGGAGGACATGGGGACATTGGGAACAGGGGGACATGGAGGACATGGGGACATTGGGGGACTACAGGCTGACACTGGAAATGGGGGACACCAGGGACGTGGGGGACTTGGAGGACTTTGGGGGATATGAGGGACAAGCGGCCATGGAGAACATGGGGACATGGAGAAGATGGGGACATTGGGAACAGGGGGACATGGAGGACATGGGGACATTGGGGGACCACAGGCTGACACTGGAAATGGGGTACACCAGGGACATGGGGGACTTGGAGAACTTTGGGGGATATGAGGGACAAGCGGCCATGGAGAACATGGGGACATGGAGGACATGAGGACATGGGGACATTGGGGACATGGGGACATGGAAGACATAGGGATGTTGGGAGACCACAGGCTGGCACTGGAAATGGGAGACACCAGGGACATGGGGGACTTGGGGGACTTTGGGGGACTTTGGGGGATATGACGGACAAGGGGCCATGGAGAACATGGAGAACACGGAGAACATGGGGATATTGGGAACAGGGGGATATGGAGGACATGGGGACATGGGGGGACCACAGGCTGACACTGGAAATGGGGGACACCAGGGACATGGGGGACTTGGGGGACTTTGGGGGATATGAGGGACATGGGGCCATGGAGAACATGGGGACATGGAGGACGTGAGGACATGGGGACATTGGGGGACCACAAGATGGCACTGGAAATGGGGGACACCAGGGACATGGGGGACTTTGGGGAATGTGGGGGCCATGGAGAACATGGAGAACATGGGGACATTGGGAACATGGGGACATGGAGGACATGGGGATATTGGGAGACCACAGGCTGACACTGGAAATGGGGGACACCAGGGACATGGGGGACTTGGGGGACTTTGGGGGATATGAGGGACACGGGGCCATGGAGAAGATGGGGACATTGGGAACAGGGGGACATGGAGGACATGGGGACATTGGGGGACCACAGGCTGGCACTGGAAATGGGGGGCACTGGGGACATGGGGGAATTGGAGGACTTTGGGGGATGTGGGGGCCGTGGGGGCATGGAGAACATGGGGATATGGGGACATGGGAACATGGAGGACATGGGGATATTGGGAACAGGGGGATATGGAGGACATGGGGACATTGGGGGACCACAGGCTGACATTGGAAATGGGGGACACCAGGGACATGGGGGACTTGGAGAACTTTGGGGGAGATGAGGGACAAGGGGCCATGGAGAACATGGGGACATGGAGGATGTGAGGACATGGGGACATGGAGGACATGAGGACATGGGGACATTGGGGACATGGGGGACTTTGGGGAATGTGGGGGCCATGGAGAACATGGGGACATTGGGAACATGGGGACATGGAGGACATGGGGATATTGGGAGACCACAGGCTGACACTGGAAATGGGGGACACCAGAGACATGGGGGACTTGGGGGACTTTGGGGGATATGGGGGACACGGGGCCATGGAGAAGATGGGGCCATTGGGAACAGGGGGACATGGAGGACATAGGGACATTGGGAGACCACAGGCTGGCACTGGAGATGGGGGACACCAGGGACATGGGGGACTTGGGGGGAGATGGGGGGACAGAGAGACCATGGAGGACATAGAGAAGATGAAGGACATGGGGACATTGGGGATAGGGGGACATGGAGAACACAGAGAACATGAGGACATGGGAGAGATGGGGACATCGGGGGCATTGGGATATGGAGGACATGGGGGACATCGGGCAGATGGGGGACGTTGGGGACATAGAGGACATCGCAGACATTGGGACATGAGGACATGGGGGCCATGGGGCCACAGGGCTGTGGAGGACATGGAGAATATGGGGACAGGGGGACAGGAGGACAGAGGGACAGGGAGGACATGGGGCCAGGGAGGACATGGGGACAGGGGACACAGGGGGCAAGGAGATAGGGGTCGTCGCGCTGTCCCCGCAGGCCAGACACTGTCGCAGGAGCTCTGTGTGTCCCCCGCTGTCCCCGACGATGTCCCCAAGTGTCCCCAAGGCTGCAATGACCAAGGGCGCTGCCTCGGTGGCCGCTGCCGCTGCTTCCCAGGTTTCACCGGCCCTGCCTGCGCCACTCCCGCCTGCGCCCCCGGGCGAGGGGGACCCCGCTGTCACCTTGGTATGGCCACCGTGTCCCCAAGGGCCACCAAAGGTCCCCAAGGGTCCCCAAAGGTCCCCAAGGGTCTCTGAAGGTCCTCATCCCAGTGCTCCCAATACCCCCCAGTGCTCCCTACCCAACCATCCTGAGCCTTGATACCACCTCCCTGTGTCCCCAAGTGTCCCCAAGGGCTGCCAAAGGTCACCAAGGGTCACCAATATCCCCAAATGTCCCTAAAGGTCTCCAAATGTCCCCATCCCAGTGCTCCCAGTACCTCCCAGTGCTCATTTCCCAGTCACAGCGAGCCCTGATGCCACCTTGATGTGTCCCCAAATGCCCTCAAGGTCCTCCAGCGTCACCAAGGGTCTCCCAATGTCCCTAAATGTCACCAAGAGTCTCCAAAGGGTCCCGTCCCAGTGCTCCCAGTAACCCCCAGTGCTCCCTCCCCAACCATCCTGAGTTCTGATGCAACCTCCCTGTGTCCCCATGCGCCCCCAAGTGCCACCCTAAATGTCACCAAGGCTCTCCAAAAGTCCCCATCCCAGTGCTCCCAGTATCCCTCATGCTTCTTTCCCAACCATCCTGAGCCCTGATGTCACCTCCCTGTGTCCCCAAGCGTCCCATGGGTTCCTTGTCCCCATAGTGTCCCAATCCCCATGGTGTCCTCATCCCCAAGGTGTCCCCATCCCATGGGACCCTTCTCCCCATGGTGTTTCCACCCCATGGCTTCCCTGTCTCCATGGTGTCCCCATCCCCAAGGTCTCCCCATCCCCAAGTTGTCCCCACCCCATAGGTTCATCGTCCCATGTCCACATGGTGTCCCCGCCCCATGGGTTCCCTGTCCCCTTGGTGTCCCCATGGTGTCCCCATCCCATGGATTCCCCACCTCCATGGGTTCCCCACCCCATGTCCCCAAGGTGTCCTCATCTCATGGGTTCCCCATCCCCAGTGTCCCCATGGTGTCCTCATCCCATGGGTTCCCTGTCCCCATAGTGTCCCCACGGTGTTCCCCTCCCCATGATGTCCCAATCCCATGGGTTCTCTGTCTCCATATTGTCCCCATCCCATGGGTTCCCCATCCCATGGTGACCCCAGGGTGTCCCCATGGGTGGCACCTGCTGACGGATCCGTGTCCCCACAGAGATCCCCTCAGTGAAGCCGCGCTTGGCTGCTCGCAACCAGACATCCTTCCGTGTCACCTGGCCGCAGCCACCAACACCTGTAGATGGCTACCAGGTGGCCCTCATCCCCCTGGTGAGCTGGGGATGGGGACAGGGGTGGGGACGGGTCCCCAGTGCCACCATGGTGGTGGCCACAACGTGATCTTCACCTCCAGGATGAGGTGACATCCAGGACCACCCACTGCTGCCATGTGGGGGACACCATGAATGTCCTCTCGTGGTGTCCTCAACGTGTTCCCAATGCATCCTATGTCCCCATGATGAGCAATGGTGGGGTCACTCACCTTCTTCCTGGCTTAGAGATGGGTCCCACCATGATGTTTCATTCATGGTGGACCCCAATGTGTCCCCGTGGTTTCCCCAGTGCATCTTTGTCCCCAAGATGAGCCATGGTGATGCCTGTCTTAGGGATGAGTCCCACCATGGTGTCCCCCCGTGGTGTCCCCAATGCATCTCTTGTCCCCATGTTGATGTCACCCATTTTTGCTTGCAATGGGTCCCACCATGGTGCCCTTAGTGTGTCCCTACCACATTCATTGTTCCCAAGATGAGCCATGGTGGTGTCATCCTTTGGTTGCTTGGCTTAGGAATGAGTTCCACCACGATGTCCTTCCATGATATCCCACTATGGTGTCCCCCCATGGTGTCCCCAACCTGTCCTTGTCCCCAGGATGAGCCACGGTGATGTCACCTATCTTCTGCTTGGCTTAGAGATGGGTCCCACCATGGTGTCCCCAATGCATCCCTTGTCCCCAGGATGAGCCATGGTGGTATCACCCACCTTCTGCTTGGGATGGGTCCCATCATGGTGTCCCCAATGTGTCCCCACCACATCCCTTGTCCCCAGGATGAGCCATGGTGGTGTCACCCATCGGTTGCTTGGCTTAGGGATGAGTCCCATCATGGTGTTCCCTCATGGTGTCCCCAATGTGTCCTTGTTCCCAGGATGAGCCAGCGGCGATGACCACCCATGAGCTGCCCGGCTCTGCTGTCACATTTGAGGTGACAGGACTGTCACCTGGCCACACCTTCGAGGTCTTCATCCAACCCCAGAGGGAGAAGCACCTTGGGGCGCCCGGCACCCTACGCGTCCGCACCCGTAGGTGCCACCTGCTTGGCATGGGGACCACGACGGGACAGGGACACCACGGGGATGGGAAGAGCATGGAGATGGCAATGGGTTGGGGACAGGGGTAGGGACAACATGGGGATGGCAACAGGTGTCGAGATGGACGTAGGGATGGGGACAAAACGGAGATGGCGATGAAGATGAGCATGGGGACAGGGATGGGGACAGCATGGAGATGGCAATGGGTGTGGAGATGGGAACACCATGAGGATGGTGACAGGAATGAGCATTGGGACAGGGATGGGACAGTGTGGAGATGGCAGTGATGGGACGGTGTGGAGATGGCAGTGGGTGTGGACATGAGGACACCACAAGGATGGCGACAGGGATGGGGACAGCATGGAGATGACGTGGGGAGGGGGATGGAGGTGACACAGGGATGAGGGTGGCATTGGGGAAGGGGACATCACAGGATGGGGACGGGGACAGCGATGGGGACAACATGAAGATGACAGCAGGGATGAACATGGGGACACGAATGGAGACAGTGATGGGTGTGGACATGGAGACACCACCAGGATGGTGACAGGGATGAGCGTGGGGATGGGACGGAGATGACCCAGGGATGAAAGTGGCATTGAGGATGGGGACATAACAAGATGGAGATGTCATAGGGATGGGCATGGGGGCAGTGATGGGGACAACAAGAAGATGACAATGGTTGTGAACATGAGGACAGCGTGGGGATGGCAGTAGAGATGGCACAAGGGTGGGGACAGGGAGGGAGACATGATGGGTGGTCATAGGCATGGGGAGAACATGGGGACACGGATGTCACATGGATGGGGACAGTGGTGGCAAGGTCATGGGTGTGGGGACAGTGATGGAGACAGGGATGGGGGCGGCAAGGGGGTGGAGACGGTGAAGAGATGGTCATGGAGACAGTGGTGGGGATGACATGGGGACAAGGATGGGAACAGGGACAGCCACGGAGATGGCATAGACGTGGGGACGGGGGTGATGTGGGGACAACATGGGGATGGGGACAGGGATGAGGAGAACAGGGATGGGATGGGATGGGGACAGCTTGGGGACAAGGACGGTGCCTGCAGCCTCTGCCCATCCCCACATGTCCATGTGTCCCCATGGGTCCACGTGTGTCCGTCTGTCCTGGTGGGTCTCTGTGCCACCAGTCTGTCCCCATGTGCCCCCATGGGTCCGTGGGTCCCCACGGCTCCGCGTGTCCTCATGGGTCCTCATGTCCCTACACGTTCCTCTGTCCCAACAGGCTCATTTGTCCCCATGGGTTCATTTATCCCGGTGGGTCCTTGTGTCCCCGTGGTTCCATCTGTCCCCACAGGTCCTTTTGTCCTCATGGATCCACGTGTCCCCATGGGTCCACATGTCCCCATGGGTCTGTCTATCCCCATGGGTCCATGTGTCCCCATGGGTCTGTGTGTCGCTGTGGGTCAATCTGTCCCCATGGACTTATTTGTCCCTATGGGTTCATGTGTCCCCATGGGTCCGTGTGTCCTTGTAGGTCCATGTGTCCCCACGTCTTCCTCTGTCCCCGTGGATTTGTTTGACACAGTTCCTCACAGCATTCTGCTTAGGAAACTGGTTGCCTCTGGCCTGGACAGGCGCATCCTCTCCTGGCTGGAAAAATGGTTGGATGGCCGGGCCCAAAGAGTGGTGATCAATGGAGTTCTCTCCAGCTGGAGACCGGTCACCAGTGGTGTCCCCAGGGCTCAGTGCCGGGTCCTGTTCAATGTCTTTATCAATGGATGAAGGCGTGAGCGCACTCTTAGCGAGTTTGCAGACGACACCAAGCTGCGAGGACGTGCCGATCTACTGGAGGGGGTTGAGGTTCTCCAGAGGGATCTGAAGAGGCTGAATTGATGGACCAAGACCAGCAGCATGAGGTTTAACAAGGCCAAATGACAGGTCCTGCACTTGGGGCACAACAACCCTATGTGGCTACAGACCAAGGGAAGAGTGGCTGGAGAGCTGCCTGGAGGAGAAGGACCTGGGATCTTGATTGACAGCGACAGAAGATGAGCCAGCAGTGGCCAAGAGGGCCAACGGCATCTTGGCTTGGATCAGAAACGGCGTGACCAGCAGGTCCAGGGAGGGAATTCTTGCTCTAGACTCGGCACCGGTGATGCCACACCTCGAATCCTGGGTTCAGTTCTGGGTTCCTCGCTCCAAGAAGGGTGTTGAGGCTCTGGAGTGTGTCCAGAGAAGAGCAACGAAGCTGGTGAGGGGCTGGAGAACAAGTCTGACGAAGAGCGGCTGAGGGACCTGGAGAAGAGGAGGCTGAGAGGAGACCTCATTGCTCTCTACAACTCCCTGAAAGGAGGTTGTGGAGAGGACGGTGCTGGGCTCTTCTCCCAAGTGACAGGGGACAGGACAAGAGGGAATGGCCTCAAGCTGCACCAGGGGAGGGTCAGAGTGGACATCCGGAAGAAATTTTTCACAGAAAGGGTCCTGGGGCCCTGGCAGAGGCTGCCCAGGGAGGAGGTGGAGTCCCCATCCCTGGAGGTCTTTAAAAGACGGGGAGATGAGGTGCTCATGGACATGGTTTAGTGGCAGATAGGAATGGTTGCACTCCACGATCCAAGAGGTCTTTTCCGAGCCGGTGATTCTATGATTCTATGTGTGTCCCTGTGGGTCCTTGCGTCTCCATGGGTCCATGTGTCCCCGTGGGTCTCTGATTGCCCACAGGTCTGTCTGTCCCCACAAGTCCACGTGTCCCCATGGGTCCGTGTGTCCCCATGTGTTCCTCTGTCCCCACAAGCTCATCTGTCCCTATGGATCCATCTGTCCCCAGGGTTCTGTGTGTTTCACGGGTCTATCTGTCCCCATGGGTCCACGTGTGTCTGTCTGTCTGTCCTGGTGGTTCTCTGTGCCACTAGCCAGTCCCCGTGAGTCCCAATGGGTCCGTGTGTCCCCACGGGTTCCTCTGTCCCCACGGGTTCATGTGCCCCAATGGGTCCATGTGTCCAAATGGGTCCATGTGTCTTCATGGGTCTTTGTGTCCCCATGGGCTCATCTGTCCCCATGAGTCCATGTGTCCCCATGGCTCCATCAGTCCCTGTGGATTCCTGTGTCCCTATGGCTCCGTGTGTCCCTGTGAGTTCCTTTGTCCCCATGGGTCCTTGTGTCCCCATGGGTCCACATATCCATGTGGGTCCTTGTGTCCCCGCGTGTCCATATGTCCCCATGGGCTCATCTGTCCCCAAGAGTCCATGTGCGTCTGTCTGTCCTGGTGGTTCTCTGTGCTATCAATCTGTCCCCATGCGTCCCCGTGTGTTCCCACAGGTCCATCCGTCCCTACGGACTCATGTGTCCTTATGGGTCCGTGTGTCCCCAAGTGTTCCTCTGTTCCCACTGGCTCACCTGTCCCCATGGGTCCTTGTGTCCACATGGGCTCTTTTGTCTCCATGGGTCCTTCTGTCCCCACAGGTCCTTCTGTCCTCACGGGTCCCCACGGATCCTCGTGTCCCCATGGTTCCTCTCTCCCCATGTCCCCACATCTCCTGGTGCCTCCTTCTGTTGTCTGGGCCCAGATGTCTCCAGGCTGTCCCTGTCAGTCTGTCTGTCCCAGTTTGCCCCCACGGGTGTCCCAGTCTGTCCGTACACATCCGTCTGTCCCCACCCTTCCCCACGTCCCCGGTGTGAGTCCCCAGGCTCTGGCTCATCGGGACTTTTGGGACAGGTTGCTGACTCTGGTCCCCTTTGCTCTCGCAGCGCTTGCCCAGATCCTGCCCACCCACGCGGGGTCCCCAGGGTCTTCTCAAGGTCCCCTGGGGTCCCCGGCATCACCAGTGGCCCCGGCGTCACCATCAGCCCGAGGCTCTCCGGCATCCCCAAGGTCCCCACTGTCACCGGATGCATCTTTGGGGTCATCAGGGTCTTTGGGGTCACCAGCATCCCCAGCATCTCCAAGGTTTCCAGCATCCCCAGGATCTCGAGGGTCTCCGGGGTCACCAGCATCCCCGAGGTCTCCAGTGTCACCTGCATCACCAATGTCCCCAGAGGCACCAGGATCCCCAATATCTCCAAGGTCCCCAGAGGCGCAAACATCCCCAGTGCCCCCAAAGCCACCTACATCTCCACGGTCCTCAGCGTCACCACGGTCTCCAGCATTGCCACAGTCCCCTGTGTCACCTCCACCTCCATGGTCCCCAGTAGCCCCAGCATCCCCGCTGTCCCCAGCACTCCCAAGCATCCCATCCCTGCAGGAATTTGGAGCCAAGCTCTCCTCCTACAATGGCTCCTTGCTGCAGCGTCTGGAAAGCCACCTCCGGGCTACCAACTTCCCCCTCCGGGGCAACCAAACAGTGCCAGCTGTAGCCCGTGCCATCCTCTCTTACCTTCTCCGCCGTAGCCCAGCCCTGTTGCGTCACCAGCTTCTCCTCCAGGTCCCCCATCCCAAGCCCCAGCTGATGCCAGGAGCTGCTGGTGAGGCTCTGGTGGACCTGGATGGTCTTCGGGGCCACGCGGAGACTGTGGTGATCCGTTACCGGCTCCTGGAAGAGCTGGATGGGGACGAGGGGGAGCTTCAGGTGCCGGGGGACACAGCGGTGGCCCGGGTGACAGGGCTGGTGCCAGGGGCCACGTACCGGGTGGAGGTGCACGGCGTGGTGAGGGGACAAGTCTCCAAGTCCTACACATTCCTGGTGAAGGCAGGTGGGTGACAGGGATGGAGATGGGAACGGCATTGGATGGGGACATCCCATAACCACCGTAATCCTCTTCTGGGAACAGGAGTCGGTGGCATAGAGGAGCCCCCGCTGGACTGGGAGAGTCTGTATGAGGTGGAGCTGATGGAGCCCCAAGGTGTCATAGCCAAAGCAGGTACCAACTGGTGGTCCATGGTGGCGATGAAAGGAACTCAATGTTGAGGATGACCTGGTCTTGGTAAAGGAGGTGGGGATGGTTGTGTGGGTGGAAGGAAGGAAGGAAGGAAGGAAGGAAGGAAGGAAGGAAGGAAGGAAAAAGAGCGTGGACGGTGGTTGAATGAGTGGATCATTGGATGGATGGATGGATGGATGGATGGATGGATGGATGGATGGACGGAGGGTTGGATAGAGAGAGAGGTAAGTGAGTGGATGGATGAGTGTGTAGTGGTTGGGTGGGTGAAAGGATGGATGAGTCAGGGTTGGATGGATGGATGAGTGAAAGAAGGAATAGGTGAAAGGATGGATGACTGTATGATGGTTGACTGAGTGATGGGTGGATGGGTGGGTGGATGGATGGATGGACAGTAGGACAGGTGGATGGGTATGTGGGTGCATGGAAGCTTGAATAGACAGATGGATGGATGGATGGATGGTTGGATGGGTAGATGGATGGTTGGATGGGTGGGAGGATGGAAGACTGCATTGTGGTTGAACGAGTGGATGGATGGATGGATGGATGGATGGACGGATGATGAATCGTGGTTGGATAAATATAAGGCTGGATAGGTGGAAGCCTGGAACCTTGAACGGACAAATGAGTGGACAGACATGTGAACAAACTGAAGGCCAGAAGAACAGATGATTGGATGGATAGAGCACCTGGTTGGATTATTGTGAGGGTGGTTGGGTGCTTGGATTGAAGGGTGCAGGATGAGACAGATGGGTGGATGGATTTAGCAGAAGCACTCATGGATGGATCTTCATGTGCCATTTCCACTCCAGAACCAGCCCCATCATTGGAGGAGCCACCAGCCCGGCCTCGCCTGGGAGAGCTCACAGTCTCCAAGGTCACCTCTGACTCCATTCAGCTGGAGTGGAATGTCCTCGAGGGCACCTTTGACTCCTTCACCGTGCAGTACAGGGATGCCCAAGGCCAACCTCAAGCACTTGCGGTCGATGGCAGCTCCCGTGGGGTGACCGTGCCTGGGCTCTCCCCATCACGCCGCTACAAGTTCAACCTCTATGGGGTGTGGGGTCGAAAGCGAATTGGTCTGATCTCCACCGACGCCGTCACAGGTGAGGACATCTACGTGCCCCTTCCACGTCCTCTTTGGATTTGGAGCCTCAGCATGTCCATGGTCCTTTGACCTTGAAGAATAAGTCATGAGCATCTGGCCCTTGATCTGGTGGTGGGCGTAGGTGCACGTGAGGTCAGATCCACATCTTCCATGTGGTCTTCACGCAACGGCTCCTCCAATGATACTTCAGGAGCTGGGTTCTTCTCCCAAGTTGTTTTTTCATCCTATTTCCGGGCAAAACATCTCTTTCCTGATCTTCAGGGCTTGCAGCTGGAGAAAATTCAGTGTTTTGTGCCTTGACTCAGCCTTGGGATTTCCTTTGCGTAACTCAAAGTTCAGACTCAGCTCATCCTCCTGGCTTAGGATCACAGATAGGATCACGAAATCATGAAGTTTGGAAGAGACCTCTAAGATCATCCAGTCCAACCCCATTGTGACTATGACTCAAAATGCTGCATCTACACATTCTTAGAACCCCTCCAGGGATGGAGACTCCACCACTGATTCGAGCAGCCTCTTCCAATGCTTCACCACTCTTTCCATGAAGGACATTTTCCTCATATCCAATCTAAACCTCCTGTGGCCCATCTTGAGGCCAATTCTTCTCATCCCCTCCCTTGTTCCTTTGGAGAAGAAACCAACACCCACCTCAACACAACCTTCTCTCAGGGAGCTGCAGAGACCAATGAGGTCTCCCCTCAGCCTCCTCTTCTCCAGACCAAACCCCGCTCAGTCTACTCAGCTCCAGCCCCTTCCCTTCTTCAGGTGCCCTCCAGCCCCTCAAGGTCTTTCTTGGAGTGAGGGGCACAAAATTGAACCCAGAATTCGAGGTGGAGGGAGAAAGAGGTGGAGGGGGACATGAATGAAAGGAGGGATGCTTGAGAGAGATGAGTGATGGGTGGGTGATAAGAAGGATGGAGGGACATGCACATGGATAGATGGATGGACAGATGGATGGATGTCTCCAAAGTGTTCTCCATTGCGATGTTCCTGTTACAGCTCCAGCACCACCAAAGGAGAAGGAACCCCCATCGCAGCCCATCCTGGGGGAGCTGACGGCCTCCCAGGTCACCCCCGACTCCGTCCAGCTGGAGTGGAGCGTCCCCGAGGGCACCTTTGACTCCTTCACGCTACAGTACAGGGATGCCCAAGGGCAGCCCCAGGTGGTGCCCGTGGACGGTGGTGCCCGCACGCTGACCGTGCCTGGGCTGTCCCCGTCACGCCGCTACAAGTTCAACCTCTACGGAGTGTGGGGTCGGAAGCGCCTGGGACCCATCTCCACCGACGTCGTCACAGGTGAGGGGGCTGTGGGCTCCATCCATGGTCCCTGGTGGTCCTGGGGTTGGAGTGGGGCAGGAAACTGGGCAATGGGGACATCTCTTGGGTGGTGTTTAATGGATGGATGTAGGGATGGGAACAGGGAAGAGAGGTGAGGGGGATTGGAGTGGTGGGTGGATGGATGGATGGATGGATGGATGGATGGATGGATGGATGGGATAGGATGGGATGGGTAAGTGGAAGAATGGAGGAGATGGACAGAGGAGATGGGCAAGAGAATGATTGGATGGATGGATTAGATTGTAGGGATGGATGAGATTGGATGGTTTGGTGGATAATGGATGGATGGATGGATGGATGGATGTTTGGGATGGATGGATGTTTGGAATGGTTAAGATGGGACTGGGTGCATGGGTGGATGAAGAGATAGGACTGGACAGGTGAATGAGTGGACACATGGGATTAATGGCATGGAACGTGTGATTGGAAGGTTGGTTGGATGGTTGTGTAGAGTGAAAGAGGGATGGATGGATGGATGGATGGATGGATGGATGGATGGATGTCTCCAAAATGTTCTCCATTGTGATGTTCCTGTTACAATTTCAGCCCCACTCAAGGAGGAGGAACCCCCATCTCAGCCCATCCTGGGGGAACTGACGGCCTCCCAGGTCACCCCCGACTCCATCCACCTGGAGTGGAGCGTCCCCGAGGGCACCTTTGACTCCTTCACGCTGCAGTACAGGGATGCCCAAGGGCAGCCCCAGGTGGTGCCCGTGGACGGTGGTGCCCGCACGCTGACCGTGCCTGGGCTGTCCCCGTCACGCCGCTACAAGTTCAACCTCTACGGAGTGTGGGGTCGGAAGCGCCTGGGACCCATCTCCACCGACATCGTCACAGGTGAGGGGGCTGTGGGCTCCATCCATGGTCCCTGGTGGCCCTGGGGTTGGAGTGGGGTGGAAAACTGAGCAATGGGGACATCTCTTGGGTGGTGTTTGATGGATGGATGTTGGGATGGGAACAGGGAGGAGAGGTGAGGGGGATTGGAGTGGTGGGTGGATGGTTGGATGGATGGATGGGATAGGATGGGATGGGTAAGTGAAAGAATGGAGGAGATGGACAGAGGAGATGGGCAAGAGAATGAGTGGATGGATGGATGGATGGATGTTTGGGATGGTTGAGATGGGACTGGGTGTGTGGGTGGTTGATGGATGGATGTGGATGTGTGGATGGATGAGGAGATGGGATTGGACAGGTGAATGAGTGGACACATGGGATTAATGGCATGGAACATATGATTGGAAGGTTTGTTGGATGGTTGTATAGAGTGAAAGAGGGAGGGATAGATGGAGGGATGGATGGATGGATGGATGGATGGATGGATGGATGGATAGATGGATGGATGGATGGATGGATGGATGGATGTCTCCCAAATGTTCTCCATTGTGATGTTCCTGTTACAGCTCCAGCCCCACCAAAGGAAGAGGAACCCCCATCTGAGCCCATCCTGGGGGAGCTGACGGCCTCCCAGGTCACCCCGGACTCCGTCCACCTGGAGTGGAGCGTCCCCGAGGGCACCTTTGACTCCTTCACGCTGCAGTACAGGGATGCCCAAGGGCAGCCCCAGGTGGTGCCCGTGGACGGTGGTGCCCGCACGCTGACCGTGCCTGGGCTGTCCCCGTCACGCCGCTACAAGTTCAACCTCTACGGAGTGTGGGGTCGGAAGCGCCTGGGACCCATCTCCACCGACATCGTCACAGGTGAGGGGGCTGTGGGCTCCATCCATGGTCCCTGGTGGCCCTGGGGTTGGAGTGGGGCAGGAAACTGGGCAATGGGGACATCTCTTGTGTGGTGTTTAATGGATGGATGTAGGGATGGGAACAGGGAAGAGAGGTGAGGGGGATTGGAGTGGTGGGTGGATGGATGGATGGATGGATGGATGGATGGATGGATGGGATAGGATGGATTGGATAGGGTGGGTACGTGGATGCGTGGAGGAGTTGGACGGAGCAGGTGGGCAATTGAAGGGATGGATGGAGCATATGGGATTGGAGAGATGGATGGGATTGGATGGGTTGGTGGAAAACAGATGGTTTGGATGAATGGGATTGAATAGGTGAATGGAAGTGCGTGAGATGGTTGGATGAAGGTTTACATGGATGGATAGAAGGGATTGGTAGGGATGAATGGTTGGGATAAAATTGGTAAATGGATGGTTGGGATTGGGTGGATGGGTGGAAGGTTGGATGTGTGGATGGGTGGATGGACGGAAGGATGTCTCCAAAGTGTTCTCCATTGTGATGTTCCTGATACAGATTCAGCCCCACCAAAGGAGGAACCCCCATCTGAGCCCATCCTGGGGGAGCTGACGGCCTCCCAGGTCACCCCCGACTCCGTCCACCTGGAGTGGAGTGTCCCCGAGGGCACCTTTGACTCCTTCACGCTGCAGTACAGGGATGCCCAAGGGCAGCCCCAGGTGGTGCCCGTGGACGGTGGTGCCCGCACGCTGACCGTGCCTGGGCTGTCCCCGTCACGCCGCTACAAGTTCAACCTCTACGGAGTGTGGGGTCGGAAGCGCCTGGGACCCATCTCCACCGACATCATTACAGGTGAGGTGGCTCTGGATGTTTCTGGTTTGCCTTTGGGGCTCATTTTCAGTGGACAGAATCTTGATCAGGGTCTGTCCTGGTCCTTGTCCTGGTGGGAACTGGGAACATCTTGGTTGATGCCCAGAGCGCAGTTGATGAGATGAGTGTGTTTACATTTGGAGTGGTGCATGGATGGATGAGTGCATGGATGGATGAATGGATGGATGGATGGACATTGGGATGTAGACATCGATGGTTGATTATTTGGAGGGACTTGTGTGTGCTCATACTCTACGTTGTCCTTTGTCCATTGCAGCTGCATCTGAGCCAGAGGAAGAACCCCCATCGCAGCCCATCCTGGGGGAGCTGACGGCCTCCCAGGTCACCCCCGACTCCGTCCAGCTGGAGTGGAGCGTCCCCGAGGGCACCTTTGACTCCTTCACGCTGCAGTACAGGGATGCCCAAGGGCAGCCCCAGGTGGTGCCCGTGGACGGTGGTGCCCGCACGCTGACCGTGCCTGGGCTGTCCCCGTCACGCCGCTACAAGTTCAACCTCTACGGAGTGTGGGGTCGGAAGCGCCTGGGACCCATCTCCACCGATGTCATCACAGGTTAGGAGGCTCTGGATATTTCTGTGTCCCCTTTGGGGCTCATTTTCAGTGGACAGAAGCTTAGTCAGAGCCTATCGTGGTGCCTTCTGCTGGTGGGAACTGGGAACATCTCTTGGATGCTGCCCAATTTGCAGTTGATGAGACGAGTGCGTTAACGTTTGGAGTGGTGCATGGATGGATGAGTGCATGGATGGATGAGTGCATGGATGGATACATGGATGGATGAATGGATGGATGGATTGACATAGGGATGTAGACATCGATGGTTGAATATTCGGAGGGACTTGTGGGTGCTCATACTCTACGTTGTCCTTTGTCCATTGCAGCTGTATCAGAGCCAGAGGAAGAACCCCCATCACAGCCCATCCTGGGGGAGCTGACGGCCTCCCAGGTCACCCCCGACTCCGTCCACCTGCAGTGGAGCGTCCCCGAGGGCACCTTTGACTCCTTCACGTTGCAGTACAGGGATGCCCAAGGGCAGCCCCAGGTGGTGCCCGTGGACGGTGGTGCCCGCACGCTGACCGTGCCTGGGCTGTCCCCGTCACGCCGCTACAAGTTCAACCTCTACGGAGTGTGGGGTCGGAAGCGCCTGGGACCCATCTCCACCGACATTGTCACAGGTGAGGGGGCTGTGGGCTCCATCCATGGTCCCTGGTGGCCCTGGGGTTGGAGTGGGGTGGAAAACTGGGCAATGGGGACCTCTCTTGGGTGGTGTTTGATGGATGAATGTAGGGATGGGAACAGGGAAGAGTGGGATTGGAGTGGTGGGTGGAAGGATGGATGGATTTATGGATGGATGGATGGGATAGGATGGGATGGGTGAGTTGAAGAATGGAGGAGGTGGACAGAGGAGATGGGCAAGAGAATGAGTGGATGGATGGATTAGATTGTAGGGATGGATGGGATTGGATGGTTTGGTGGATAATGGATGGATGGATGGATGGATGGATGTTTGGGATGGTTGAGATGGGACTGGGTGCGTGGGTGGATGATGGATGGATGTGGATGTGTGGATGGATGAGGAGATGGGATTGGACAGGTGAATGAGTGGACACATGGGATTAATGGCATGGAACATGTGATTGGGAGGTTTGTTGGATGGTTGTATAGAGTGAAAGAGGGAGGGATGGATGGATGGATGGATGGATGGATGGATGGATGTGTGTCTCCCAAATGTTCTCCATTGTGATGTTCCTGATACTGCTCCAGCCCCACCAGAGGAGGAGGAACCCCCATCTGAGCCCATCCTGGGGGAGCTGACGGCCTCCCAGGTCACCCCCGACTCCGTCCACCTGGACTGGAGCGTCCCCGAGGGCACCTTTGACTCCTTCACGCTGCAGTACAGGGATGCCCAAGGGCAGCCCCAGGTGGTGCCCGTGGACGGTGGTGCCCGCACGCTGACCGTGCCTGGGCTGTCCCCGTCACGCCGCTACAAGTTCAACCTCTACGGAGTGTGGGGTCGGAAGCGCCTGGGACCCATCTCCACAGACGTCGTCACAGGTGAGGGGGCTGTGGGCTCCATCCATGGTCCCTGGTGGCCCTGGGGTTGGAGTGGGGCAGGAAACTGGGCAATGGGGACATCTCTTGGGTGGTGCTTGATTGATGGATGTAGGGATGGAAACAGGGAGGAGAGGTGAGGGGGATTGGAGTGGTGGATGGATGGATGGATGGATGGATGTGATAGGATGGGATGGGATGGGTAAGTGGAAGAATGGAGGAGATGGACAGAGTAGATGGGTAAGAGAATGAGTGGATGGAGGAATAGATTCTAGGGATGGATGGGATTGGATGGTTTGGTGGATAATGGATGGATGGATCGATGGATGGATGGATGGATGGATGGATGGATGGATGGATGTTTGGGATGGTTGAGATGGGACTGGGTGTGTGGGTGGATGATGGATGGATGTGGATGTGTGGATGGATGAAGAGATGGGATTGGACATTGGAGATGGGATTGGTGAATGACTGGACACAAGGCATGGGATTCATGGCATGGAACATGTGATTGGAAGGTTGGTTGGATGGTTGTATAGAGTGAAAGAGGGACGGAGGGATGGATGGATGGATGGATGGATGGATGGATGCATGCGTGTCTCCCAAATGTTCTCCATTGTGATGTTCCTGTTACAGCTCCAGCCCCACCAGAGGAGGAGGAACCCCCATCTGAGCCCATCCTGGGGGAGCTGACGGCCTCCCAGGTCACCCCGGACTCCGTCCACCTGGAGTGGAGCGTCCCCGAGGGCACCTTTGACTCCTTCACGCTGCAGTACAGGGATGCCCAAGGGCAGCCCCAGGTGGTGCCCGTGGACGGTGGTGCCCGCACGCTGACCGTGCCTGGGCTGTCCCCGTCACGCCGCTACAAGTTCAACCTCTACGGAGTGTGGGGTCGGAAGCGCCTGGGACCCATCTCCACCGACGTTGTTACAGGTGAGGGGGCTGTGGGCTCCATCCATGGTCCCTGGTGGCCCTGGGGTTGGAGTGGGGCAGGAAACTGGGCAATGGGGACATCTCTTGGGTGGTGTTTGATGGATGGATGTAGGGATGGGAACAGGGAAGAGAGGTGAGGGGGATTGGAGTGGTGAATGAATGGATGGATGGATGGATGGATGGATGGATGGGATAGGATGGGATGGGATGGGTAAGTGGAAGAATGGAGGAGATGGACAGAGGAGATGGGCAAGAGAATGAGTGGATGGATGGATTAGATTGTAGGGATGGATGGGATTGGATGGTTTGGTGGATAATGGATGGATGGATCGATGGATGGATGGATGGATGGATGGATGGATGGATGGATGTTTGGGATGGTTGAGATGGGACTGGGTGTGTGGGTGGATGATGGATGGATGTGGATGTGTGGATGGATGAGGAGATGGGATTGGACAGGTGAATGAGTGGACACATGGGATTCATGGCATAGAACATGTGATTGGAAGGTTGGTTGGATGGTTGTATAGAGTGAAAGAGGGATGGGTGGATGGATGGATGGATGGATGGATGTCTCCAAAATGTTCTCCATTGTGATGTTCCTGATACAGATCCAGCCCCACCAAGGGAGGAGGAACACCCATCGCAGCCCATCCTGGGGGAGCTGACGGCCTCCCAGGTCACCCCCGACTCCATCCACCTGGAGTGGAGCGTCCCCGAGGGCACCTTTGACTCCTTCACGCTGCAGTACAGGGATGCCCAAGGGCAGCCCCAGGTGGTGCCCGTGGACGGTGGTGCCCGCACGCTGACCGTGCCTGGGCTGTCCCCGTCACGCCGCTACAAGTTCAACCTCTACGGAGTGTGGGGTCGGAAGCGCCTGGGACCCATCTCCACCGACATCGTCACAGGTGAGGGGGCTGTGGGCTCCATCCATGGTCCCTGGTGGCCCTGGGGTTGGAGTGGGGCGGAAAACTGAGCAATGGGGACATCTCTTGGGTGGTGTTTAGTGGATCGATGTAAGGATGGGAACAGGGAGGAGAGATGAGGGGGATTGGAGTGGTGGGTGGATGGTTGGATGGATGGATGGATGGATGGATGGATGGTTGGATGGATGGGATGCTTGAGATGGGACTGGGTGTGTGGGTGGATGAAGAGATAGGATTGGACAGGTGAATGACTGGAAACATGGGATTAATGACATGGAACATGTGATTGGAAGGTTGGTTGGATGGTTGTATAGAGTGAAAGAGGGACGGAGGGATGGATGGATGGATGTCTCCCAAATGTTCTCCATTGTGATGTCCCTGTTACAGCTCCAGCCCCACCAGAGGAGGAGGAACTCCCATCGCAGCCCATCCTGGGGGAGCTGACGGCCTCCCAGGTCACCCCGGACTCCGTCCACCTGGAGTGGAGCGTCCCCGAGGGCACCTTTGACTCCTTCACGCTGCAGTACAGGGATGCCCAAGGGCAGCCCCAGGTGGTGCCCGTGGACGGTGGTGCCCGCACGCTGACCGTGCCTGGGCTGTCCCCGTCACGCCGCTACAAGTTCAACCTCTACGGAGTGTGGGGTCGGAAGCGCCTGGGACCCATCTCCACCGACATCGTCACAGGTGAGGGGGCTGTGGGCTCCATCCATGGTCCCTGGTGGCCCTGGGGTTGGAGTGGGGCAGGAAACTGAGCAATGGGGACATCTCTTGGGTGGCGTTTGATGGATGGATTTAGGGATGAGAGGTGAGGGGGATTGGAGACGTGGGTGGGTGGATGGATGGATGGATGGATGGATGGGATGGGATAGGATGGGATGGGATGGGTGAGTGGAAGAATGGAGGAGATGGACAGAGGAGATGGGCAAGTGAATGAGTGGATGGATGGATTAGATTGAAGGGATGGATGGGATTGGATGGTTTGGTGGATAATGGATGGATGGATGGATGGATGGATGGATGGGATGGTTGAGATGGGACTGGGTGTGTGGGTGGATGATGGATGGATGTGGATGTGTGGATGGATGAGGAGATGGGATTGGACAGGTGAATGAGTGGACACATGGGATTAATGGCATGGAACATGTGATTGGAAGGTTGGTTGAATGGTTGTATAGAGTGAAAGAGGGAGGGATGGATGGATGGATGGATGTCTCCAAAATGTTCTCCATTGTGATGTTCCTGTTACAATTTCAGCCCCACTCAAGGAGGAGGAACCCCCATCTGAGCCCATCCTGGGGGAACTGACGGCCTCCCAGGTCACCCCCGACTCCGTCCACCTGGAGTGGAGCGTCCCCGAGGGCACCTTTGACTCCTTCACGCTGCAGTACAGGGATGCCCAAGGGCAGCCCCAGGTGGTGCCCGTGGACGGTGGTGCCCGCACGCTGACCGTGCCTGGGCTGTCCCCGTCACGCCGCTACAAGTTCAACCTCTACGGAGTGTGGGGTCGGAAGCGCCTGGGACCCATCTCCACCGACATCGTCACAGGTGAGGGGGCTGTGGGCTCCATCCATGGTCCCTGGTGGCCCTGGGGTTGGAGTGGGGCAGAAAACTGGGCAGTGGGGACATCTCTTGGATGGTGTTTGATGGATGGATGTAGGGATGGGAACAGGGAGGAGAGGTGAGGGGGATTGGAGTGGTGGGTGGATGGATGGATGGGATAGGATGGGACGGATGGATGGGATAGGATGGATGGGTAAGTGGAAGAATGGAGGAGAGGGACAGAGGAGATGGGCAAGAGAATGAGTGGATGGATGGATTAGATTGTAGGGATGGATGGGATTGGATGGTTTGGTGGATAATAGATGGATGGATGGATGGATGGATGGATGTCTCCCAAATATTCTCCATTGTGATGTTCCTGTTACAGCTCCAGCCCCACCAAAGGAAGAGGAACCCCCATCGCAGCCCATCCTGGGGGAGCTGACGGCCTCCCAGGTCACCCCCGACTCCGTCCACCTGGACTGGAGCGTCCCCGAGGGCACCTTTGACTCCTTCACGCTGCAGTACAGGGATGCCCAAGGGCAGCCCCAGGTGGTGCCCGTGGACGGTGGTGCCCGCACGCTGACCGTGCCTGGGCTGTCCCCGTCACGCCGCTACAAGTTCAACCTCTACGGAGGGTGGGGTCGGAAGCGCCTGGGACCCATCTCCACCGATGTTGTCACAGGTGAGGGGGCTGTGGGCTCCATCCATGGTCCCTGGTGGCCCTGGGGTTGGAGTGGGGTGGAAAACTGGGCAATGGGGACATCTCTTGGGTGGTGTTTAATGGATGGATGTAGGGATGGGAACAGGGAGGAGAGGTGAGTGGGATTGGAGACGTGGGTGGAAGGATGGATGGATTTATGGATGGATGGATGGGATAGGATGGATGGGTGAGTGGAAGAATGGAGGAGAGGGACAGAGTAGATGGGTAAGAGAATGAGTGGATGGATGGATTAAATTGAAGGGATGGATGGGATTGGATGGTTTGGTGGATAATGGATGGATGGATGGATGGATGGATGGATGGATGGATGGAGGGTTGGGATGGTTGAAATGGGACTGGGTGCGTGGGTGGATGATGGATGGATGTGGATGTGTGGATGGATGAGGAGATGGGATTGGACAGGTGAATGAGTGGACACATGGGATTAATGGCATGGAACGTGTGATTGGAAGGTTGGTTGGATGGTTAAATAGAGTGAAAGAGGGAGGGATGGATGGATGGATGGATGGATGGATGGATGGATGTCTCCCAAATGTTCTCCATTGTGATGTTCCTGTTACAGCTCCAGCCCCACCAAAGGAGGAGGAACCCCCATCGCAGCCCACCCTGGGGGAGCTGACGGCCTCCCAGGTCACCCCCGACTCCGTCCAGCTGGAGTGGAGCGTCCCCGAGGGCACCTTTGACTCCTTCACGCTGCAGTACAGGGATGCCCAAGGGCAGCCCCAGGTGGTGCCCGTGGACGGTGGTGCCCGCACGCTGACCGTGCCTGGGCTGTCCCCGTCACGCCGCTACAAGTTCAACCTCTACGGAGTGTGGGGTCGGAAGCGCCTGGGACCCATCTCCACCGACGTCGTCACAGGTGAGGGGGCTGTGGGCTCCATCCATGGTCCCTGGTGGCCCTGGGGTTGGAGTGGGGCAGGAAACTGGGCAATGGGGACATCTCTTGGGTGGTGTTTGATGGATGGATGTGGGGATGGGAACAGGGAGGAGAGGTGAGGGGGATTGGAGTGGTGGATGGACGGATGGATGGATGGATGGATGGATGGATGGATGGATGGGATAGGATGGGATGGGTAGGTGGAAGCATGGAGGAGACGGATGGAGCAGATGGGCAAGTGAATGAATGAATGGATGGAGCAGATGGGATTGGAGGAACGGATGAGTTGGTGGATAATGGTGGGATGGATGTGCAAACACATGGTAGGATGAAGAGCTGGATGGATGGTGGCATGGATGGATTGATGGAAGATGGATAATTGAATGGACGGAGAAAGATGCATGGAGGATGGAAGGAATTGCCCTGTATTGTGTCCTCTCTGTTGAAGGTCCAGCTACAGATGAGGAGGAACTTCCATCTCAGCCTGTCTTGGGCGAGCTGACAGCCTCCAATATCACCCCGGACTCCGTCCAGCTGGAGTGGAGCGTCCCCGAGGGCACCTTTGACTCCTTCACGCTGCAGTACAGGGATGCCCAAGGACAGCTGGAGTCGCTGCTCGTGGACGGTGGTGCCCGCACGCTGACCGTGCCTGGGCTGTCCCCATCACGCCGCTACAATTTTTACCTCTATGGGACATCGAGGCACAAACGTCTGGGTCCCATCTTCCTTGACACCATGACAGGTGAGGACCTGTGCCGGGGGCATCCAAGCTCTCTGTGGTTCTTGGGTTTGGTGGTGGAAGAGTTTGGGCAGGGTTCATCCCGGTTCCTTGGGCCCAGTAGGTGGTGGAAACATCTGGCTGGGGAATGGATGGATGGATGGATGGATGGATGGATGGATGGGTGGATGGATGGATTGAAGGTTGGTATATGGACGAAAGTTTGGTTGAATGGAAGGAAGGTTGGATGGATTGAAGGTTGAATAAAAGGATGGATGGATGGATGGATGGATGGATGGATGGATGGATGGATGGACGGATACTTTAATGGCAGGAAAGTTGGATATAGGGATGGATGGATGGATGGATGGATGGATGGATGGATGGTTGAACGGACAGATGGACGGATTGAAGGTTGATATATGCATGGAAGATTGGGTGAATGGAAGGAAGGTTGGATGGATTGAAGGTTGAATGAAAGTGTGGATGGATGGATGGATGGATGGATGGATGGATGGATGCTTTAATGGCAGGAAAGTTGGATATAGGGATGGATGGATGGATGGATGGATGGATGGATGGTTGAACGGACAGATGGACGGATTGAAGGTTGATATATGCATGGAAGATTGGGTGAATGGAAGGAAGGTTGGATGGATTGAAGGTTGAATGAAAGTGTGGATGGATGGATGGATGGATGGATGGATGGATGAACAGACAGACGGATGGATGGATGGATGGATACTTTAATGGCAGGAAAGTTGGATATAAGGATGGATGAGTGGATGGTTGCTTTAATGGCAGGAAACTTGGATATAGGGATGGATGGATGGATGGATGGATGGATGGATGGATGGTTGAATGGACAGACGGACGGATTGAAGGTTGATATATGCATGGAAGATTGGGTGAATGGAAGGAAGGTCGGATGGATTGAGGGAAGTTTGGATGGATTGAAGGTTGAATGAAAGTGTGGATGGATGGATGGATGGATGGATGAGGGCATGGATGGGACCATGCAGGTTTGAAGGCATTGGGTAACACCGTCCCATGGAGGGATGGATGGGTGGGGAGATGATGGCATGGATTTATTGATGGAAGACGGATGATTGAATGGATGGATAAAGGCGCATGGATGGATGGATGGATGGATGGATGGTTAGAGGAATTGTTGGTTGGTGGATGGATGGATGGATGGATGGATGGATGGAAGGAAGGACATTCATGCCCTGCATTTTTGACCCCTCTGTTGCAGCTCCAGCTCCACTAAAGGAGGAACCCCCATCTGAACCCCGTCTGGGAGACCTCACAGCCCCTCACATCACCCCGGACTCCGTCCAGCTGGAGTGGAACATCCTCGAGGGCACCTTTGACTCCTTCATAGTGGAGTACAGGGACGCCCAAGGGCAGCCCAAGTCACTGCTCGTGGACGGTGGTACCCACACGCTGACCGTGCCCGGGTTGTCCCCATCCCATCACTACAAGTTCAACCTGTACGGGGTGTCGGGTGAGAAGCGCCTGGGCCCCATCTCCACTGAGGCCATCACAGGTGAGGGGGCTTTGGACATCATCTAGGCCAGCTTGGTGCCCGTTTGGAGCAGCAGGAGGTTGGTCACGGCCTGTCCTGGTGGGAACTGGGAGCATCTCTTGGGTCTATCAAGGGTGTGGATGAGTTGTTGTGTGGACGGTGGTAGAATGAGTGGATCATTGGGTGGATGGATGGATGGATGGAGGGTTGGATAGAGAGGTAGGTGAGTTTGGATGGTTGGACAGTCAGTGGTTGGATAGTTGATGGTTGGACTGTTGATGGTTGGACAGTCAATGGTTGGATAGTTGATGGTGGGACCGTTGCTGATTGACTGCTGATGTTTGGACAGTTGATGGTTGGACAGTTGATGGTGGACTCTTCATGGTTGGACAGTTGATGGTTGGACTGTTGATGGTTGGGCACTCAATGGTTGGATAGTTGATGGTGGACTCTTCATGGTTGGATAGTTGATGGTTGGACAGTTGATGGTGGACTCTTCATGGTTGGACAGTTGATGGTTGGACAGTTGATGGTTGGACAGTTGATGGTTGGACAGTTGATGGTTGGACTCTTCATGGTTGGACAGTTGATGGTTGGACAGTTGATGGTGGACTCTTCATGGTTGGATAGTTGATGGTTGGACAGTTGATGGTTGGACAGTTGATGGTTGGACAGTTGATGGTTGGACTCTTCATGGTTGGACAGTTGATGGTTGGACAGTCGATGGTTGGACAGTTGATGGTTGGACAGTCAATGGTTGGATAGTTGATGGTGGGACCGTTGCTGATTGACTGCTGATGTTTGGACAGTTGATGTTTGGACAGTTGATGGTGGACTCTTCATGGTTGGACAGTTGATGGTTGGACAGTTGATGGTGGACTCTTCACGGTTGGACAGTTGATGGTTGGACTGTTGATGGTTGGACAGTTGATGGTTGGACAGTCAATGGTTGGATAGTTGATGGAGGGACAGTTGCTGATTGACTGTTGATGTTTGGACAGTTGATGGTTGGACTGTGTATGGTGGACTCTTCACGGTTGGACTCTTCATGGTTGGACAGTTGATGGTTGGACAGTTGATGGTTGGACAGTTGATGGTGGAACGGCTGATGGTCAACTGTTGATGGTTGGACAGTCGATGGCTGTTGGTTGGATGGTTGATGGTGGAATGACTGATGGTTACTATTTGGGGTCTGGCGGTGGGAATGTCCATGGGGCCTCCTGCGTGGTGGGGTCATCACTGGTGGAATCTCCCATTGTCCCCCTCTCAGGCGCCCCGGGGACCCTCTGGGTAGGGACCCTGTGGCCCCGCAGCGCTTGGCTCCATTGGGCGTCCCCGGATGTCCCCTCCGATGGCTACGACCTCGTCTACGGCCCCGACGGGGGACCCCAAACGGTAACGACTACCCCAAAGGGACCCCAACCTCCCCCCAACCCCCCAAGTTCCTGGTGGAACCCCAAGATTTCCTCAGGCTTCCTCATGGTCCCAAATAACCCTATGGGGGACCCCGGAAGGTTACGACACCCCTGGGCACCCCAAAACCTCTGACCCCACCCTGGGGACCCCAAAACCTTCAACTCCAGCCTGGGGACCTCAAATCCCATCCCAAGGGGACCCCAATCTTCCCCCGGGACCCCAGAATTCCTGGTGGAACCCCAAGATTTCCTTATGGAACCTCAGCATCCTCATGATCCCAAATAACCCTATGGGGGACCCCGAAAGGTAATGACACCCCTGGGCACCCCAAAACCTCTGACCCCACCCTGGGGACCTCAAAACCTTCAACTCCAGCCTGGGGACCTCAAATCCCATCCCAAGGGGACCCCAATCTTCCCCCGGGACCCCAGAATTCCTGGTGGAACCCCAAGATTTCCTTACGGAACCTCAGCTTCCTCATGATCCCAAATAACCCTATGGGGGACCCCAAAAGGTTATGACACCCCTGGGTACCCCAAAACCTCTGACCCCACCCTGGGGACCCCAAAACCTTCAACTCCAGCCTGGGGACCTCAAATCCCATCCCAAGGGGACCCCAATCTTCCCCCCGGGACCCCAGAATTCCTGGTGGAACCCCAAGATTTCCTTATGGAACCTCAGCATCCTCATGATCCCAAATAACCCTATGGGGGACCCCGAAAGGTAACGACACCCCTGGGTACCCCAAAACCTCTGACCCCACCCTGGGAACCCCAAAACCTTCAACTCCAGCTTGGGGATCCCATCCCAAGGGGACCCCAGAATTCCTGGTGGAACCCCAAGATTTCCTTGTGGAACCTCAACCTCCTCAGGGACCCCAAAACTGCTCAGGGGGAACCCCAAAACCACCAAAAGGACCCCAAAAGTGCCTTGAGGGACCCCCAAAAGTGCCTTGGGGGACCCTAAAACCTTGCTGTCCCCCCCAGACGGTGCGGCTGCCCCCCGACGTGAGGAGCCACGAGCTGTGGGGCCTGGAGCCGGCGCAGCGTTATGGGGTGCAGCTGTGGGGCAGGGGGGGACGCAGGCCCCCCGCCCCCCTGGAAGCCACGTTTGAGACCCGTGAGTGGAGGGGCTGATGGTACTGGGGTGCAGGATGGGTGCTTTGGGGGTGCTGAGCCCCCCCATTCCGTGGTGCTAGGGGTAGGGTACACGTCTCAGGCTGAGCTTTGGGGTGCAGGATGGGTGGTTTAGGGGTGCTGGGTCACGCTGTAGGGGTGATGGGGGTCGGCAGTGGATGGGTTTGGGATGCTGGGCCTCGGTTTAGGGGTGCTGAGTCCCGCTTTATGAGTCCTAAGCCTGGTCTAAGGGTGCTGAGTGCATGCTTTGGGTGCAGGATAGGTGCTGGGTGCACGGTTTGGGGGTGCAGGATGGGTGCTGGGGGTGCAGGATGGGTGCTGGGTGCACGGTTTGGAGGTGCAGGATGGGTGCTGGGGGTGCAGGATGGGTGCTGGGTGCACGGTCCGGGGGTGCAGGATGGGTGCTGAGTGCAAGATTTTGAGGTGCAGGATGGGTGCTGGGTGCTCGATTCGGGGGTGCAGGATAGGTGCTGAGTGCACGGTTTGGGGGTGCAGGATGGGTGCTGGGTGCACGGTCCGGGGGTGCTGGGTGCACGGTTTGGGGGTGCTGGGTGCACGGTTTGGGGGTGCAGGATGGATGCCGGGTGCACGGTTCGGGGGGTGCAGGATGGGTGCTGGGTGCACGGTCCGGGGGTGCTGGGTGCACGGTTTGGGGCTGCAGGATGGGTGCTGGGTGCATGGTTCGGGGGGTGCAGGATGGGTGCTGGGGGTGCAGGATGGGTGCACGGTTCTGGGGTGCAGGATGGGTGCTGGGTGCACGGTTCTGGGGTGCAGGATGGGTGCCGGGTGCACGGTTTGGGGGTGCAGGATGGGTGCTGGGGGTGCAGGATGGGTGCTGGGTGCACGGTCCGGGGGTGCTGGGTGCACGGTTTGGGGGTGCAGGATGGGTGCCGGGTGCATGGTTCGGGGGGTGCAGGATGGGTGCCGGGTGCCCGGTCAGGGGGTGCTGGGTGCACGGTTCTGGGGTGCAGGATGGGTGCACGGTTCTGGGGTGCAGGATGGGTGCTGGGTGCACGGTCCGGGGGTGCAGGATGGGTGCTGGGTGCACGGTTCGGGGGGTGCAGGATGGGTGCCGGGTGCACGGTTCGGGGGGTGCAGGATGGGTACCGGGTGCACGGTTCGGGGGGTGCAGGATGGGTGCCGGGTGCACGGTTCGGGGGTGCAGGATGGGTGCTGGGGGTGCAGGATGGGTGCCGGGTGCACGGTTCGGGGGTGCAGGATGGGTGCTGGGTGCCCGGTCCGGGGGTGCAGGATGGGTGCCGGGTGCACGGTCCGGGGGGTGCAGGATGGGTGCCGGGTGCACGGTCCGGGGGTGCAGGATGGTGCTGAGCCCCCCGCAGCGCCCCCGCGGGTGCCGCTGCCCCGGGACTGTCAGCAGGAGCGCCTCAACGCCCCCCGCCCGTCGCGCCCCGTCCGTATCTTCCCCGGAGGGCACCGCGAGGGGGCGCTGCGCGTCTTCTGCGACATGGACAGCGATGGGGGCGGCTGGACGGTGAGACTGGGGGGACTGGGAGGGACTGGGAGGCGCTGGGAGGCAATGGGAGGTAATGGGAGGGACTGGGAGGGGCAGGGATGGGGATGATGAGGGACTGGGAGGCACTGGGACAGCGATGGGGGCAGCTGGACTGTGAGACTGGGGGGACTGGGAGGGACTGGGAGGCACTGGGAGGCAATGGGAGGCAATGGGAGGGACTGGGAGGGGCAGGGATGGGGATGATGAGGGACTGGGAGGCACTGGGACAGCGATGGGGGCAGCTGGACTGTGAGACTGGGGGGACTGGGAGGGACTGGGAGGCGCTGGGAGGCAATGGGAGGTAATGGGAGGGACTGGGAGGGGCAGGGATGGGGATGATGAGGGACTGGGAGGCACTGGGACAGCGATGGGGGCAGCTGGACTGTGAGACTGGGGGGACTGGGAGGGACTGGGAGGCACTGGGAGGCAATGGGAGGCAATGGGAGGGACTGGGAGGGGCAGGGATGGGGATGATGAGGGACTGGGAGGCACTGGGACAGCGATGGGGGCAGCTGGACTGTGAGACTGGGGGGACTGGGAGGGACTGGGAGGCACTGGGAGGCGCTGGGAGGCAATGGGAGGGACTGGGAGGGGCAGGGATGGGGATGATGAGGGACTGGGAGGCACTGGGACAGCGATGGGGGCAGCTGGACTATGAGACTGGGGGGACTGGGAGGGACTGGGAGGCACTGGGAGGCGCTGGGAGGCAATGGGAGGGACTGGGAGGGGCAGGGATGGGGATGATGAGGGACTGGGAGGCACTGGGACAGCGATGGGGGCAGCTGGACTGTGAGACTGGGGGGACTGGGAGGGACTGGGAGGCGCTGGGAGGCGCTGGGAGGCAATGGGAGGGACTGGGAGGGGCAGGGATGGGGATGATGGGGCACTGGGAAGGACTGGGAGGCACTGGGAGGGGCAGGGAGGGACTGGGAGGGACTGGGAGGGGCATGAATGGGGATGATGGGGCACTGGGAGGGACTGGGAGGCACTGGGAGGGGCATGGATGGGGATGGTGGGGCACTGGGAGGGACTGGGAGGCACTGGGAGGGGCATGGATGGGGATGGTGGGACACTGGGAGGGACTGGGAGGCACTGGGTGGCTTCAATAGGGTGTTAAGGGGCAAAATAGGGGTTTTGGGGGGCACTGGGAGGGACTGGGTGGTGAGACTGGGCAAACTGGGAGTAAACTGGGAGGAACTGGGCGGCACTAGGAGGGACTGGGTGGCTTCCATAGGGGATTAAGGGGCAAAATAGGGGTGTTGGGGGGCACGGGAAAGGGCTGGGAGGAACTGGGAGTGAACTGGAAGGGACTGGTCGGTGAGACTGGGCAAACTGGGAGGAACTGGGAGGCACTGGGAGGGTTTTTGGGGTCTCGCTCAGGTTTTCCAGCGCCGCCGCGACGGCAGCACCGAGTTCTGGCGCGGGTGGGACGAGTACGAGCGCGGCTTCGGGAACGTCACCGGCGAGTTCTGGCTCGGTGAGGGGGGACCCCCAAACTGGGGGACCCCCAAACCGGTCTCCCAGTTTCCCCCAGTTTGGGGGTCCCCCAGTTTAGGGTCCTGCAGTTTCATGGTCTCCCAGTTTGGGGGGATCCCAGTTTGGGAGTCCCCCAGTTTAGGGTCCCGCAGTTTCATGGTGCCCCAATTTGGGGTGGTCCCAGTTTGGGGGTCCCCCAGTTTGGGCTCCCAGTTTGGGGTGCAGAAGGGTTGAGGTCCCCAGTTTGGGAGTGCCACGTTTTGGGCTCCCAGTTTGGGGCTCCCAGTTTGGGTTGAAGGGGGTTTGAGGTCCCAGTTTTGCAGTTTAGGGGTTCCCAAGGGGTTTTTGGGGTCCCCCAGTTTAGGGTCTCTCAGTTTCATAGTCCCCCAGTTTGGGCTCCCAGTTTGGGGGTCCCAGGTTTGGGGTTCCCAGTTTGGGGTAGGTCCCAGTTTGGGGGTCCCCCAGTTTAGGGTCCCACAGTTTCATGGTCCCCTGATTGTGGGGTGGTCCCAGTTTGGGGGTCCCCCAGTTCGGGCTCCCAGTTTGGGGTGCAGAAGGGTTGAGGTCCCCAGTTTGGGAGTGCCACGTTTTGGGCTCCCAGTTTGGGGCTCCCAGTTTGGGTTGAAGGGGGTTTGAGGTCCCAGTTTTGCAGTTTGGGGGTTCCCAAGGAGTTTTTGGGGTCCCCCAGTTTAGGGTCTCTCAGTTTCATAGTCCCCCAGTTTGGGCTCCCAGTTTGGGGGTCCCAGGTTTGGGGTTCCCGGTTTGGGGTAGGTCCCAGTTTGGGGGTCCCCCAGTTTAGGGTCCCACAGTTTCATGGTGCCCCAATTTGGGGTGGTGCCAGTTTGGGGGTCCCCCAGTTTGGGCTCCCAGTTTGGGGTGCAGAAGGGTTGAGGTCCCCAGTTTGGGAGTGCCACGTTTTGGGCTCCCAGTTTGGGGCTCCCAGTTTGGGTTGAAGGGGGTTTGAGGTCCCAGTTTTGCAGTTTAGGGGTTCCCAAGGGGTTTTTGGGGTCCCCCAGTTTAGGGTCTCTCAGTTTCATAGTCCCCCAGTTTGGGCTCCCAGTTTGGGGGTCCCAGGTTTGAGGTTCCCAGTTTGGGGTAGGTCCCAGTTTGGGGGTCCCCCAGTTTAGGGTCCCACAGTTTCATGGTCCCCTGATTGTGGGGTGGTCCCAGTTTGGGGGTCCCCCAGTTTGGGCTCCCAGTTTGGGGTGCAGAAGGGTTGAGGTCCCCAGTTTGGGAGTGCCACGTTTTGGGCTCCCAGTTTGGGGCTCCCAGTTTGGGTTGAAGGGGGTTTGAGGTCCCAGTTTTGCAGTTTAGGGGTTCCCAAGGGGTTTTGGGGTCCCCCAGTTTAGGGTCTCTCAGTTTCATAATCCCCCAGTTTGGGCTCCCAGTTTGGGGGTCCCAGGTTTGGGGTTCCCAGTTTGGGGTAGGTCCCAGTTTGGGGGTCCCCCAGTTTAGGGTCCCACAGTTTCATGGTGCCCCAATTTGGGGTGGTGCCAGTTTGGGGGTCCCCCAGTTTGGGCTCCCAGTTTGGGGTGCAGAAGGGTTGAGGTCCCCAGTTTGGGAGTGCCACGTTTTGGGCTCCCAGTTTGGGGCTCCCAGTTTGGGTTGAAGGGGGTTTGAGGTCCCAGTTTTGCAGTTTAGGGGTTCCCAAGGGGTTTTTGGGGTCCCCCAGTTTAGGGTCTCTCAGTTTCATAGTCCCCCAGTTTGGGCTCCCAGTTTGGGGGTCCCAGGTTTGGGGTTCCCAGTTTGGGGTAGGTCCCAGTTTGGGGGTCCCCCAGTTTAGGGTCCCACAGTTTCATGGTCCCCCAATTCAGGGTGGTCTCAGTTTGGGGGTCCCCCAGTTTGGGCTCCCAGTTCGGGGTGGTCCCAGTTTGGGGGTCCCCCAGTTTGGGCTCCCAGTTTGGGGTGAAGGAGGTTTGAGGTCCCACCTTTCAGGTTCCCAATTTGGGGGTCTCCCAGTTTGGGGGTTCCCAAGGGTTTTTGGGGCTCCCAGTTTGGGCGTCAACCACTTTAGGGGTCCCCCAATTTAGAAGTCCCCCAATTTGGTCTCCCATTTCGGGGTGGTCCCAGTTTGGGGGTCCCCCAATTTGGGCTCCCAGTTTGGGGTGAAGGGGGGTTTGAGGTCCCACTTTTCAGGTTCCCAGTTTGGGGGATCTCCCAGTTTGGGCTCCCAGTTTGGGGTCTCCCAGGGGTTTTGGGGTCTCCCAGGGGTTTGGGGGGGCTCCCAGTTTGGGGGTCCCCCAATTTGGACTCCCAGTTTGGGGTGAAGGGGGGTTTGAGGTCTCACCTTTCAGGTTCCCAGTTTGGGGGATCTCCCAGTTTGGGCTCCCAGTTTGGGATCTCCCAGGGGTTTTGGGGTCTCCCAGGGGTTTGGGGGGGCTCCCAGTTTGGGGGTCCCCCAGTTTAGGGGTCCCAGTTTGGGGTAAAGGGGATTTGAGGTCCCACCTTTCAGGTTCCCAGTTTGGGGGATCTCCCAGTTTGGGCTCCCAGTTTGGGATCTCCTAGGGGTTTTGGGGTCTCCCAGGGGTTTTGGGGTCTCCCAGGGGTTTGGGGGGGCTCCCAGTTTGGGGGTCCCCCAGTTTGGACTCCCAGTTTGGGGACAGGGAACGCCGCTCTACACGCTCTGACGGCTTCGGCGCCCCACGAGCTCCGCGTCGACCTTCGCACCCCGAACGCCTCGGCCTTCGCCCACTATCGCGACTTCGCCGTCCTCGGCCCCCAACACCAGTATAGCCTCCAACTGGGAGCCTACAGCGGCACCGCCGGTACTGGGAGGCACTGGGAGGGGACTGGGAGGCACTGGGAGGCACTGGGAGGGCAACTGTGAGGCTTCTAAAAGGGATTAAGGGGGAAATAGGGGTCTTGGGGGGCACTGGGAGGCACTGGGAGAGCACTGGGAGAGCACTGGGGGGAAAGTGGGAGGGACTGGGAGGAACTGGGAGGGCACTGAGAGCCACTGGAATGCACTGGGAGTAAACTGGGAGGCACTGGGAGGGACTGGGAGGGCAACTGTGAGGCTTCTAAAAGGGATTAAGGGGGAAATAGGGGTCTTGGGGGGCACTGGGAGGCACTGGGGGGAAAGTGGGAGGGACTGGGAGGAACTGGGAGGGCACTGAGAGCCACTGGAATGCACTGGGAGTAAACTGGGAGGCACTGGGAGGGATTGGGAGGGCAACTGTGAGGCTTCTAAAAGGGATTAAGGGGGAAATAGGAGTCTTGGGGGGCACTGGGAGGCACTGGGATGGCACTGGGAGGCACTGGGGGGAAAGTGGGAGGGACTGGGAGGAACTGGGAGGGCACTGAGAGCCACTGGAATGCACTGGGAGTAAACTGGGAGGCACTGGGAGGCACTGGGAGGGCAACTGTGAGGCTTCTAAAAGGGATTAAGGGGGAAATAGGGGTCTTGGGGGGCACTGGGAGGGACTGGGAGGAACTGGGAGGCACTGGGGGGAAAGTGGGAGGGACTGGGAGGAACTGGGAGGGCACTGAGAGCCACTGGAATGCACTGGGAGTAAACTGGGAGGCACTGGGAGGGACTGGGAGGGCAACTGGGAGGCTTCTAAAGGGGATTAAGGGGGAAATAGGGGTCTTGGGGGGCACTGGGAGGCACTGGGAGGCACTGGGGGGAAAGTGGGAGGGACTGGGAGGAACTGGGAGGGCACTGAGAGCCACAGGAATGCACTGGGAGTAAACTGGGAGGCACTGGGAGGGCAACTGGGAGGCTTCTAAAGGGGATTAAGGGGGAAATAGGGGTCTTGGGGGCACTGGGAGGCACTGGGATGGCACTGGGAGGCACTGGGGGGAAAGTGGGAGGGACTGGGAGGAACTGGGAGGGCACTGAGAGCCACTGGAATGCACTGGGAGTAAACTGGGAGGCACTGGGAGGGAAGTGAGAGGGACCGGGAGGGCAACCATAGGGATTCTATAAGGGGCTAAGGGGGAAATTGGCATCTTGGAGGGCACTGGGAGGCACTGGGAGTAAACTGGGAGGCACTGGGAGTAAACTGGAATGCACTGGGAGTAAACTGAGAGGGACTGGGAGGCACTGGGAGGGGTATGGATGGGGATGGTGGAGCACTGGGAGGCACTGGGAGGCACTGGAATGCACTGGGAGTAAACTGAGAGGGACTGGGATGCACTGGGAGGGGTATGGATGGGGATGGTGGAGAAAACTGGGAGGGACTGGGAGGCACTGGAACGCACTGGGAGTAAACTAAGAGGGACTGGGAGGCACTGGAATGCACTGGGAGTAAACTAAGAGGGATTGGGAGGCACTGGAATGCACTGGGAGTAAACTAAGAGGGACTGGGAGGCACTGGGAGGGACTGGGAGTGAACTGGAATGCACTGGGAGTAAACTGAGAGGGACTGGGAGGCACTGGAATGCACTGGGAGTAAACTAAGAGGGACTGGGAGGCACTGGAATGCACTGGGAGTAAACTAAGAGGGACTAGGAGGCACTGGGAGGGGTATGGATGGGAATGGTGGAGAACTGGGAGGCACTGGGAGGGACTGGGAGGCACTGGAATGCACTGGGAGTAAACTGAGAGGGACTGGGAGGCACTGGAATGCCCTGGGAGTAAACTAAGAGGGACTGGGAGGCACTGGGAGGGGTATGGATGGGGATGGTGGAGCACTGGGAGGCACTGGGAGGGACTGGAATGCACTGGGAGTAAACTAAGAGGGACTGGGAGGCACTGGAATGCACTGGGAGTAAACTGAGAGGGACTGGGAGGCACTGGAATGCACTGGGAGTAAACTGAGAGGGACTGGGAGGCACTGGGAGGGGTATGGATGGGAATGGTGGAGAACTGGGAGGCACTGGGAGTAAACTGGAATGCACTGGGAGTAAACTGGGAGGCACTGGGAGGGGTATGGATGGGGATGGTGGAGAACTGGGAGGCACTGGGAGGGACTGGGAGGCACTGGAACGCACTGGGAGTAAACTAAGAGGGACTGGGAGGGGTATGGATGGGGATGGTGGAGCACTGGGAGGCACTGGGAGGGACTGGGAGTCGTTGTGGGTCGCAGGGGACGCTCTCTCGTACCACGCTGGGAGCCCCTTCTCCACGCGGGACCGCGACCCACGGCGCCGCCCCCGCCCCTGCGCCGTCGCCTACACCGGCGCTTGGTGGTACCGCAACTGCCACTACGCCAACCTCAACGGCCGCTACGGCGTCACCACTGGCCACCAGGCACGTATGGGGGCCATACAGGGGGGCCAGAGGGGCCATACGGGGACCTATAGGGGCCGTAGGGAGCCGTAGAGGTCCTACAGGGGTCATAGGGTCTGTAGGGAGCCGTTGGATCCATAAGGAGCCATTGGATCCATAAGGAGCCGTTGAGGTCCTGTAGGGCCCATAGGGAGCCATAGGGGTCATAGGGGACCTATAGGGGCCATAGGGAACCATGGGGTTCGTAGGGAGCCGTTGTATCCTTAAGGAGCCGCTGAGGTCCTGTAGGGACCATACGCAGCCATAGAGGACCTATAGGAGCCGTAGAGAGCCACGGGGTTCATAGGGAGCCGTTGGATCCATAAGGAGCCATTGAGGTCCTGTAGGGACCATACGCCACCATAGAGGACCTATAGGAGCCGTAGAGAGCCATGGGGTCGATAGGGAGCCGTTGGATCCATAAGGAGCCGTTGAGGTCCTGTAGGGACCATACGCAGCCATAGGGGTCATAGGGGACCTATAGGGGCCATAGGGAACCATGGGGTTCATAGAGAGCCGTTGGATCCATAAGGAGCCGTTGAGGTCCTGTAGGGACCATACACAGCCATAGGGGTCATAGGGGACCTATAGGGGCTGTAGGGAGCCATGGGGTTCATAGAGAGCTGTTGGATCCATAAGAAGCCGTTGAGGTCCTGTAGGGACCATACACAGCCATAGGGGTCATAGGGAACCTATAGGGGCCATAGGGAGCCACGGGGTTCATAGAGAGCTGTTGGATCCATAAGGAGACATTGAGGTCCTGTAGTGCCCATAGGGGCCATAGGGGACCTATAGGGGCTGTAGGGAGCCATGGGGTTCATAGGGAGCTGTTGGATCCATAAGGAGACACTGAGGTCCTGTAAGGCCCATAGGGAGCCATAGGGGTCATAGGGGACCTATAGGGGCCATAGGGAACCATGGGGTCCGTAGGGAGCCGTTGGATCCATAAGGAGCCATTGAGGTCCTGTAGGGACCATACGCCACCACAGAGGACCTATAGGAGCCGTAGAGAGCCATGGGGTCGATAGGGAGCCGTTGGATCCATAAGGAGACGTTGAGGTCCTGTAGGGACCATACGCAGCCATAGGGGTCATAGGGAACCTATAGGGGCCATAGGGAACCACGGGGTTCATAGGGAGCCGTTGGATCCATAAGGAGCCCTTGAGGTCCTGTAGGGACCATAGGGAGCCATAGAGGTCATAGGGACCTATAGGGGCCATAGGGAACATAGGGAGCCGTTGTATCCATAAGGAACCGTTGAGGTCCTGTAGGGACCATATGCAGCCATAGAGGTCATAGGGGACCTATAGGGGCCACAGGGAGCCATCGGGACCTATAGGATCCATAGGGAGCCATAGGATCTCTAAGGAGCCATAGAGGTCCTATAGGGGCCATAGGGAGCCATGGGGTTCTATAGAGTCCATAGGGTCCGTAAGGAGCCATTGAGAACCTATAGGGAGCCATACGGGACACAAGGGGCCTATAGCATAGGTCCATAGAGCTCTACAGGGTCTGTTGGGGGTCTATAAGGTCTATAGGTGCCCACAGAGGTCCGTAGGGGTCTATAGGTGCCCATAGGGGTCTATAGGTGCCCATAGGGGTCTATAGGTGACACCGCACTCTCCCCAGGGAGTGCATTGGTTCCCCTGGAAGGGCTTCGAGTTCTCCATCCCCTTCACTGAGATGAAACTACGGCCCCAACACCACTGAGGGAGACGGAACGGGATCCGGATCCGGAAAGGGATCCAGCATCCGGAATGGGATCCAGATCCAGAATGGGATCCAGGATCCGGAATGGGAGCCAGCACCCAGATGGTATCCAGCATCCGGACTAGGATCCAGATCCGGAATGGGATCCAGCATCCGGACTAGGATCCAGATCCGGAATGGGATCCAGCACCCAGATGGGATCCAGCATCCGGACTAGGATCCAGATCCGGACTGGGATCCAGGATCCGGACTGGGATCCAGCATCCGGACTAGGATCCAGATCCGGAATGGGATCCAGCATCCAGACTAGGATCCAGCATCTGGAATGGGATCCAGATCCGGAATGGGATCCAGATCTGGAATGGGATCCAGATCCGGACTGGGATCCAGGATCCGGACTGGGATCCAGCATCCGGACTAGGATCCAGATCCGGAATGGGATCCAGCATCCAGACTAGGATCCAGCATCTGGAATGGGATCCAGATCCGGAATGGGATCCAGATCTGGAATGGGATCCAGCATCCGGACTAGGATCCAGATCCAGAATGGGATCCAGGATCCGGAATGGGATCCAGATCTGGAATGGGATCCAGATCCGGAATGGGATCCAGCACCCAGATGGGATCCAGCATCCATGCAATCCCATTTCCAGAATGGCATGTGGATCCGGGATGGAATCCCTGCGTCTGGAATTGGATTCCGGCATCCAGAACGGGATCCGGATCCAGGATGGGATCCTAGTGTCCAGAATAGGATCCAGTGGCCAGAACTGGATCCACATCCGGGATGGGATCCGGATCCAGAATGGGATCCCAGCATCTGGGATGGGATCCAGCATCCAGAAGAGGATCCCAGCATCCAGAATGGGATCCGGATCCAGAGTGGGATTCTGATCCCGAATGGAATCCCAGTATCTGGGATGGGATGCAGCTTCTGGAATGGGACCCAGCATCCGGATGGGATCTGGATCCAGAATGGGATCCCAGCATCTGGAATGGGATCCAGCATCCAGAACAGGATCCCAGCATCCAGATGGGATCCGGATCCAGAATGGGATCCTATCACCTGGAATGAGATCCAGCATCTGGAATGGGATCTGGATCCAGAATGGGATCCCAGCATTTGGAACGGGCTCCAGCATCTGGAATGCGATCTCGTGTCCGGAATGGGATCTGGATCCGAATGGGATCCCGGTGGCACCAGGAAGAGCCGGGACTCGCGGGGGCAAAGCTTTTATGAGGGGAAAAGGGGAATAAAAACGGTTTTGGAATCCCCGATCCCAGCAAGCGGAACCGGGGGGAGCGGATCCTGGATCCTGGGCTGTGGGAGGAGGTGGATCCGAGGATCCCGGGATTTGGGGGCATCTGGATGTCCTGGGATGCAGGAGGATGCGGATCCCAGGATCCTGGGACGAGGTGGATCCCGTTATCCTGAGGGGTGGGAAGACGCAGCTCCAAGGATGCCGGAGCAGGAGGATCCCGGCGTGCAGGCGGATGCAGATCTGGGAATCCTGGGATGCGGGAGGATGCGGTTCCGGGAATGCAGGAGCAAATGAATCGAGGGATCCCAGGATGCAGGAGGAGGTGGGATCCAGGAATCTCGGGATGTGGGATCCCGGGATGCAGGAGGTGGGATGCAGATCCCATTTTTTTCTGGGATGCAGGGAGATGCAGGATGCTGATCCTGGGATGCAGGAGGATGTGGATGCAGGAGGATGCAGGATGCGGATCCTGGGATGCACGAAGATGCAGATCCCAGGATGCAGGAGGATGCGGGATGGGGATGCTGGAGGATGCAGGATACGGATCCTGGGATGCAGGAGGATGCAGGATGCAGATCCTGGGATGCAGGAGGATGCGGGATACGGATCCTGGGATGCAGGAGGATGCAGGATGCAGATCCTGGGATGCAGGAGGATGCGGGATACGGATCCCAGGATGCAGGAGGCTGCAGGATGCAGATCCTGGGATGAAGGAGGATGCAGGAGGATGCAGGATGCGGATCCCAGGATGCAGGAGGACACAGGATGAGGATGCAGGAGGATGCAGGATACGGATCCCGGGATGCAGGAGGATGCAGTATATGGATCCTGGGATGCAGGAGGATGCAGGATACAGATCCTGGGATGCAGGAGGATGCATGAGGATGCAGGAGGATGTGGGATGGGGATCCCAGGATGCAGGAGGCTGCAGGATGCAGATCCCAGGATGCAAGAGGACACAGGATGGGGATGCAGGAGGATGCCGGAGGATGCAGGATGCGGATCCCGGGATGCAGGAGGATGTGGGATGGGGATACAGGAGGATGCAGGATACGGATCCTGGGATGCAGGAGGATGCAGGATATGAATCCCGGGATGAAGGAGGACACAGGATGGGGATGCAGGAGGATGCAGGATGCAGATCCTGGGATGCAGAATGATGCAGAATGTGGATCCTGGGATGCAGGAGGATGCACGAGGATGCAGGAGGATGTGGGATGGGGATCCTGGGATGCAGGAGGCTGCAGGATGCAGATCCCGGGATGCAAGAGGACACGGGATGGGGATGCAGGAGGATGCCGGAGGATGCAGGATACGGATCCCGGGATGCAGGAGGATGCAGGATACGGATCCCGGGATGCAGGAGGATGCAGGATGCGGATCCTGGGATGCAGAAGGATGCAGGATACGGATCCCGGGATGCAGGAGGATGCGGGATGGGGATCCCGGGATGCAGGAGGATGCAGGATGCGGATCCTGGGATGCAGGAGGACACAGGATGGGGATGCAGGAGGATGCCGGAGGATGCAGGATGCGGATTCCAGGATGCAGGAGGATGCAGGATGCGGATCCCGGGATGCCGGAGGATGCAGGATACGGATCCCGGGATGCAGGAGGATGCAGGATGCGGATCCCGGGATGCCGGAGGATGCAGGATACGGATCCCGGGATGCAGGAGGATGCAGGATGCGGATCCCGGGATGCCGGAGGCTGCAGGATACGGATCCTGGGATGCAGGAGGATGCAGGATGCGGATTCCAGGATGCAGGAGGATGCAGGATACGGATCCTGGGATGCAGGAGGATGCAGGATGCAGATCCCGGGATGCAGGAGGCTGCAGGATGCGGATCCCGGGATGCAGGAGGCTGCAGGATGCGGATCCCGGGATGCAGGAGGCTGCAGGATGCGGATCCCGGGATGCAGGAGGCCGCGGGCTCAGGCCGGGCTGTGCCAGGGCACGAGGCGCAGGCTGCATCCCGCGGGGCGCAGGACGGTTCCCGGGGTGCCCTCCAGGCCCGGCAGCTGCCCCGGCGCCGGGGGCTCGATGCGGAATTCCCACAGGATGCGCCCCAGGAATACCAGGAGCTCGGAGCGAGCCAGCGCAGCGCCCACGCAGGATCGAGCCCCGCAGCCGAAGGGCAGCAGCGAGCGCCGAGGGGCGTCCGGGAGCAGGAACCGCTCTGCGGGGAGAAAAGAGGGGGGACCCTTGGTTTGGGGGTCCCCTGGGCTTTGAGGTCCCCAAGGTTTGGGGTCCCAGAGTTTGGAGGATCCAAGGGTTTGGGGTCCCCAGCGGTCAGGGTCTCAAGGTTTTGGGGTCCCAGGGGTTTCAGGGTCCCCAGGGTTTGGGGTCCCAGAGGTTTGGGGTCCCAGAGTTTGGAGGATCCAAGGTTTTGGGGTCCTAAGGTTTTGGGGTCCCAGGGGTCAGGGTCTCAAGGTTTTGGGGTCCCAGAGGTTTCAGGGTCCCCAGGGTTTGGGTTCCAAGGTTTTGGGGTCTCAAGGTTTGGGGGTTCCAAGGTTTGGGGTCCCAGGGGTTTGGGGGTCCAAGGTTTGGGGTCTGAGGTTTGGGGTCCCAGAGTTTGGAGGATCCAAGGTTTTGGGGTCCCAAGGTTTTGGGGTCCTAAGGTTTTGGGGTCCCAAGGGTTTCAGGGTCCCCAGGGTTTGGGGTCCAATGGTTTTGAGTTCTAAGGTTTTGGGGTCTCAAGGTTTGGGGGTTCAAGGTTTGGGGGTCCCAGAGTTTGGAGGATCCAAGGTTTTGGGGTCCCCAGGAGTCAGGGTCTCAAGGTTTTGGGGTCCCAGGGGTTTCAGGGTCCCCAGGGTTTGGGGTCCAAGGTTTTGGGTTCCAAGGTTTTGGGGTCTCAAGGTTTGGGGTCCCAGGGGTTTCGGGGTCCCCAGGGTTTGGGGTCCAAGGTTTGGGGGTCTCAAGGTTTGGGGGTTCCAAGGTTTGGGGTCCCAGGGGTTTGGAGGATCCAAGGTTTTGGGGTCCCAGGGATTTCAGGGTCCCCAGGGTTTGGGGTTCCAAGGTTTCAGGGTCCCCAGGGTTTGGGGGTCTCAAGGTTTGGGGGTCTCAAGGTTTGGGGGTTCCAAGGTTTTGGGGTCTCAAGGTTTGGGGTCTCAGGGGTTTGGGGGTCCAAGGTTTGGGGTTCGAGGTTTGGGGGTCCCAGAGTTTGGAGGATCCAAGGTTTTGGGGTCCCCAGAGGTTTCAGGGTCTCAAGGTTTTGGGGCCCCCAGGGTTTGGGGTCCAAGGTTTTGGGGTCTCAAGGTTTGGGGGTTCCAAGGTTTGGGGTCCCAGGGGTTTGGAGGATCCAAGGTTTTGGGGTCCCAGGGATTTCAGGGTCCCCAGGGTTTGGGGTTCCAAGGTTTCAGGGTCCCCAGGGTTTGGGTTCCAAGGTTTTGGGGTCTCAAGGTTTGGGGTCCCAGGGGTTTGGGGGTCCAAGGTTTTGGGGTCCTAAGGTTTTGGGGTCCCAGGGGTTTCAGGGTCTCAAGGTTTTGGGGTCCCAGGGGTTTCAGGGTCCCCAGGGTTTGGGGTCCAATGGTTTTGAGTTCTAAGGTTTTGGGGTCTCAAGGTTTGGGGGTTCCAAGGTTTGGGGTCCCAGGGGTTTGGAGGATCCAAGGTTTTGGGGTCCCAGGGATTTCAGGGTCCCCAGGGTTTGGGTTCCAAGGTTTGGGGGTCTCAAGGTTTGGGGGTTCCAAGGTTTTGGGGTCCCAGGGGTTTGGGGGTCCAAGGTTTGGGGTCTGAGGTTTGGGGGTCCCAGAGTTTGGAGGATCCAAGGTTTTGGGGTCCCCAGGGGTCAGGGTCTCAAGGTTTTGGGGTCCCAGGGATTTCAGGGTCCCCAGGGTTTGGGGTCCAAGGTTTCGGGGTCTCAAGGTTTGGGGGTTCCAAGGTTTGGGGTCCCAGGGGTTTGGGGGTCCAAGGTTTTGGGGTCTCAAGGTTTGGGGTCCCAGGGGTTTGGGGGTCCAAGGTCTGGGATCTGAGGTTTGGGGTCCCAGAGTTTGGAGGATCCAAGGTCTTGGGGTCCCAGGGGTTTCAGGGTCCCCAGGGTTTGGGGTTCCAAGGTTTCAGGGTCCCCAGGGTTTGGGTTCCAAGGTTTTGGGGTCTCAAGGTTTGGGGGTTCCAAGGTTTTGGGGTCCCAGGGGTTTCAGGGTCCCCAGGGTTTGGGTTCCAAGGTTTTGGGGTCTCGAGGTTTGGGGGTTCAAGGTTTGGGGGTCTCAGGGTTTGGAGGATCCAAGGTTTTGGGGTCCCAGGGGTTTCAGGGTCCCCAGGGTTTGGGGTCCAAGATTTGGGGTCACTGGTTTCAAAGTCCCAGTTTGAGGTCCCAGTTTGGAGTGGTTTCCAGTTTGGGGGTCACTGGTTTCAGGGTCCAAGGTTTGGAGTGGTTCCCAGTTTGGGGTCACTGGTTTCAAAGTCCCAGTTTAGGGTCCCAGTTTGGAGTGATCCCCAGTTTGGGGTCACTGGTTTCAGGGTCCCAGTTTGGGGTCCCAGTTTGGGGTTCCCATTTTGGGGATCACTGATTTGAGGGTCCCAGTTTGGAGTGGTTCCCAGTTTGGGGTCACTGGTTTCAAAGTCCCAGTTTAGGGTCCCAGTTTGGGGTCACTGGTTTCAGGGTCCCAGTTTGGGGTCCCAGTTTGGGGTGGTTCCCAGTTTGGGGGTCACTGGTTTCAGGTTCCCAGTTTGGGGTCCCAGTTTGGAGTGGGTCCCAGTTTGGGGGTCACTGGTTTCAGGGTCCCAGTTTAGGGTCCCAGTTTGCGGATCCCAGTTTGGGGGTCACTGGTTTCAGTGTCCCCGTGTGGGGTGTTCCCAGTTCAGGGTCCCAGTTTGTCCCAGTTTGCCCCAGTACCTGCCAGGAAGGCATATACATGGTGTCAGGCACTGGGCTCCCAGTTTGGGGGTTCCCAGTTTAGCAGGGTCACTGGTTTGGGGTGGGTTCCCAGTTTGCCAGGGTCACTGGTTTGGAGGGGATTCCCAGTTTGTCCCAGTTTGCCCCAGTTTGCCCCAGTACCTGGCAGAAAGGCATGAGGGTGGCACCAGGCACTGGGCTCCCAGTTTGGAGTCACTGGTTTGGGGGGGGGGGCTGGGTTTTGGGGTCCCAGTTTGGGGTCCCTGTATGTCCCAGTTTGTCCCAGTTTATCCCAGTTTGTCCCAGTACCTGGCAGGAAGGCGCGGGGGCGGCACCAGGCGCTGGGATCCAGGTGGGCCGCGAGGAGGTTGGGGACCAGCACGGAGCCCGTGGGGACCAGTACCCCCGCCACGCTGCAAACTGGGGTTACTGGGAGCACTGGGATGGACTGGGAGCACTGGGAAGAGCTCCTGGGGGGGGAACTGGGATCGATTGAGATTGACTGGGGGGGCTGTTGGGTTCACACTGGAGCTGGAGTAGAGGCTACTGGGATTGACTGGGGGGTACTGGGAGCTACTGGGGCCGTACTGGGAGCTACTGGGGCCATACTGGGATCTACTGGGGGTCTACTGGGGGTCTACTGGGATTGACTAGGGGTCTACTGGGACCATACTGGGATTGACTGGGGGCTATTGGGGCCGTACTACGATCTACTGGGATCTACTGGGGGTCTACTGGGGTATGCTAGGATTGACGGGGGGTCTACTGGGAGCGTACTGGGATTGACTGGGATCTACTGGGGGTCTACTGGGATTGACTGGGGGTCTACTGGGACCATACTGGGATTGACTGGAGGTTATTGGGGCCGTACTACGATCTACTGGGATCTACTGGGGGTCTACTGGGGTATACTAGGATTGACTGGGGGTCTACTGGGAGCGTACTGGGATTGACTGGGGGGTACTGGGGCCATACTGGGGGCTACTGGGATCGACTGGGGGGGCTTCTGGAGGGCTCTACTGGGGTATATTGGGGTCTACTGGGATTGACTGGGGGGTACTGGGGCCATACTGGGGGCTACTGGGATCGACTGGGGGGGCTTCTGGAGGGCTCTACTGGGGTATATTGGGGTCTACTGGGATTGACCGGGATCTACTGGGAGCATACTGGGATTGACTGGGGGGTACTGGGGCCATACTGGGGGCTACTGGGATTGACTGGAGAGTACTCGGGCCATACTGGGGGCTTCTGGGATTGACTGGGGGGTACTCGGGCCATACTGGGGGCTACTGGGATTGACTAGGGGGCTGCTGTGGCCATACTGGGATCTACTGGGGGTCTACTGGGGTATTCCAGGATTGACGGAGGGTCTACTGGGAGCATACTGGGATTGACTGGAGGGCTACTGGGGCCATACTGGGATCTACTAGGGGCTGCTGGGGGACTACTGGGGTCTACTAGGATTGACTGGGGGCTACTGGGAGCATACTGGGATTGACTGGGGGATACTGGGGACATACTGGGGTCTACTGGGATTGACTGGGGGTCTACTGGGGTCATACTGGGGGGTTACTGGGGTCTACTGGGGATGTGCTTGGTTCCCACTAGTCTATACCAGTTCCCGCTGGTTCTTTCTTGTCCATACTCATCTAAACTGGTCCGTACTGGTTCGTACTGGTCTGTACTCATCTAAACTGGGCTCTACTGGTCCATACTGGTCTACACTGGTCCAAAACACACAGATGCAGAGCGCTGCAGCCTGATGCCCGGTGGTTCCCACTGGTCTACACTGGTTCCTGCTGGTTCCTGGTAGTCCATACTGGTCTGTACTGGTTCATAATGGTCCCTAGTGGTTCATACTGGTCCGTACTCATCTAAACTGGGCTATACTGGTCTATACTGGTCTACATTGGTCCAAAACACATTGATGCAGAGCGCTGCAGCCTGATTCCTGGTGGTTCCCACTGGTCTACACTGGTTCCTGGTTGTCCATATTCATCTAAACTGGTCTGTACTGGTTCATACTGGTCCGTACTCATCTAAACTGGGCTATACTGGTCTATACTGGTCTATACTGGTCCAAAACACATTGATGCAGAGCGCTGCAGCCTGATGCCCGGTGGTTCCCACTGGTCTATGCTGGTTCCTGGTCGTCCATATTCATCTAAACTGGTTCATACTGGTTCATACTGGTCTGTACTCATCTAAACTGGGCTATACTGGTCTGTAGTAATCTAAACTGGGCTATACTGGTCTACACTGGCCCAAAACACATTGATACAGAGCGCTGCAGCCTGATGCCCGGTGGTTCCCACTGGTCTACGCTGGTTCCTGGTAGTCTGTACTGGTCTGTACTGGTCCGTACTGGTCCATACTGGTCCGTACTCATCTAAACTGGGCTACACTGGTCCATACTGGTCTATGCTGGTCCAAAACACATTGATGCAGAGCGCTGCAGCCTGATTCCTGGTGGTTCCCACTGGTCTACACTGGTTCCTGGGTGTCCATATTCATCTAAACTGGTCCGTACTGGTTCATACTGGTCTGTACTCATCTAAACTGGGCTATACTGGTCTGTAGTAATCTAAACTGGGCTATACTGGTCTACACTGGTCCAAAACACATTGATGCAGAGCGCTGCAGCCTGATTCCTGGTGGTTCCCACTGGTCTACGCTGGTTCCTGGTAGTCTGTACTGGTCCGTACTGGTCCGTACTGGTTCATACTGGTCTGTACTCATCTAAACTGGGCCATACTGGTCCATACTGGTCTATACTGGTCTACACTGGTCCAAAACACATTGATGCAGAGCGCTGCAGTCTGATGCCCGGTGGTTCCCACTGGTCTACGCTGGTTCCTGGTAGTCTGTACTGGTCCGTACTGGTCCGTACTGGTTCAAACTGGACCGTACTCATCTAAACTGGGCTATACTGGTCTGTAGTAATCTAAACTGGGCTATACTGGTCTATACTGGTCCAAAACACACAGATGCAGAGCGCTGCAGCCTGATGCCCGGTGGTTCCCACTGGTCTACGCTGGTTCCTGGTTGTCCATCTTCATCTAAACTGGTCCGTACTGGTTCATACTGGTCTGTACTCATCTAAACTGGACCATACTGGTCCATACTGGTCTATACTGGTCTACACTGGTCCAAAACACATTGATGCAGAGTGCTGCAGCCTGATTCCTGGTTGTTCCCACTGGTCTACGCTGGTTCCTGGTAGTCTGTACTGGTCCGTACTGGTCCGTACTGGTTCATACTGGACCGTACTCATCTAAACTGGGCTATACTGGTCCATACTGGTCTACACTGGTCCAAAACACATTGATGCAGAGCGCTGCAGCCTGATTCCTGGTGGTTCCCACTGGTCTACGCTGGTTCCTGGTAGTCCGTACTGGTCCGTACTGGTCTGTACTGGTCCGTACTGGTCCGTACTGGTCCGTACCTGGTGTGGCGCAGGGCGCAGTGGGGCAGGGCGAGCGGGGCGGGCGGGCGCAGGCGTAGGGTCTCGTTGAGGGTGGCGAGGAGCAGCGGGAGCCGCGCGGTGTCCCCGGGTTCGGGGGTCCCCGAGGGCCCCAATTCGCGCCACAGCTCATCCCGCAGCCGCGCCTGCAGCTGGGACACGAGGGGACACGCGTGTCACACGCGTGTCACACACCCAGAACGGGTGTCCGACGAGGAGGGGACACGGGGGACACAGGAGGGGGGGACACGGGAGGGGACACGGGTGTCACATAGGGGATATGGGGACACGTGTGTGACACAGGACACGTGTGGGGACACGTGTGGGGACATGGGGACACGTGGGGAGGGGACATGAGTGTCACACAGGGGATATGGGGACACGTGTGTGACACAGGACACGTGTGGGGACACGGAAGGGGACATGGGGACACGTGGGGAGGGGACATGAGTGTCACACAGGGGATATGGGGACACGTGTGTGACACAGGACACGTGTGGGGACACAGAAGGGGACATGGGGACACGTGGGGAGGGGACATAAATGTCACACAGGGGATATGGTGACACGTGTGTGACATAGGACACGTGTGGGGACACAGAAGGGGACATGGGGACACGTGGGGGGGGGACATGAGTGTCACATAGGGGATATGGGGACACGTGTGTGACATAGGACACGTGTAGGGACACGGAAGGGGATATGGGGACACGTGGGGAGGGGACACGAGTGTCACACAGGGGATATGGGGACACGTGTGTGACATAGGACAGGTGTGGGGACACAGAAGGGGACATGGGGACACGTGGGGAGGGGACACGAGTGTCACACAGGGGATATGGGGACACGTGTGTGACACAGGACACGTGTGGGGACATGGGGACATGTGGGGAGGGGACACGAGTGTCACACAGGGGATATGGGGACACATGTGTGACACAGGACACGCATGGGGACACGGAAGGGGACACGGAATGACACACGGGGAGGGGACACGGGTGTCACCCAGAGGACACGGGTTGGACGTGGGGACACGGGTTGCTTCGGGGACACAGGTGTGACACAGGGGACGACCCGTGTGGGGACACGAGGACACGTGTGGGGACTCGGAGGGGTGACACACGCGTGGGGAGGGGACACACGGTGTCACCTCGGGGCGGTGGGCGAGGAGGGCGAGGGCCCAGGCCAGCGCGGCCGCCGTGGTCTCGGTGCCCCCCAAGAAGAGGTCGACGAGCGCCATATGCAGGCGGGCGGGGGGCAGCGCCGTGGGGCGCCCCCCAACCTCGGGGGAGGCGGGGGGCAGCGGGGACCCCTCGGGGTGCAAGGCCTGCGGGGGGGGGGGGGGGAGCGCGACCCATAGCGAGCCATGGAGACCATGGGGACCCATAGGGACCCATAGGGACCCATAGAGACCCATGGAGGCCATGGGGACCCATAGGGACCCATGGGGACCCATAGAGACCCATAGGGACCCATAGAGAGCCATGGAGACCATGGGGACCCACAGGGACCCATAGGGATCCATAGAGACCCATAGAGACCATGGGGACCCATAGGGACCATGGGGACCCATAGAGACCCATAGAGACCCATAGAGACCCATAGAGACCATAGGGACCCATAGAGACCCATAGAGACCATGGGGACCCATAGGGACCCAGAGAGACCATGGAGACCCATAGGGACCCAGAGAGACCATGGGGACCCATAGGGACCATGGGGACCCATAGAGACCCATAGAGACCATAGGGACCCATAGAGACCCATAGAGACCATGGGGACCCATAGAGGCCCATAGAGACCCATAGAGACCATGGGGACCCATAGGGATCCATGGGGACCCATAGAGACCCACAGAGACCCGTAGAGACCCACAGAGACCCACAGAGACCCATAGAGACCATGGGGACCCATAGGGATCCATAGAGACCCATAGAGATCCACAGAGACCATAGGGACCCATAGGGACCATGAGGACCCACAGAGATCCAGAGAGACCCATAGAGACCCATAGAAACCCATAGAGACCTATAGAGACCATGGGGACCCATAGGGACCATAGAGACCCATAGACACCCATAGAGACGACAGAGACCACAAGGACCCATAGGAACCCACAGAGACCATAGGGACTCACAGAGACCATAGAGACCACAAGGACCCATAGAGACCCATAGAGACCATAGGGACCCATAGAGACCATAGAACCCACAAGGACCCATAGGGACCCACAGGGACCCATAGGGACTCATAGAGAACACAGGGACCCATAGAGACCATAGGGACCCATAGAGACCACAAGGACTCATATAGACCCATAAAAACCATGGGGACCCATAGGGACCCATAGAGACCATAGGGACCCTTAGAGACCCACAGAGTCCATAGGGACCCATAGGGACCCATAGGGACCCATAGGGACCCATAGAGATCACAGAGACCATAGGGACCCATAGAGACCCACAGAGACCATAGGGACCCAGAGAAACCCATAGAGACCACAGGGACCCATAGAGACCCATAAGGACCCCATAGTCCCCCTCACATCCCCACATCCTCACCCCCAGCCCCACACATCTCCCTCCCCAACCCCATAGAGCACCTATAGCCCCCCCCCTTCCAGGCCTCTAGCGCCCCCCCCCCTCACCTATAGACCCTATAGAACACCCTCCCAGCCCCACAGCACCCCCCTACCCACCCCTGCCCCACAGCTCTGCCCCACACGGACCCGGTACCGGCTGAGCTGTTTCTCCACGAAGCTGTCGCGGTGCTGGATCAGGCGCTGGAGTTGCCGCAGCCCTGGGTGGGGCAGGACCTAGGGACCCTATAGACCCTATAGACCCCTATAGGCACCCTAGAGATCCCACAGGGCACCCCTTTGCCCCACAAAGAGCCATAAGGGCAATAGAGACCCATAGAAACCCATAGAGACCCATAGGGACCCATAGAGATCCGTAGGGACCCACAGAGACCAATAGAGACTATAAGGACCCACAGAGACTCATAGAGACCCATAGAGATCCATAGGGACCCACAGAGACCCACAGTGTCCCATAGAGACCATAGGGACCCACAGAGACCCATAGGGACCCACAGAGATGCATAGAGACAACAGGGACCTACATAGACCCATAGAGACCCATAGGGACCCACAGAGATCATAGGGACCCATAGAGACCCACAGTGTCCCATAGAGACCATAGGGACCCATAGAGACCCATAGAGACCCATAGGGACCCATAGAGACCCACAGTGTCCCATAGAGACCCATAGGGACCCACAGAGACCCATAGAGACCCATAGGGACCCACAGAGACCCATAGGGATCCACAGTGTCCCACAGAGACCCATAGAGACCCATAGGGACCCATAGAGACCCACAGTGTCCCACAGAGACCCATAGAGACCCATAGGGACCCATAGAGACCCACAGTGTCCCACAGAGACCATAGGGACCCACAGAGACCCATAGAGACCCATAGGGACCATAGGGACCCACAGAGACCCATAGAGACCATAGGAACCCACAGAGACCCATAGAGACCCATCGGGACCCATAGAGACCACAGGGACCCACAGAGACCCATAGAGACCCATCGGGACCCATAGAGACCACAGGGACCCACAGAGACCCATAGAGACCCATACGGACCATAGGGACCCACAGAGACCCATAGAGACCCACAGAGACCATAGGGACCCACAGAGACCCATAGAGATCATAGGGACCCACAGAGACCCATAGGGACCCACAGAGACCCATAGGGACCCACAGTGTCCCACAGAGACCATAGGAACCCATAGAGACCCATAGAGACCCTTAGGGACCCATAGGGACCCATAGGGACCCCCAGCACTCCCTGCCCCACAGCTCACCCTCAGCGCAGGGCACATATCGAGGGCGCGGACGCTCGTTCTGCCCCACACGTCGAGCAGTTCCACCAGGCACCGAGCGAAGGCTCGAACCTCCGGCTCGGGGGGCAGCTATGGGGCAGGGGGGGGCGCTATGGGGCAGAGGGGGGGGAACCCCACACCCAACCTGCCCCATAGCGCCCCCAAATGCTGCCCCACAGCACCCAAACCTGCCCCATAGCATCCGAATCCTGCCCCCTAGCACCCCAAAACCCACCCTTTGACCCCCAAATCTGACCCATAGCACCCCAAAACCCACCCTTTGACCCCCAAATCTGACCCATAGCACCCCAAAACCCACCCTTTGACCCCCAAATCTGACCCCTAGCACCCCAAACCCACCCTTTGACCCCCAAATCTGACCCCTAGCACCCCAAAACTCACCCTTTGACCCCCAAATCTGACCCCTAGCACCCCAAACCCACCCTTTGACCCCCAAATCTGACCCATAGCACCCCAAAACCCACCCTTTGACCCCCAAATCTGCCCCCTAGCACCCCAAAACCCACCCTTTGACCCTCAAATCTGCCCCTAGCACCCCAAAACCCACCCTTTGACCCCCAAATCTGACCCATAGCACCCCAAAACCCACCCTTTGACCCCCAAATCTGCCCCATAGCACCCCAAAACCCACCCTTTGACCCCCAAATCTGCCCCCTAGCACCCCAAAACCCACCCCATAGACCTCCAGTCCCCTCGAAGCTGCCCCATAGCACCCCAAATCTGCCCATAGCACCCCAAAACCCACCCTTTGACCCCCAAATCTGCCCCACAGCACCCCAAAACCCACCCTTTGACCCCCAAATCTGCCCCCTAGCACCCCAAAACCCACCCCATAGCACCCCAGAACACCATCCCTGCCCCATAGCCCCCCCCCCCTTACCAAGTCCCCGAAGAGGAGGCGCCCGATGGTGCTGCAGGTGTGGAAGGAGAAAACCTCAAAGGGGTCCAGGGGGGCCCCCCCATAGGAACGAAGCTCCTGAGGGGCAGAGGGAGGGGACATTTGGGGTCCCCATGGGAGGGTTGGGGGTCGCTGGAGGGGGAGGTGGGGGTTCCAAGGGGGTTTTGGGATCCCTAAGGGGGGTCTGGGGGGGTCCTAGGGTTAAATGAGGGGGATTTAGGGTCCCCAAAGGGGTTTGGGGGGGCATTGGGTGGGCACTATTGGGCAGGTTTGGGGGTTATGGGGCAGTTTAGGGTCGCTATGGGTCAGTTTTGGGTCCTATCGAGAGGTTTGAGCTGCTATGGTGCAGGTCTGGGGCGCTATGGGGCGGTTTCGGGTCCCTATGGGGCAGGGTTTGGGTGCTATGGGGCAGCTTCGGGTCGCTATGGGGCAGTTTTAGGTGCTATGGGTCAGTTTTGGGTCGCTATGGGGCGGGTTTGGGTACTCTTGGGGGAGTTGGGTGTCTATGGGGCAGTTTTGGGTGCCTATGGGGCAGGTGTGGGGCGCTATGGGGCGGGTTCGGGTCTCTATTGGGCGGGTTTGGGTCTCTGTTGGGTGGGTTTGGGTACTCGGGGGAGGGAGTTGGGTGTCTATGGGGCAGTTTCGGGTCCCTATGGGGCAGGTGTGGGGCGCTATGGGGCGGGTTTGGGTCTCTATTGGGCGGGTTTGGGTACTCTGGGGGGAGTTGGGTGTCTATGGGGCAGTTTCGGGTCCCTATGGGGCAGGTGTGGGGCGCTATGGGGCAGGTGTGGGGCGCTATGGGGAGGGTTCGGGTCTCTGTTGGGTGGGTTTGGGTCTCTATGGGGCGGGTTTGGGTACTCTGGGGGGAGTTGGGTGTCTATGGGGCGGTTTCAGGTCCCTATGGGGCAGGTGTGGGGCGCTATGGGGCAGGTGTGGGGCGCTATGGGGAGGGTTCGGGTCTCTATTGGGTGGGTTTGGGTCTCTATGGGGCGGGTTTGGGTACTCTGGGGGGAGTTGGGTGTCTATGGGGCGGTTTCAGGTCCCTATGGGGCAGGTGTGGGGCGCTATGGGGCAGGTGTGGGGCGCTATGGGGAGGGTTCGGGTCTCTATTGGGTGGGTTTGGGTCTCTATGGGGCGGGTTTGGGTACTCTGGGGGGGAGTTGGGTGTCTATGGGGCGGTTTCAGGTCCCTATGGGGCAGGTGTGGGGCGCTATGGGGCGGGCTCTCACCCGGGCCAGCGCCTCCGCCTGGCTCCGCAGCGCCCCCTGCAGTCCCGGCCCCGACAGCGCCGCCCGCGCCGCCCCGCGCTGCGCCCGCCACGCCCGGCAGGGGGCGCCCAGCGCCAGGTCCTGACCCCCAAGTGACACCAGGGACCCTGCGACACAGACCCATAGGGACCCATAGGGATCCATAGGGACCCATAGAGAACATGGAGACCCACAGAGACCACAGGGACCCACAGAGACCCGTAGGGACCCATAGAGACCATAGAGACCCACAGAGACCGATAGAGACCTATAGGGACCCATAGGGACCACAGGGACTCATAGAGACCCATAGGGATCCATAGAGACCACAAGGACCAATAGACACCCACAGAGACCCATAGAGACCCACAGAGACCTGTAGAAACCCATAGAGACCCGTAGAGACCATAGAGACCAATAGAGACCTACAGGGACCCATAGAGACCATAGAGACCCACAGAGACCCACAGGAACCCACAGAGACCATAAGGAGCCATAGGGACCCATAGAGACCATAGAGACCCACAGAGACCATAAGAAGTCATAGGGATTCATAGGGACCCATAGAGACTATAGAGACCCATAGAGACCCACAGAGACCTATAAGGACTCACAGAGACCCACAGGAACCCACAGAGACCATAAGGAGCCATAGGGATCCACAGGGACCCATAGAGACCTATAGAAACCCATAGAGACCCACAAAGACCCACAGAGACCATAAGAAGTCATAGGGATCCATAGAGACCCATAGAGACCATAGGGACTCATAGAGACCCACAGAGACCCATAGAGACCCACAAGGACCCACAGGGACCATAAGAAGTCATAGGGAACCATAGGGACCCATAGAGACCATAGAGACCCACAGAGACCCATAGAGACCCACAAAGACCCACAGAGACCATAAGAAGTCATAGGGACCTATAGAGACCCACAGAGACCCATAGAGACCATAGGGACCCATAGAGACCCACAGAGACCCACAGAGACCATAGGGACCTACAGTGACCCATAGAGACCATAGAGCCCCCCCAGCCCCATAGCTCCCCACTGACCGAGGTAACTTGGGGGGCGCCCCATCCAGGCCCCCCAGTTTCGTGCCAGCGCCTCCCGGATCGGTCCCGCTGCGCCCAGCACCAAAACCTCTGGGGGACACCCCGAAATGAGGGGTTCTGGGGGTCAGTTTGGGGGTTCACGGGGTCAGGTTTGGGGTGCAGTGGGTCAGATTTGGGGGTTCGGAGGGGTCAGATTTGGGGGTTCACGGGGTCAGATTTGGGGTGCAGTGGGTCAGGTTTGGGGGTTCGGGGGGGTCAGATTTGGGGGTTCACGAGGTCAGGTTTGGGGTGCAGTGGGTCAGGTTTAGGGGTGCAGGGGGGGTCGAGTTTGGGGGTTCAGGTGCGCCAGGTTTAGGGTTCGGGGAGGGTCATTTTGGGGGTGTGGGCGTCGATTTAGGGGTTCCACCCCCCCTCCACTCACCGCGCCCCCCCATGCGCATGCGCAGGACGGGTCCGCACTGCCGCGCGAGGCGCTCGAGGTGCAGCGCCCCCCCTCGATGCAGCAGGTGAAACGCCGACACCTGCGGGACCCGCCCCCTCTCCGGCCCGGCCAATGGCAGCGCCGCTTGAGGCGAGGCCACGCCTACTTCGTCCTCCTCAGCCAATCCGCGCGCGGCCCCAGCCGAAGCCACGCCCTCCTCGCTCAAGCCACGCCTCCCTCGCGCACCAACCAACCCGCGCAGCCCCCTCCGAGCGGCCCCGCCCAGCGCTGCCCAGAAGCCACGCCCACCTCCCGCCTCAGCCAATCCGCGCGCGGCGCCCGCCGAGGCCGCGCCCCCTTCGCTCAAGCCACGCCCACCGCCAACCAACCCGCGCAGCGCCCTCCAAGCGGCCCCCAAAGCCCCGCCCAGCGCCGCCCATAAGCCACGCCCCCAGCTCGCCTCAGCCAATCCGAGAGAGACTCCATCTGAGGCCACGCCCCTTTCGCTCAAGCCACGCCCCCCTCGCGCCGCCGACGCCATCGCACCGGGTTATGGGGGGGCAGGTGGAAGCGGGAGCTGCCTTTATAGCGGGAAGTGGCCACGCCCCCTCACAGACCACGCCCTATCTTGAGACCACGCCCCCTCCCTCTTCCCCCCGCCCTCCCCAAATGCCCCCAGCCCCAAATTTGCCCCCCCAGCCCCATATCTGCCCCCCAGCCCCATATTTGCCCCCCAGCCCCAAATTTGCCCCCCCAGCCCCATATCTGCCCCCCAGCCCCAAATCTGCCCCCAGCCCCAAATTTGCCCCCCAGACCCATATCTGCCCCCCCCACCTTCCCCCCTCAATGTCCCTCCTCCCAAATCTGCCCCCCCCCCAAACCCCAAAAGGCACCCCAGGACCCCCCCCCAAATACCCCCCCACCCCCATAGTCAACAACAGGGGGAGTTCAACACATTTATTTGGGGGGTGGTCCCCCCCATTATCAGGTCCCCAAGTCCCCCATTATTGAGGGGGTGGGGATTTCACATGGGGAGGGGTCCCTATGCTGCTCCTTCCCCCCCAAAATCCCACAAAGGGGGGGGTGGGGGTGTCATTTTTGGGGGGGGGGGGTTACCAAACTGTCTCTCCCCAGTTGCAGCATTTTGGGGTGCTGGGGGTTTGGGGGGGGGGGGGTCAGGTGGGGGGGGGTCTTTTGGTCTGAGGAGGTCATTTGGGGTGGGGGGGAACATGGGGGATAATTGGGGGGGTCCGCGGGGGGGGTAATAGGGAGAGCCTTGAGGGGGGTTATTGGGGTGCAGGGAGATTGGGGCTTTCAGAATGGCTTTGGGGGTGTCTTTAGGTCTGGGGGGGGTCCTGGGGAGTGTTTGGGGGGGGTCACAGGGGGAACTTTGAGGCGGGGGTTATAGGGGTGCAGGGAGATTGGGGCTTTCAGAATGGGTTTGGGGGTGTCTTTAGGTCTGGGGGGGGCTCAGGGGAGTGTTTGGGGGGGGTCACAGGGGGAACTTTGAGGGGGGTTATTGGGGTGCAGAGAGATCAGGGCTTTCAGGATGGGGTTTGGGGCTTTCAGGATGGGTTTGGGGCTTTCAGGATGGGTTTCACGGGGGGGGTCTTTGGGTTTTTGGGGGGGTCTTAGAGTTGGGGGGGTCCCCCTCAGACGACCCCCCCCTCAAAACCACGTAAGCGCCGAGCAAGCTGCACGTCCTTGGGGTAAAGAGTGACGCGGCGAGCGTGGAGCGAGCACAGGTAGGAATCCTCCAACAGCCGCACGACAAAGGCCTCGGCCGCCTGCCCCCCAAAAATGAGGGGGGGTCACCAACTGCACCCCCAGCCCCCCCAAAATGCCCCCCCAAAACCCCCAAACTGGGGTCTGTAAATGCCCCCAAACTGGAGTCGCAAAGGGACCCCAAAGGGACCGCAAAATCATCCTGAAAAGCTTCAAAAGTGCACCCCAAAAATGAGGGGGGGGCATAGGGAGGGGGTGGGGCAGCAACTGCACCCCCAGTCCCACCTAAATGCCCCACACGGGACCCCCAAACCCCGTACTACACCCCGAAACTCCCCCCAGGGATCCCAAAATCACCCCAACACCCCCCATAGAGCCCCACTGTCCCCCCAATGTCCCCCTGTCCCCAATGTCCCCATGTCCCCCCATTCCTCTGTCCCCCCAACCCCAATGTCCCCCTGTCCCCCATCTCTGTCCCCAATGTCCACCCTGTCCCCCATCCCCAATGTCCCCAATGTCCCCCTGTCCCCCATCCCCCGTCCCCCATCCCCCTGTCCCCCCCATCCCCCTGTCCCCAATGTCCCCCCATCCCCCTGTCCCGCCATCCCCCGTCCCAAATGTCCCCATGTCCCCCTGTCCCCAATGTCCCCCTGTCCCCCACCCCCGTCACCAATGTCCCCCCATCCCCCTGTCCCCCATCCCCCTGTCCCCAATGTCCCCCTGTCCCCAATGTCCCTCTGTCCCCCCATCACCCTGTCCCCCCATCCCCGTCCCCAATGTCCCCCTGTCCCCCATCCCCTTGTCCCCAATGTCCCCCCGTCCCCCTGTCCCCTGTGTCCCCCTGTCCCCCATCTCCCTGTCCCCAATGTCCCCCTGTCCCCCATCCCCAATGTCCCCCCGTGCCCAATGTCCCCCTGTCCCCATGTCCCCTGTCCCCCCATCCCCAATGTCCCCCTGTCCCCAATGTCCCCCTGTCCCCAATGTCCCCCTGTCCCCCATCCCCAATGTCCCCCCGTGCCCAATGTCCCCCTGTCCCCATGTCCCCCATCCCCCTGTCCCCAATGTCCCTGTCCCCAATGTCCCCCTGTCCCCATGTCCCCTGTCCCCCCATCCCCAATGTCCCCCTGTCCCCAATGTCCCTCTGTCCCCACCTCCTGCAGGGCCACCAACGCCATTCGCTGCCACCGATAATCGACACCTCGAGTGAAGAGCAGACAGATCTCCCGCACCTGGGGACAGGGGGACATTGGGGGACGGGGGGACATTGGGGGACATTGGGGACAGGGGGACATTGGGGGACATTGAGGGACATTGGGGGACAGGGGGACATTGGGGGACGGGGGGACATTGGGGGACAGGGGGACATTGGGGGACATTGGGGACAGGGGGACATTGGGGGACATTGAGGGACATTGGGGGACAGGGGGACATTGGGGGACAGGGGGACATTGGGGACAGGGGGACATTGGGGGACATTGGGGACAGAGAGGCATTGTGGGGACATGGGAAAAGAGGGACATTAGGGACAGGGGACATTGGGGACAGAGGGACAGGGGGACAGAGGGACAGAGGGGCATTAGAGATGGGGGACATTGGGGACAGAGGGATATTAGGGACAGAGGGACATTAGGGATGGGGACATTGGGGACAGAGGGACATCGGGGACATAGGGGGACATGGGACAGAGGGACATTAGGGACAGGGGACATTGGAGATGGGGGACATTGGGGACAGGGGGACATTGGGAAATTGGGGGGACATGGGAACAAAGGGACATTAGGGACAGGGGGACATTGGGGACAGAAGGACAATGGGTCAGGGGGACATTGGGAAATTGGGGGGACATGAGGGACAGGGGGGACATGGAGGACATTGGGGACAGAGACATTAGGGATGGGGGGTATTGGGGACAGGGAGACAGAGGGACATCGGGGACATAGGGGACATGGGACAGAGGGACGTTAGGGACAGGGGACATTGGGGATAGAGGGACATTAGGGACAGGGGGACAGAGACATTGGGGACGGGGACATCGGGGACATCGGGACAGGGACATAGAGGGGACATGGGGACAGAGGGACATTGGGAAATTGGGGGACATGAGGGACAGAGGGACATTGGGGACAGTGGGACAATGGGTCATTGGGAACAGGGGGATGGGGACGGGGACATTGGGAAATTGGGGGGACATGAGGGACAGGGGGACAGGGGGACAATGGGTCAGGGGACATTGAGGACAGGGGACAGGGGGACATTAGGGATGGAGGGACAGGGACATGGGGGACATTGGGGACAGAGGGACATTAGGGACGGGGGACAGAGACATTGGGGACAGGGGGACATTGGGAAATTGGGGGGACGTGAGGGACAGGAGGACTTTGGGGACAGAGGGACATTGGGGACAGAAGGACAATGGGTCAGGGGACATTGGGGACGGGGGGACATGGGGGACATTGGGGACGGGGGTGGGGAGGGACAGAAGGGATACCATGGGGGGGGGGGGAGGGGACACAAGGACACCGGAGGGGGGGTGTACAAGGACATTGGGGGGGACACAAGGCCGAAGTGGGGGGGGGGGGGGGCGGGGAAGAGGGAGGGGACACAAGGACATTGGGGGGGGTGGGCCCACACAAGGACAAGGGGGAGGACACAGTGACGTTGGGGGGACACGGGAGGGGTTTGGGGTCCCCAGAGGTGGTTTGGGTCCTCCTGGGGGTTTTGGGGTCCCCTGGGGGGGTATTTGGGGGGGAATCCTGGCTGGTTTGGCTCTGTTTGGGCATCCAAGGGGTGATTTTGGGGATCGTGGGTGTTTTGGGGGTCCCCGGAGAGGTTTTGGGTCCCCAAAAATAGGGGAGGGGGGGCAGTTGTGGTGTTTTGGGGGTCCCAGCTGCTGTTTGGGGGTCCCAGGTGCTGTTTTGGGGTCTCCTGGGGTAGTTTTGGGTCCCTTGTGGTGTTTTGGGGTCCCCTGGGCTGCTTTGGGGTGCTGAGAGGGTGTGTTTTGGGGCCCCTTGAGGGGTTTTGGGGCACAAGGGGGGCAGTTGGGGGGCAGGAGGGCAATTAGGGGGTGGGCAATTGTCTCCCCAGGCAGGCAAAGGGCGTTGGGCACAGGGGTCGGTTTGGGGCACAAGGGGGCAGTTTTGGGGCAAAAGGGGGCAGTTTTGGGGCACGGGAGGGCAGTTGTGGGGCAGATGTGGGGCAGGGGGGGCAGTTAGGGGGCAGTTGGGGGGCAGGTGCACAGTTAGGGGGGGCAATTGTCTCCCCAGGCAGGCAAAGGGCATTGGGCACAGGGGTCGGTTTGGGGCACAGGGGGGCAGTTTTGGGGCACAGGGGGGCAGTTGTGGGGCAGATGTGGGGCAGGGGGGGCAGTTAGGGGGCAGGGGGGGGGCAATTGTTTCTCACCAGGCGGGAGAAGGGCCCCGGGCGCAGGAGGAGCCGAGTGCTGCTCTGGTATTTGCGGATCTCCTGGAGCGCCCGCGTGCCGGGACGGAATCCTGGGATGGGGAGTGGGGGGGGGGGGCAATAAGGGCCTTTAGGGGGTCCATAGGGGTCTCTATAGGGTCCATAGGGGCCTATAGGGGTCCATTGGGGTCCCAAGGGTTCTATGGGGGTCTAAAGGGTCTATAGGGATCTAATAGGGGTCAATGGGGTCCATTGGGGTCTATAGGGATCTAAAGGGGGTCGATGGGGTCCATTGGGGTCTAAAGGGGGTCTGTGGGGTCCATGGGGGTCTAAAGGGGTCCATAGAGATCTATGGGGTCCATTGGGGTCTAAAGGGGGTCTGTGGGGTCCATTGGGGTCTAAAGGGTTCCATAGGGGTCTAAAGGGTTCCATAGGGGTCTATGAGGTCCATTGGGGTCTAAAGGGGTCCATTGGGGTCTATGGGATCCATTGGGGTCTAAAGGGGTCCATAGGGGTCTATGGGGTCCATTGGGGCTAAAGGGGGTCTGTGGGGTCCATTGGGGTCTAAAGGGGTCCATAGGGGTCTATGGGGTCCATTGAGGCTAAAGGGGGTCTGTGGGGTCCATTGGGGTCTAAAGGGGTCCATAGGGGTCTATGGGATCCATTGGGGTCCATAAGGGTCTACTGGGTCCATAGAGGTCCATATGGTCTATAGAGGTCTAAAAGGGTCTAATAGAGGTTTATGGGATCCATAGGGGTTTATAGAGATCCATAGGGTTCCATATGGTCTATAGGGGTCTAAAAGAGTCTAATAGAGGTTTATGGGATCCATAGGGGTTTATAGAGATCCATTGGGGTCCATAAGGGTCTACTGGGTCCATATGGTCTATAGGGGTCTAAAAGGGTCTAATAGAGGTCTATGGGATCCATAGGGGTTTATAGGGATCCATTGGGGTCCATAAGAGTCTACTGGGTCCATAGGGTCTATAGGGGTCTATAGGGTCCATAGGGTCTATAGGATACATAGGGGTCTATAGGGGGTCTATGGGGTCCATAGGGGTGTCTATAGGTGTCTATAGGAGTCTATACGCCTTTATTTGGCCTATAGGGTCTTCACAATTCTATAGGTGTCTATAAGGTCTATAGGGGTGTGTCGTGTGTCCCCCCCGCCCCACTCACTGCGTCTCCGCGGCGGCGGCGATGGCGGCGGGGGGGGCGGGCGGCGGCGGGGGGCGGGGGGTTTGGGGCGGGGCATGGGGGGGAGGGAAGGGATCCGGTCCGGGTTGGGGGGTCCACGGGATCCGGTACAGGGGGGTCCGGGGAGACCTGGATGGGACCCAAAAGAATCCCGTTGGCGGCGACCGGGAGAACCCAACGCCCCCCCACCCCGCAGCCCCAACCCTCTTTGATAGCATCAAGCCGCGAGTCGCGACACCACTGTCACGATACCCACTCCTCCTCCTCTGCCCCCCCCCCCCCCTTTCCCCCCCGCAAAAACCTGCGCGGCCGCCGCCGCCGCTCGCGATTCAAACTACGCGCCGTGATGATGTCACTTCCGGCCGCGGCGCGACGGCCAATGGGAAGGCGAGGCGCGGCTGTTGACGTCACTTCCGGCAAAGCGGAGATTTGGAGAGAAGGGGGGGTGTTCAGTTGCTCTCAGTGTGACACCATTATGGTCCGAGTTGTTCACAGTATTTTGAGGGAAGGGACGGATCCAGAGGGAAGGGATGGACCCAGAGGGAAGAGTCTTTGGGGTTTGGGTCACTTGTGGGTTGAGGGGGACATTGGTTTTTAGAGGGGTCTTTGGGGGTCTCTGGAATTTGGGGGGTCCCTGGGGCTTGAGAAGGGCCTCTCTGTTTGGGGGTCATTGGGGTTTGGGGTCTCTGCCCCCCTCATTTCATCCCTTCGACCCCCCCAGAGCTCCTGAAGGAACTGCAGCTCCTGCGCAGCCGCTGCAGCGCCGTCCATGAACCCCAACACCCCCAAACACCCCCGCGCCCCCCTGGGGGCTCCCCCCGACCCCCTCCCGCCCCAATTGGGGCTCCCCCCGCCCCGCCCCCGCCCCACTCGGGGCTCCCCCCAGGCCCCCCGCTGCTCCCTCGGGGTCCGGGCAGGGGCTCTGCTTGATAAACACTGAGAGCTGCACTGGGGGCTTCGACTGCGACTGAACTGGGGGGACTGGGATGGACTGGGACAGGAGCTGGGGGGACTGGGATGGACTGGGACAGGAGCTGGGGGGGGCTGGGATGGACTGGGACAGGAGCTGGGGGAGGTTGGACAACCCTGTGTCCAGAGGGAAAGGACGGACCAAGAGGGGAGGAATGGATCCAGAGGGGGGGAATCTGATCCAGAGGGAAGAGATGGGTCCAGAGGGAAGGGAAGGATCCAAAAGGAAAGGACGGACCCAGAGGGAAGGGACGGAGCCAGAGGGAAGGGATGGTCCCAAAGGGAAAGGAAGGATCCAGAGGGAAGGGAAGGACCCAGAGGGAAGGGAAGGCTCCAGGGGGCAGCGAGGCCGCCCAGGGCAGAAGGAGGGGGGCGCTGGGGGAGGAGGAGGTGGCCGAGCTGTGGGCCAATGTCGGGGAGCCCCGAGGGCGCCTCAGCTGTTCCCAGGCAGAGCCCCGGCCCAGAGCCCCCTGAGGAGCAGAGAGACGGCCGCGCGCCCGCGCCTCTGCCTGGAGACGAGTGATGCTGCCCAGCTGCGCTGCGCACTGGGCCGGGCTGGGACTCCCAGTGCCCCACTGGGCAGCACTGGGGCGAGAGCGCGCCCGGCAGAGTGCGGCTGGCTCGGGGGGGCCGGGAGCACCATGGGGGCTGCTGGCGTGCTGGGAGCTGGGGCCGTGCTGGTGGCACTGGTGGCGCTGGGAGCGCCCGGGGCTGCTGGCGACGAGACCCGACGTGAGCTGGGGGGACTGGGAGGCGCTGGGAGATGAGCTGGGGGGGCTGGGAGGCACTGGGAGATGAGCTGGGGGGGGCTGGGAGGCGCTGGGAGATGAGATGGGGGGGACTGGGAGGCACTGGGAGATGAGATGGGGGGCTGGGATGAACTGGGAGATGAGCTGGGGGGGCTGGGAGGCACTGGGAGATGAGCTGGGGGGGCTGGAAGGCACTGGGAGATGAGCTGGGGGGGCTGGGAGGCGCTGGGAGATGAGATGGGGGGGACTGGGATGAACTGGGAGATGAGATGGGGGGGCTGGAAGGCACTGGGAGATGAGCTGGGGGGACTGGGAAGCACTGGGAGATGAGCTGGGGGGGACTGGGAGGCACTGGGAGATGAGATGGGGGGGACTGGGAGGCACTGGGAGATGAGCTGGGGGGACTGGGATGCACTGGGAGCTCAGCCCCACGGCGTGGGGAGGCACTGGGCGCTGCCGGGGGGTGGGAGCCCGGCTTGGGGGGCGCTGGGGGGGTTTGGGGTGCTGACCCCCAGCTCTGCTCCTCCAGGGCTCTTCCAGCTCCAGTTCAAAGGCGACTGTTATTTCACCAACGGCACCGAGAGGGTGAGGCTTGTGGAGAGACACATCTACAACCGAGAGCAGATTCTGCACTTCGACAGCGATGTGGGGGTCTACGTGGCCGACACCCCCCTGGGGGAGCCTGAGGTGAAGTACTGGAACAGCCAGGAGGACATCCTGGAGCAAAGACGAGCTGCGGTGGACACCTTCTGCCGACACAACTATGAGGTGGATTCCCCTTTCGCCGTGGATCGTGTAGGTGAGCGCGTGGCAGCGCCTTTCCCGGGGGGCCGGGCCCGATCCGAGCCCCCGGCGCGCAGGAGGGCAGCGCGTGTCCGTGCCGCGCTCCCGCAGAGCCCCCGCGCCCTTCCCCGAGGCCGCCAGCCCCACGGCGCCCGCAGCCCGAAGGGTCCCCCGAGGCTCGTCCGCCCCAAGTCCCGGCCCTGCCCGCCACCACCCCAACGCTCCCCCCGCGCCCCAAAGGCTTCGGCGACCTCGGCCGTCCGGCGGCCACCACGGCTGCCCCGGGGAGAAGGCCCTGCACCGAGAACCTCGGCCCCACGGCCGAGCCCACCCTCCCCTGGCGCAGCTTCCCCGCGCCCTCGCCGGGCTGAGCGGGGGCGGCCGAGGGGCCTGGGGGGGTTCAGCCCGGAGAAGGGCAGCCGAGGGGAGACCTCGTCGCCGGCCGCCACGGGCTGGGGAGGTGGGTGCCGGGCTCTTCTCCCGAGGGCCGCGACCGGAGGGCAACGGCGTGCGGCGGCCGTTGGGCCGCGAGCGAAGCCTCTGCCCCGGCGCGCGCGGCTCCAGGCGTTTCCCATCTCATTCCATCCGTCTGTCCATCCATCCATCCGTCCATCCCTCCATCGATCCCTCCCTCCATTGATCCTTCCCTCCCTCTCTCCATCCCTCCCTCTCTCCCTCTCTCCCTCCATCCATCCATCGTTCCATCCCTCCCTCCCTCCCTCCATCTCTGCACCCCTCCCTCTCTCCCTCTCTCCATCCCTCCCTCCCTCCATTGTTTCATCCCTCCCTCCCTCCATCCCTCTCTGCCTCCCTCCCTCCCTCCCTCCCTCCCTCTCTCCCTCTCTCCCTCCCTCCCTCCCTTCCTCCATTCCTCCCTCCCTCCATCCCTCTCTCCTCCCTCCCTCTCTCCCTCCCTCTCTCCTCCATCCTCTCTCCCCCTCGGTCTCTCCTCGCCAGCGCAGCCCCGCGTGTCCGTCTCGGCCGTGCGCTCGGGCTCTCTGCCCCAGCCCGACAGGTTGGTTTGCGCCGCCGTGGATTTCTACCCCGCCGCCATCGAGGTGAAGTGGTGGAAGAACGGGCGGGAGGAGGTGGAGCGCGTGGTGTCCACGGAGGTGCTGCAGAACGGAGACTGGACCTACCAGGTGCTGGTGATGCTGGAGAGCATCCCGCAGCGCGGCGAGACCTACACGTGCCAGGTGGAGCACGCCAGCCTGCGGCGCCCCGTCACCCGGGCGTGGGGTAAGGCCCTGGGCTGGGGGCCCCCGGGGCAGGGGGGAGTGGGACGGGGCCCCCCCAGCCCTGAGCCCCTGCTCTCGGCCCCGCAGAGCTGCAGGCGGACGGCGCCAGGAGCAAGATGCTGACCGGGGTGGGGGGCTTCGTGCTGGGCTGCGGCTTCCTGGCGCTGGGGCTCGGCCTCTACGGGCGCAGCAAGGTCGGGGCGACGGGGGGGGGGCAGGGGGGTTTGGGGGGGTCTTTGGGGTGTGAGCGGTCTGGGGGTTGGGGGGGCATTGGGGTTTGGAGGGTCTTTGGGGTTATGAGGTCATTGGGGTTTGGGGGTCATTGGGGTTTGGGGCGGTCTTTGGGGTTTGGGGGGCCATTGGGGTTTGGAGGGGTCTTTGGGATTTGGGGGGGACATTGGGGTTTGGGGGATCTGGGAGTGGTGGGGTCATTGGGGTCTGGGGGGGTCATTGGGGTTTGGGGGATCTGGGGGTTGGGGATGGCATTGGGGTTTGAGGGGAGCATTGGGGTTTGGGGGGGTCTTTGGGGTTGGGGAGGCATTGGGGTTTGAGGGGGGCTTTGGGGTCTTTGGGCTTTGGATGGATCATTGGGGTTTTGGAGTCTCTGGGGTTTGGGGGGGTGTTGGGATTTGGAGGGGTCTTTGGGGCTTGAGGGGGTCCTTCAGGTCTGGGTGGCCCTGAGGGTTGGGGGGGGCATTGGGATCTGGGGGTCTCTGGGGTTTGGGGGTCTCTGGGGTTTGGGGGTCTCTGGGGTCTGGAGGGGGCATTGGGGTTTGGGTCACTTGTGGGTTGTGAGGGGGACATTGGGTTTTGGAGGGGTCTTTCGGGGTCTCTGGAATTTGGGGGGTCCCTGGGGCTTGAGAAGGGCCTCTCTGTTTGGGGGGTCATTGGGGTTTGGGGTCTCTGCCCCCCTCATTTCATCCCTTTGCCTCCCCAGAGCTCCTGAAGGAACTGCAGCTCCTGCGCAGCCGCTGCAGCGCCGTCCGTGAACCCCAACACCCCCCAACACCCCCAAACACCCCCCCGCCCCACTGGGGGCTCCCCCCGACACCCCCTGACCCCCTCCCGCCCCACTCGGGGCTCCCCCCGACCTCCCCCCGCCCCACTCGGGGCTCCCCCCAGCCCCCCCCGCTGCTCCCTCGGGGTCCGGGCAGGGGCTCTGCTTGATAAACACTGAGAGCTGCACTGGGGGCTTCGACTGCGACTGAACTGGGGGGACTGGGATGGACTGGGACAGGAGCTGGGGAGACTGGGATGGACTGGGACAGGAGCTGGGGGAGGTTGGACAATCCTGTGTCCAGAGGGAAGGGACAGATCCAGAGGGAAGGGACGGACCAAGAGGGGAGGAATGGATCCAGAGGGGGGGAATCTGATCCAGAGGGAAGAGATGGGTCCAGAGGGAAGGGAAGGACCCAGAGGGAAGGGAAGGCTCCAGAGGGAAGGGAAGGCTCCAGGGGGAAGGGAAGGCTCCAGGGGGAAGGGAAGGCTCCAGGGGGCAGCGAGGCCGCCCAGGGCAGAAGGAGGGGGGCGCTGGGGGAGGAGGAGGTGGCCGAGCTGTGGGCCAATGTCGGGGAGCCCCGAGGGCGCCTCAGCTGTTCCCAGGCAGAGCCCCGGCCCAGAGCCCCCTGAGGAGCAGAGAGACGGCCGCGCGCCCGCGCCTCTGCCTGGAGACGAGTGATGCTGCCCAGCTGCGCTGCGCACTGGGCCGGGCTGGGACTCCCAGTGCCCCACTGGGCAGCACTGGGGCGAGAGCGCGCCCGGCAGAGTGCGGCTGGCTCGGGGGGGCCGGGAGCACCATGGGGGCTGCTGGCGTGCTGGGAGCTGGGGCCGTGCTGGTGGCACTGGTGGCGCTGGGAGCGCCCGGGGCTGCTGGCGACGAGACCCGACGTGAGCTGGGGGGGCTGGGAGGCGCTGGGAGATGAGCTGGTGGGGCTGGGAGGCACTGGGAGATGAGCTGGGGGGGCTGGGAGGCACTGGGAGATGAGATGGGGGGACTGGGAGGCACTGGGAGATGAGCTGGGGGGGCTGGGAGGCACTGGGAGATGAGCTGGGGGCGCTGGGAGGCACTGGGAGATGAGCTGGGGGGACTGGGAGACAACGGGAGATGAGATGGGGGGGCTGGGAGGCACTGGGAGATGAGCTGGGGGGACTGGGAGGCAACGGGAGATGAGCTGGGGGGGCTGGGAGGCACTGGGAGATGAGCTGGGGGGACTGGGAGGCACTGGGAGCTCAGCCCCACGGCGTGGGGAGGCACTGGGCGCTGCCGGGGGGTGGGAGCCCGGCTTGGGGAGCACTGGGGGGGTTTGGGGTGCTGACCCCCAGCTCTGCTCCTCCAGGGCTCTTCCAGTACCAGTTCAAAGCCGACTGTTATTTCACCAACGGCACCGAGAGGGTGAGGTTTGTGCAGAGACACATCTACAACCGAGAGCAATATGTGCACTTCGACAGCGATGTGGGGGTCTACGTGGCCGACACCCCCCTGGGAGAGTGTGATGCCAAGTCCTGGAACAGCCGGGAGGACATCCTGGAGCGAATACGGGCTGAGGTGGACAGGTTCTGCCGACACAACTATGAGGTGATGACGCCGTTCGCCGTGGATCGTGTAGGTGAGCGCGTGGCAGCGCCTTTCCCGGGGGGCCGGGCCCGATCCGAGCCCCCGGCGCGCAGGAGGGCAGCGCGTGTCCGTGCCGCGCTCCCGCAGAGCCCCCGCGCCCTTCCCCGAGGCCGCCAGCCCCACGGCGCCCGCAGCCCGAAGGGTCCCCCGAGGCTCGTCCGCCCCAAGTCCCGGCCCTGCCCGCCACCACCCCAACGCTCCCCCCGCGCCCCAAAGGCTTCGGCGACCTCGGCCGTCCGGCGGCCACCACGGCTGCCCCGGGGAGAAGGCCCTGCGCCGAGAACCTCGGCCCCACGGCCGAGCCCACCCTCCCCTGGCGCAGCTTCCCCGCGCCCTCGCCGGGCTGAGCGGGGGCGGCCGAGGGGCCTGGGGGGGTTCAGCCCGGAGAAGGGCAGCCGAGGGGAGACCTCGTCGCCGGCCGCCACGGGCTGGGGAGGTGGGTGCCGGGCTCTTCTCCCGAGGGCCGCGACCGGAGGGCAACGGCGTGCGGCGGCCGTTGGGCCGCGAGCGAAGCCTCTGCCCCGGCGCGCGCGGCTCCAGGCGTTTCCCATCTCATTCCATCCATTCATCCATCTGTCTGTCCCTCCGTCCATCCCTCCGTCCATCCATCTGTACATCAATCTGTCCATACATCTGTCCATCCGTCTATCCATTCTTCCACCCATACATCCTTCCATCCCTCCCTCCCTCTCTCCATCCCTTCATCCCTCCATCGTTCCATCCCTCCCTCCATCCCTCCCTCTCTCCTCCATCCCTCTCTCCCCCCTCGGTCTCTCCTCGCCAGCGCAGCCCCGCGTGTCCATCTCGGCCGTGCGCTCGGGCTCTCTGCCCCAGCCCGACAGGTTGGTTTGCGCCGCCGTGGATTTCTACCCCGCCGCCATCGAGGTGAAGTGGTGGAAGAACGGGCGGGAGGAGGTGGAGCGCGTGGTGTCCACGGAGGTGCTGCAGAACGGAGACTGGACCTACCAGGTGCTGGTGATGCTGGAGAGCATCCCGCAGCGCGGCGAGACCTACACGTGCCAGGTGGAGCACGCCAGCCTGCGGCGCCCCGTCACCCGGGCGTGGGGTAAGGCCCTGGGCTGGGGGCCCCCGGGGCAGGGGGGAGTGGGACGGGGCCCCCCCAGCCCTGAGCCCCTGCTCTCGGCCCCGCAGAGCTGCAGGCGGACGGCGCCAGGAGCAAGATGCTGACCGGGGTGGGGGGCTTCGTGCTGGGCTGCGGCTTCCTGGCGCTGGGGCTCGGCCTCTACGGGCGCAGCAAGGTCGGGGCGACGGGGGGGGGGCAGGGGGGTTTGGGGGGTCATTGGGGTTTGGAGGGGTCTTTGGGGTTTGGGGAATCTGGGAGTGGTGGGGTCATTGGGGCATGTGGGGGTCATTGGGGTTTGAGGGAGGCTTTGGGGTCTGTGGGTGTCATTGGGGTTTGGGGGGGCATTGGGGTTTGGGGGGGCATTGGGGTTTGGGGGGGCAGTGGGGTTTGGGGTTATTGGGCCATTGGGGTTTCGAGGGGTCTTTGGGATTTGGGGGGGACCTTGGGGTTTGGGGGGTCTTTGGGGTTTGGGGGATCTGAGGGTGGGGGGGTCATTGGGGTTGGGAGGGTCTTTGGGGTTCGGGGGGGTCATTGGGGTTCGGGGGGGCATTGGGGTTTGGGGGGGCATTGGGATTTGGAGGGTCTTTGGGATTTGGGGGGGTCATTGGGGTTTGGGGGGGCATTGGGGTTTGGAGGGTCTTTGGGGTGTAAGTGGTCTGGGGGTTGGGAGGGGCATTGGGGTTTGGGTGATTTCGGGCTGGGGGATCATTGGGTTTTGGGGGACTCTTTGGGGTTTATGGGGGTCATTGGGGTTTGGGGGAGCATTGGGGTATGTGGGGGTCATTGGGGTTTGGGGGTCATTGGGGTTATGAGGTCATTGGGGTTTGAGGGGAGCATTGGGGTATGTGGGGGTCATTGATGTTTGGGCGGTCTTTGGGGGTGAGGGAGTCATTGGGATTTGGGGGGGTCTTTGGGGTTTGGGGGTCATTGGGGTTTGGGGGTCATTTGGGTTATGAGGTCATTGGGGTTTGGAGGGGTCATTGGGGTTTGAGGGGATCTTTGGGGTGTGAGTGGTCTGGGGGTTGGGGGGGTCATTGGGCTTTGGGAGTCTTTGGGGTTTGAGGGAGTCATCGGGGTTCAAAGTCATCTGTGGTGTGGAGGAGTCATTGGGGCTCGAGTGATCTGCGATTCAGGGGGTCTCTGGGGTTTGGGGGTCTCTGGGGTTTGGGGGGGCATTCGAGATTAGAAGGGGTCATTGGGGTTTGGGGGTCTCTGGGGTTTGAGGCAGTCATTGGGGTTCGAGTGATCTATAATTTCGGGGAATCATTGGGGTTTGGGGGTGTCGGGTTTGTGAGGGGTTATTGGGGGTTGGAGGGGTCTTTGGGGTTTGGGTCACTTTGTGGGTTGAGGGGGGGCATTGGGTTTTGAAGGGGTCTTTGGGGGTCTCATTTCATCCCTTTGCCCCCCCAGAGCTCCTGAAGGAACTGCAGCTCCTGCGCAGCCGCTGCAGCGCTGTCCATGAACCCCAACACCCCCCGACCCCCCCCCGCCCCACTGGGGGCCCCCCCCCGACCGCCCCCTGCTTGATAAACACTGATAAGGGGCTCTGCTTGATAAACACTGAGAGTTGCACTGGGGGCTTCGACTGCGACTGAACTGGGGAGACTGGGATGGACTGGGACAGGAGCTGGGGGGACTGGGATGGACTGGGACAGGAGCTGGGGGGACTGGGACGGACTGGGACAGGAGCTGGGGGGGGCTGGGATGGACTGGGACAGGAGCTGGGGGAGGTTGGACAATCCTGTGTCCAGAGGGAAGGGACAGATCCAGAGGGAAGGGACGGACCAAGAGGGGAGGAATGGATCCAGAGGGAAGGGAAGGCTCCAGGGGAAAGGGAAGGCTCCAGGGGGCAGCGAGGCCGCCCAGGGCAGAAGGAGGGGGGCGCTGGGGGAGGAGGAGGTGGCCGAGCTGTGGGCCAATGTCGGGGAGCCCCGAGGGCGCCTCAGCTGTTCCCAGGCAGAGCCCCGGCCCAGAGCCCCCTGAGGAGCAGAGAGACGGCCGCGCGCCCGCGCCTCTGCCTGGAGACGAGTGATGCTGCCCAGCTGCGCTGCGCACTGGGCCGGGCTGGGACTCCCAGTGCCCCACTGGGCAGCACTGGGGCGAGAGCGCGCCCGGCAGAGTGCGGCTGGCTCGGGGGGGCCGGGAGCACCATGGGGGCTGCTGGCGTGCTGGGAGCTGGGGCCGTGCTGGTGGCACTGGTGGCGCTGGGAGCGCCCGGGGCTGCTGGCGACGAGACCCGACGTGAGCTGGGGGGGCTGGGAGGCACTGGGAGATGAGCTGGGGGGGCTGGGAGGCACTGGGAGATGAGCTGGGGGGGCTGGGAGGCACTGGGAGATGAGCTGGGGGGGCTGGGAGGCACTGGGAGATGAGCTGGGGGGACTGGGAGGCACTGGGAGATGAGCTGGGGGGGACTGGGAGGCACTGGGAGATGAGCTGGGGGGGCTGGGAGGCACTGGGAGATGAGATGGGGGGGGCTGGGAGGCACTGGGAGATGAGCTGGGGGGACTGGGAGGCACTGGGAGATGAGATGGGGGTGCTGGGAGGCACTGGGAGATGAGCTGGGGGGGCTGGGAGGCACTGGGAGATGAGCTGGGGGGGCTGGGAGGCACTGGGAGATGAGATGGGGGGACTGGGAGGCACTGGGAGCTGAGCTGGGGGGGACTAGGAGGCACTGGGAGATGAGCTGGGGGGACTGGGAGGCGCTGGGAGATGAGCTGGGGGGACTGGGAGGCGCTGGGAGATGAGCTGGGGGGGCTGGGAGGCACTGGGAGATGAGATGGGGGGGCTGGGAGGCACTGGGAGCTGAGCTGGGGGGACTGGGAGGCACTGGGAGATGAGCTGGGGGGACTGGGAAGCACTGGGAGATGAGCTGGGGGGGACTGGGAGGCACTGGGAGATGAGATGGGGGGGACTGGGAGGCACTGGGAGCTGAGCTGGGGGGACTGGGAGGCACTGGGGCAAGAGCTGAAGGAGGTTGAGATGAACTGGAAGCAAAGGCAGGGGTACTGGGATGCACTGGGAGGTAACCAAGAGGAGACTGGGATGCACTGATGGGCAGACTGGGATGCACTGGGAGCTGAGGAGCCTGGAATTCATTGAGCAGGAGCTGGGAAGATTGGGACGCAGTGGAACCCAAAGCAGGGAGACTGGGATGCACTGGGAGCGGAGCTGGGGGCACTGGGATGCACTGGGATGCACTGGGAGCTCAGCCCCACGGCGTGGGGAGGCACTGGGCGCTGCCGGGGGGTGGGAGCCCGGCTTGGGGGGCACTGGGGGGGTTTGGGGTGCTGACCCCCAGCTCTGCTCCTCCAGGGTTCTTCCAGTTCCAGGCGAAATCCGAGTGTTCCTTCACCAACGGCACTGAGAGGGTGAAGTATGTCCAGAGATACATCTACAACTGAGAGCAATATGTGCACTTCGACAGCGATGTGGGGGTCTACGTGGCCGACACCCCCCTGGGAGAGCCTGATGCCGAGTACTGGAACAGCCAGGAGGACATCCTGGAGGATGAACGAACTGCGGTGGACAGGTTCTGCCGACACAACTATGAGGTGTATTCCCCTCTCGCCGTGGATCGTGTAGGTGAGCGCGTGGCAGCGCCTTTCCCGGGGGGCCGGGCCCGATCCGAGCCCCCGGCGCGCAGGAGGGCAGCGCGTGTCCGTGCCGCGCTCCCGCAGAGCCCCCGCGCCCTTCCCCGAGGCCGCCAGCCCCACAGCGCCCGCAGCCCGAAGGGTCCCCCGAGGCTCGTCCGCCCCAAGTCCCGGCCCTGCCCGCCACCACCCCAACGCTCCCCCCGCGCCCCAAAGGCTTCGGCGACCTCGGCCGTCCGGCGGCCACCACGGCTGCCCCGGGGAGAAGGCCCTGCGCCGAGAACCTCGGCCCCACGGCCGAGCCCACCCTCCCCTGGCGCAGCTTCCCCGCGCCCTCGCCGGGCTGAGCGGGGGCGGCCGAGGGGCCTGGGGGGGGTTCAGCCCGGAGAAGGGCAGCCGAGGGGAGACCTCGTCGCCGGCCGCCACGGGCTGGGGAGGTGGGTGCCGGGCTCTTCTCCCGAGGGCCGCGACCGGAGGGCAACGGCGTGCGGTGGCCGTTGGGCCGCGAGCGAAGCCTCTGCCCCAGCGCGCGCGGCTCCAGGCGTTTCCCATCTCATTCCATCCATTCATCCATCTGTCTGTCCGTCCGTCCATCCATCGATCTGTCCATCCATCCGTCAATCCATTCATCTCTCCATCCCTCCTTCCATCCATACATCCATCCATTGATCTGTCCATCCATCCATCCATCCATCCATCCATCCATCCATCCTTCTCTCCATCCATCCCTCCATTCCTCCTTCCCTCCCTCCCTCTCTCCCTCCCTCCCTCCATCCCTCCCTCCCTCCCTCCATCCATTCCTCCCTCCATCCATTCCTCCATCCCTCTCTCCCTCTCTTCCTCCATCCATCCATCGTTCCATGCATCCATTGTTCCCTCCATCCCTCCCTCCCTCCATCCCTCCCTCTCTCCTCCATCCCTCCCTCCCTCTCTCTCTCCCTCCCTCTCTCCTCCATCCCTCCCCCCTCTCTCCCTCCCTCTCTCCCTCCATCCCTCTCTCCTCCCTCCCTCCATCCCTCCCTCTCTCCTCCATCCATTGTTCCGTCCGCCTCTCCTCGCCAGCGCAGCCCCGCGTGTCCATCTCGGCCGTGCGCTCGGGCTCTCTGCCCCAGCCCGACAGGTTGGTTTGCGCCGCCGTGGATTTCTACCCCGCCGCCATCGAGGTGAAGTGGTGGAAGAACGGGCGGGAGGAGGTGGAGCGCGTGGTGTCCACGGAGGTGCTGCAGAACGGAGACTGGACCTACCAGGTGCTGGTGATGCTGGAGAGCATCCCGCAGCGCGGCGAGACCTACACGTGCCAGGTGGAGCACGCCAGCCTGCGGCGCCCCGTCACCCGGGCGTGGGGTAAGGCCCTGGGCTGGGGGCCCCCGGGGCAGGGGGGAGTGGGACGGGGCCCCCCCCAGCCCTGAGCCCCTGCTCTCGGCCCCGCAGAGCTGCAGGCGGACGGCGCCAGGAGCAAGATGCTGACCGGGGTGGGGGGCTTCGTGCTGGGCTGCGGCTTCCTGGCGCTGGGGCTCGGCCTCTACGGGCGCAGCAAGGTCGGGGCGACGGGGGGGGGCAGGGGGGTTTGGGGGGGGCATTGGGGTTTGGATGATCTGAGAGTGGTGGGGTCTTTGGGGTTTGGGGGGGCAGTGGGGTTTGGGGAATCCGGGAGTGGTGGGGTCATTGGGGCATGTGGGGGTCATTGGGGTTTGAGGGAGGCTTTGGGGTCTGTGGGTGTCATTGGTGTTTGGGGGGTCATTGGGGTTTGGGGGGGCATTGGGATTTGGAGGGTCTTTGGGATTTGGGGGGGTCATTGGGGTTTGGGGGGGCATTGGGGTTTGGAGGGTCTTTGGGGTGTAAGTGGTCTGGGGGTTGGGAGGGGCATTGGGGTTTGGGTGATTTCGGGCTGGGGGATCATTGGGTTTTGGGGGACTCTTTGGGGTTTATGGGGGTCATTGGGGTTTGGGGGAGCATTGGGGTATGTGGGGGTCATTGGGGTTTGGGGGTCATTGGGGTTATGAGGTCATTGGGGTTTGAGGGGAGCATTGGGGTATGTGAGGGTCATTGATGTTTGGGGGGGTCTTTGGGGGTGAGGGAGTCATTGGGGTTTGGGGGGGTCTTTGGGGTTTGGGTGATTTGGGGTTTGGGGGTCATTGGGGTTTAGGGGTCATTGGGGTTTGGGGGGGTCTTTGGGGTGTGAGTGCTGGGGGTTGGGGGGATCATTGGGCTTTGGGAGTCTTTGGGGTTTGAGGGAGTCGTCGGGGTTCAAAGTCATCTGTGGTGTGGAGGAGTCATTGGGGCTCGAGTGATCTGCGATTCAGGGGGTCTCTGGGGTTTGGGGGTCTCTGGGGTTTGGGGGGGCATTCGAGATTAGAAGGGGTCATCGGGGTTTGGGGGTCTCTGGGGTTTGAGGCAGTCATTGGGGTTCGAGTGATCTATAATTTCGGGGAATCATTGGGGTTTGGGGGTCTCGGGTTTGTGAGGGGTTATTGGGGTCTGGAGGGGTCTTTGGGGTTTGGGTCACTTTGTGGGTTGAGGGGGGGGCATTGGGTTTTGGAGGGGTCTTTGGGGGTCTCATTTCATCCCTTTGCCCCCCCAGAGCTCCTGAAGGAACTGCAGCTCCTGCGCAGCCGCTGCAGCGCCGTCCATGAACCCCAACACCCCCCAACACCCCCCTCGCCCCACTGGGGGCCCCCCCGACCCCCCCCAGACCCCCCCCCCCGCCCCACTGGGGCCCCCCCCCCGACCCCCCCTGCTTGATAAACACTGATAAGGGGCTCTGCTTGATAAACACTGAGAGCTGCACTGGGGGCTTCGACTGCGACTGAACTGGGGGGACTGGGATGGACTGGGACAGGAGCTGGGGGGGGCTGGGATGGACTGGGACAGGAGCTGGGGGGACTGGGATGGACTGGGAAAGGAGCTGGGGGAGGTTGGACAATCCTGTGTCCAGAGGGAAGGGACAGATCCAGAGGGAAGGGACGGACCAAGAGGGGAGGAATGGATCCAGAGGGGGGGAATCTGATCCAGAGGGAAGAGATGGGTCCAGAGGGAAGGGAAGGACCCAGAGGGAAGGGATGGTCCCAAAGGGAAGGGATGGATCCAGAGGGAAGGGAAGGACCCAGAGGGAAGGGAAGGCTCCAGGGGGCAGCGAGGCCGCCCAGGGCAGAAGGAGGGGGGGCGCTGGGGGGGGGAGGAGGTGGCCGAGCTGTGGGCCAATGTCGGGGAGCCCCGAGGGCGCCTCAGCTGTTCCCAGGCAGAGCCCCGGCCCAGAGCCCCCTGAGGAGCAGAGAGACGGCCGCGCGCCCGCGCCTCTGCCTGGAGACGAGTGATGCTGCCCAGCTGCGCTGCGCACTGGGCCGGGCTGGGACTCCCAGTGCCCCACTGGGCAGCACTGGGGCGAGAGCGCGCCCGGCAGAGTGCGGCTGGCTCGGGGGGGCCGGGAGCACCATGGGGGCTGCTGGCGTGCTGGGAGCTGGGGCCGTGCTGGTGGCACTGGTGGCGCTGGGAGCGCCCGGGGCTGCTGGCGACGAGACCCGACGTGAGCTGGGGGGACTGGGAGGCACTGGGAGATGAGCTGGGGGGGCTGGGAGGCACTGGGAGATGAGCTGGGGGGGCTGGGAGGCACTGGGAGATGAGCTGGGGGGGGCTGGGAGGCACTGGGAGGTGAGCTGGGGGGACTGGGAGGCACTGGGGCAAGAGCTGAAGGAGGTTGAGATGAACTGGAAGCAAAGGCAGGGGTACTGGGATGCACTGGGAGGTAACCTAGAGGAGACTGGGATGCACTGAGATCCAAGATGGGCAGACTGGGATGCACTGGGAGCTGAGGAGCCTGGAATTCATTGGGCAGGAGCTGGGAAGATTGGGATGCAGTGGAACCCAAACTAGGGAGACGCACTGGGATGCACTGGGAGCGGAGCTGGGGGCACTGGGATGCACTGGGAGCTCAGCCCCACGGCGTAGGGAGGCACTGGGCGCTGCCGGGGGGTGGGAGCCCGGCTTGGGGAGCACTGGGGGGGTTTGGGGCGCTGACCCCCAGCTCTGCTCCTCCAGGGTTCTTTCAGTACCAGTTCAAAGCCGACTGTTATTTCACCAACGGCACCGAGAGGGTGAGGTTTGTGGAGAGACGCGTCTACAACCGAGAGCAATATGTGCACTTCGACAGCGATGTGGGGGTCTACGTGGCCGACACCCCCCTGGGAGAGCCTGATGCCAAGTCCTGGAACAGCCGGGAGGACCTCCTGGAGCAAAGACGAGCTGCGGTGGACACCTTCTGCCGACACAACTATGAGGCGATGACGCCGTTCGCCGTGGATCGTGTAGGTGAGCGCGTGGCAGCGCCTTTCCCGGGGGGCCGGGCCCGATCCGAGCCCCCGGCGCGCAGGAGGGCAGCGCGTGTCCGTGCCGCGCTCCCGCAGAGCCCCCGCGCCCTTCCCCGAGGCCGCCAGCCCCACGGCGCCCACAGCCCGAAGGGTCCCCCGAGGCTCGTCCGCCCCAAGTCCCGGCCCTGCCCGCCACCACCCCAACGCTCCCCCCGCGCCCCAAAGGCTTCGGCGACCTCGGCCGTCCGGCGGCCACCACGGTGGCGTGCGGCGGCCGTTGGGCCGCGAGCGAAGCCTCTGCTCCAGCGCGCGCGGCTCCAGGCGTTTCCCATCTCATTCCATCCATTCATCCATCTGTCTGTCGGTCCGTCCATCCCTCCGTCCATCCATCCGTCCATCCATCCATCTGTACATCGATCTGTCCATACATCTGTCCATCCGTCCATCCATTCTTCCACCCATACATCCTTCCATCCCTCCCTCCCTCCCTCCCTCCATCCATCCCTTTCTCCATCCCTCCCTCTCCCTCCCTCTCTCCCTCCCTCTCTCCCTCCCTCTCTCCATCCATCCCTCCCTCCCTCTCTCCCTCCATCCCTCCCCTCCATCCCTCCCTCTCTCCTCCCTCCCTCCCTCCCTCTCTCTCCCTCCCTCCCTCCCTCTCTCCCTCCCTCCCTCTCTCCCTCCATCCCTCCCTCTCTCCTCCCTCCCTCTCTCCTCCCTCCCTCTCTCCTCCCTCCCTCTCTCCTCCCTCCCTCCATCCTTCTCTCCCTCTCTCCCTCCCTCTCTCCTCCATCCCTCTCTCCCCCCTCCATCTCTCCCTCCCTCCCTCCATCCCTCCATCCCTCCCTCTCTCCTCCCTCCCTCCCTCCCTCTCCCTCCCTCCCTCCCTCCCTCTCTCCTCCCTCCCTCCCTCTCTCTCCTCCCTCCCTCCCTCTCTCTCCTCCCTCCCTCCCTCTCTCTCCCTCCCTCCCTCCCTCTCTCTCCCTCCCTCCCTCTCTCCCTCTCTCTCCCTCCCTCCCTCTCTCCTCCATCCCTCTCTCCTCCATCCATTGTTCCGTCCGCCTCTCCTCGCCAGCGCAGCCCCGCGTGTCCGTCTCGGCCGTGCGCTCGGGCTCTCTGCCCCAGCCCGACAGGTTGGTTTGCGCCGCCATGGATTTCTACCCCGCCGCCATCGAGGTGAAGTGGTGGAAGAACGGGCGGGAGGAGGTGGAGCGCGTGGTGTCCACGGAGGTGCTGCAGAACGGAGACTGGACCTACCAGGTGCTGGTGATGCTGGAGAGCATCCCGCAGCGCGGCGAGACCTACACGTGCCAGGTGGAGCACGCCAGCCTGCGGCGCCCCGTCACCCGGGCGTGGGGTAAGGCCCTGGGCTGGGGGCCCCCGGGGCAGGGGGGAGTGGGACGGGGCCCCCCCAGCCCTGAGCCCCTGCTCTCGGCCCCGCAGAGCTGCAGGCGGACGGCGCCAGGAGCAAGATGCTGACCGGGGTGGGGGGCTTCGTGCTGGGCTGCGGCTTCCTGGCGCTGGGGCTCGGCCTCTACGGGCGCAGCAAGGTCGGGGCGACGGGGGGGGGCAGGGGGGTTTGGGGGGGGCAGTGAGGTGTGAGCAGTCTGGGGGTTGGGGGGGCATTGGGGTTTGGAGGGGTCTTTGGGGTTATAAGGTCATTGGGGTATGTGGGGGTCTTTGGGGTTTGGAGGGGTCATTGGGGTTTGGGGGTCATTGGCGTATGTGGGGGTCATTGGGGTTGGGGGGTCATTGGGGTTTGGGGGGTCTTTGGGGTTTGGGGGATGATTGGGGTTTGGGGGATCTGGGGGTGGGGGTATCATTGGGGTTTGGGGGGGTCATTGGGGTTTGGGGGTCATTGGGGTTATGAGGTATTTGGGGTTTGGGGGGTCATTGGGGTTTGGGGGGTCTTTGGGGTTTGGGGGGGTCATTGGGGTTTGGGGGGGCATTGGGGTTTGGAAGGTCTTTGGGGTTTGGCTGGTCTGGGGGGGGCGTTGGCGTTTGAGGGAGGCTTTGGGGTCTGTGGGTCTCATGGGGGTTTGGGGGGTCATTGGGTTTGCGGGGTCTTTGGGGTTTGGGGATCTCTGGGGTTATGGGGCCATTATGGGTATTTGGGGTTTGGGGGGTCATTGGGGTTTGGGGGGTCTTTGGGGTTTGGAGGGGTCTTTGGGATTTCGGGGGGCCATTGGGGTTTGGGGGGGCCATTGGGGTTTGGGGGGGCATTGGGGTTTGGGAGTCTTTGGGGTTTGAGGGAGTCATCGGGGTTCAAAGTCATCTGTGGTGTGGAGGAGTCATTGGGGCTCGAGTGATCTGCGATTCAGGGGGTCTCTGGGGTTTGGGGGTCTCTGGGGTTTGGGGGGGCATTCGAGATTAGAAGGGGTCATTGGGGTTTGGGGGTCTCTGGGGTTTGAGGCAGTCATTGGGGTTCGAGTGATCTATAATTTCGGGGAATCATTGGGGTTTGGGGGTCTCGGGTTTGTGAGGGGTTATTGGGGGTTGGAGGGGTCTTTGGGGTTTGGGTCACTTTGTGGGTTGAGGGGGGGCATTGGGTTTTGAAGGGGTCTTTGGGGGTCTCATTTCATCCCTTTGCCCCCCCAGAGCTCCTGAAGGAACTGCAGCTCCTGCGCAGCCGCTGCAGCGCCGTCCGTGAACCCCAACACCCCCCAACACCCCCCAACACCCCCCTCGCCCCACTGGGGGCCCCCCCGACCCCCCCAGACCCCCCCCCCGCCCCACTGGGGGCCCCCCCCCGACCCCCCCTGCTTGATAAACACTGATAAGGGGCTCTGCTTGATAAACACTGAGAGCTGCACTGGGGGCTTCGACTGCGACTGAACTGGGGGGACTGGGATGGACTGGGACAGGAGCTGGGGAGACTGGGATGGACTGGGATAGGAGCTGGGGGGACTGGGACGGACTGGGACAGGAGCTGGGGGAGGTTGGACAACCCTGTGTCGAGAGGGAAAGGACGGACCAAGAGGGGAGAAATGGATCCAGAGGGGGGGAATCTGATCCAGAGGGAAGAGATGGGTCCAGAGGGAAGGGAAGGATCCAAAAGGAAGGGAAGGGCCCAGAGGGAAGGGAAGGACCCAGAGGGAAGGGAAGGCTCCAGGGGGCAGCGAGGCCGCCCAGGGCAGAAGGAGGGGGGCGCTGGGGGAGGAGGAGGTGGCCGAGCTGTGGGCCAATGTCGGGGAGCCCCGAGGGCGCCTCAGCTGTTCCCAGGCAGAGCCCCGGCCCAGAGCCCCCTGAGGAGCAGAGAGACGGCCGCGCGCCCGCGCCTCTGCCTGGAGACGAGTGATGCTGCCCAGCTGCGCTGCGCACTGGGCCGGGCTGGGACTCCCAGTGCCCCACTGGGCAGCACTGGGGCGAGAGCGCGCCCGGCAGAGTGCGGCTGGCTCGGGGGGGCCGGGAGCACCATGGGGGCTGCTGGCGTGCTGGGAGCTGGGGCCGTGCTGGTGGCACTGGTGGCGCTGGGAGCGCCCGGGGCTGCTGGCGACGAGACCCGACGTGAGCTGGGGGGGCTGGGAGGCACTGGGAGATGAGATGGGGGGGCTGGGAGGCACTGGGAGATGAGCTGGGGGGGACTGGGAGGCACTGGGAGATGAGATGGGGGGGGACTGGGAGGCACTGGGAGATGAGCTGGGGGCACTGGGAGGCACTTGGAGATGAGCTGGGGGGACTGGGAAGCACTGGGAGATGAGCTGGGGGGGACTGGGAGGCACTGGGAGATGAGATGGGGGGGACTGGGAGGCACTGGGAGATGAGATGGGGGGCTGGGATGAACTGGGAGATGAGCTGGGGGGGCTGGGAGGCACTGGGAGCTGAGCTGGGGGGGACTGGGAAGCACTGGGAGATGAGCTGGGGGGGACTGGGAGGCACTGGGAACTGAGCTGGGGGGGCTGGGAGGCGCTGGGAGATGAGATGGGGGGGCTGGGAGGCGCTGGGAGATGAGATGGGGGGACTGGGATGAACTGGGAGATGAGATGGGGGGGGCTGGGAGGCACTGGGAGATGAGCTGGGGGGGCTGGGAAGCACTGGGAGATGAGCTGGGGGGGCTGGGAGGCACTGGGAGCTGAGCTGGGGGGACTGGGAGGCACTGGGGCAAGAGCTGAAGGAGGTTGAGATGAACTGGAAGCAAAGGCAGGGGTACTGGGATGCACTGGGAGGTAACCTAGAGGAGACTGGGATGCACTGAGATCCAAGACGGGCAGACTGGGATGCACTGGGAGCTGAGGAGCCTGGAATTCATTGGGCAGGAGCTGGGAAGATTGGGACGCAGTGGAACCCAAAGCAGGGAGACTGGGATGCACTGGGAGTGGAGCTGGGGGCACTGGGATGCACTGGGAGCTCAGCCCCACGGCGTGGGGAGGCACTGGGCGCTGCCGGGGGGTGGGAGCCCGGCTTGGGGGGCACTGGGGGGGTTTGGGGCGCTGACCCCCAGCTCTGCTCCTCCAGGGTTCTTCCAGTTCCAGGCGAAATCCGAGTGTTCCTTCACCAACGGCACCGAGAGGGTGAGGTTTGTGCAGAGATACATCTACAACCGAGAGCAATATGTGCACTTCGACAGCGATGTGGGGGTCTTTGTGGCCGACACCCCCCTGGGAGAGCCTGATGCCAAGTACTGGAACAGTCAGGAGGACCGCCTGGAGCGAAAACGAGCTGCGGTGGACAGGTTCTGCCGACACAACTACGAAGCGTGGACCCCTTTCGCCGTGGATCGTGTAGGTGAGCGCGTGGCAGCGCCTTTCCCGGGGGGCCGGGCCCGATCCGAGCCCCCGGCGCGCAGGAGGGCAGCGCGTGTCCGTGCCGCGCTCCCGCAGAGCCCCCGCGCCCTTCCCCGAGGCCGCCAGCCCCACGGCGCCCGCAGCCCGAAGGGTCCCCCGAGGCTCGTCCGCCCCAAGTCCCGGCCCTGCCCGCCACCACCCCAACGCTCCCCCCGCGCCCCAAAGGCTTCGGCGACCTCGGCCGTCCGGCGGCCACCACGGCTGCCCCGGGGAGAGGCCCCTGCGCCGAGAACCTCGGCCCCACGGCCGAGCCCACCCTCCCCTGGCGCAGCTTCCCCGCGCCCTCGCCGGGCTGAGCGGGGGCGGCCGAGGGGCCTGGGGGGGTTCAGCCCGGAGAAGGGCAGCCCAGGGGAGACCTCGTCGCCGGCCGCCACGGGCTGGGGAGGTGGGTGCCGGGCTCTTCTCCCGAGGGCCGCGACCGGAGGGCAACGGCGTGCGGCGGCCGTTGGGCCGCGAGCGAAGCCTCTGCCCCGGCGCGCGCGGCTCCAGGCGTTTCCCATCTCATTCCATCCATTCATCCATCTGTCTGTCCGTCCGTCCATCTGTACATCAATCTGTCCATACATCTGTCCATCCGTCCGTCCATTCTTCCACCCATACATCCTTCCCTCCCTCCCTCCATCCCTCCCTCTCTCTCCCTCCCTCCCTCCATCCCTCTCTCTCCCTCCATCCCTCCCTCCCTCCCTCCCCCCTCCCTCCCTTCTTCCCTCCATCCCTCTCTCTCCATCCCTCCCTCCCTCTCTCCCTCCCTCCCTTCCTTTCTCCCTCCCTCCCTCCATCCCTCCCCTCCCTCCCTCCCTCCCTCCCTCCCCTCCCTCCATCCCTCCATCCCTCTCTTCCTCCCTCCCTCCCTCTCTCCTCCATCCCTCCCTCCCTCCATCCCTCCCCTCCCTCCCTCCCTCCATCCCTCTCTTCCTCCATCCCTCCCTCCCTCTCTCCCTCCCTCCATCCCTCTCTTCCTCCATCCCTCTCTCCCTCTCTCCCTCCCTCTCTCCTCCATCCTCTCTCCCCCTCGGTCTCTCCTCGCCAGCACAGCCCCGCGTGTCCGTCTCGGCCGTGCGCTCGGGCTCTCTGCCCCAGCCCGACAGGTTGGTTTGCGCCGCCGTGGATTTCTACCCCGCCGCCATCGAGGTGAAGTGGTGGAAGAACGGGCGGGAGGAGGTGGAGCGCGTGGTGTCCACGGAGGTGCTGCAGAACGGAGACTGGACCTACCAGGTGCTGGTGATGCTGGAGAGCATCCCGCAGCGCGGCGAGACCTACACGTGCCAGGTGGAGCACGCCAGCCTGCGGCGCCCCGTCACCCGGGCGTGGGGTAAGGCCCTGGGCTGGGGGCCCCCGGGGCAGGGGGGAGTGGGACGGGGCCCCCCCAGCCCTGAGCCCCTGCTCTCGGCCCCGCAGAGCTGCAGGCGGACGGCGCCAGGAGCAAGATGCTGACCGGGGTGGGGGGCTTCGTGCTGGGCTGCGGCTTCCTGGCGCTGGGGCTCGGCCTCTACGGGCGCAGCAAGGTCGGGGCGACGGGGGGGGGCAGGGGGGTTTGGGGGGGCAGTGGGGTTTGGGGGGGGCAGTGGGGTTTGGATGATCTGAGAGTGGTGGGGTCATTGGGGTTTGGGGGGGCAGTGGGGTTTGGGGAATCTGGGAGTGGTGGGGTCATTGGGGCATGTGGGGGTCATTGGGGTTTGAGGGAGGCTTTGGGGTCTGTGGGTGTCATTGGGGTTTGGGGGGACCATTGGGGTTGGGGGGCTCATTGAGGTTTGGGGGGGCATTGGGGTATGTGGGAGTCTTTGAGGTATGTGGAGGTCATTGGGGTTTGGGGGTCTTTGGGGTCTGTGGGGGTCATTGGGCTTTGGGTGATCTGGGGGTGGGGGGCATTGGGGTTTAGGGTATCATTGGGGTTTGGAGGGGGCATTGGGGTTTGGAGGGGTCTTTGGGGTATGTGTGGGTCATTGGGGTTTGGGGGTCTTTGGGGGGGTCATTGGGATTTGGCTGGTCTGGGAGTGGTGGGGTCATTGGGGTATGTGGGGGTCATTGGGGTTGGGGGGTCATTGGGCTTTGGGGGGGTCATTGGGGTTTGGGGGGTCATTTGGGTTTGGGGGGTCATTAGGGTTTGGAGGGGTCATTGGGCTTTGTGGGTGGTCTTTGGCATTTGGGGGGGTCATTGGGGTTTGGGGGTCATTGGGGTTTGGAGGGGTCTTTGGGGTTTGGGGGGGTCATTGGGGTTTGGGGGATCTGGGGGTTGGGGGGGTCTTTGAGGTTTGGGGGGGCATTGGGGTTGGGGGTGTCATTGGGGTTTGGAGAGGTCATTGGGGTTTGGGGGTGTCATTGGGGTGGGGGGGGTATTGGGGTTTGAGGGAGGCTTTGGGGTCTGTGGGTGTCATTGGGGTTTTGGGGGGGTCTTTGGGGTTTGGGGGGGTCATTGGGGTTTGGGGGATCTGGCAGTGGTGGGGTCATTGGGGGTGGGGGGGTCATTGGGGTTTGGGGGGGTCTTTGGGGTTTGGGTGGTCTTTGGAGTTTGGATGATCTGGGGGTTGGGGATTGCATTGGGGTTTGAGGGGGGCATTGGGGTTTGGGGGTGTCATTGGGGTTTGGGGGGTCATTGGGGTTTGGGGGTTCTTTGGGGTTTGGGGGAGGCTTTGGGGTTTTTGGGTCATTGGGGATTGGGGGTCTCTGGGGTTATGGGGTCATTGGGGTTTGGAGGGGTCTTTGGGGTATGTGGGGGTCATTGGGCTTTGGGTGATTTGGGGGTGGGGGTCTTTGGGGTTTGTGGGGGTCATTGGGGTGTGGGGGATCTGGGGGTTGGGGGGCATTGGGGTTTGGGGGGAGTCTTTGGGATTGGGGAGGCATTGGGGTTTGAGGGGGGCTTTGGGGTCTTTGGGGTTTGGGGGGGTGTTGGGATTTGGAAGGGTCTTTGGGGCTTGAGGGGGTCCTTCAGGTCTGGGTGGCCCTGAGGGTTGGGGGGGGCATTGGGATCTGGGGGTCTCTGGGGTTTGGGGGTCTCTGGGGTCTGGAGGAGTCATTGGGGTTTGGGTCACTCGTGGGTTGAGGGGGACATTGGGTTTTGGAGGGGTCTTTGGGGGTCTCTGGAATTTGGGGGGTCCCTGGGGCTTGAGAAGGGCCTCTCTGTTTGGGGGTCATTGGGGTTTGGGGTCTCTGCCCCCCTCATTTCATCCCTTTGCCCCCCCAGAGCTCCTGAAGGAACCGCAGCTCCTGCGCAGCCGCTGCAGTGCCAACCGTGAACCCCAACACCCCCCAACACCCCCAAACACCCCCCCGCCCCACTGGGGGCTCCCCCCGACACCCCCTGACCCCCTCCCGCCCCGCTTGGGGCACCCCCCGACCGCCCCCTGCTTGATAAACACTGATAAGGGGCTCTGCTTGATAAACACTGAGAGCTGCACTGGGGGCTTCGACTGCGACTGAACTGGGGAGACTGGGATGGACTGGGACAGGAGCTGGGGGGGACTGGGATGGACTGGGACAGGAGCTGGGGGGACTGGGATGGACTGGGATAGGAGCTGGGGGGACTGGGATGGACTGGGACAGGAGCTGGGGGGGACTGGGATGGACTGGGACAGGAGCTGGGGGAGGTTGGACAACCCTGTGTTCAGAGGGAAAGGACAGATCCAGAGGGAAGGGACGGATCCAGAGGGAAGGGACAGATCCAGAGGGAAGGGACGGATCCAGAGGGAAGCGTTGGATGCAAAGGGAACGTTTGGACCAGAGCTGAAGAGATGGATCCGGAGGGAATGGATTGTATGGGAGGGGAGGGATGGATGGGGAGGGAAGTCCTTTATCCAGAGGGAACGGATGGATCCAGAGGGAAGAGACGGATCCAGAGGGAAGGGACGGATCCAGAGGGGATGGATTGCAGGGAACGATGGATGGGGAGGGAAGTCCTTTATCCAGGATGGAGGGATGGGATGGATGGAGGGATGTGCGATGTCCCCTTGTCCCCAGTGTCCCTCATTCCTGGTGTCCCCCATCCCCAACGTTCCTCCTGCCCGATGTCCCCTTGTCCCCAGTGTCCCTCATTCCTGGTGTCCCCCATCCCCAACGTTCCTCCTGCCCGATGTCCCCTTGTCCCCAGTGTCCCTCATTCCTGGTGTCCCCCATCCCCAACGTTCCTCCTGCCCAATGTCCCCTTGTCCCCAGTGTCCCTCATTCCTGGTGTCCCCCATCCCCAACGTTCCTCCTGCCCGATGTCCCCTTGTCCCCAGTGTCCCTCATTCCTGGTGTCCCCCGTCCCCAACGTTCCTCCTGCCCGATGTCCCCTTGTCCCCAGTGTCCCTCATTCCTGGTGTCCCCCATTCCCAACGTTCCTCCTGCCCGATGTCCCCTTGTCCCCAGTGTCCCTCATTCCTGGTGTCCCCCATTCCCAACGTTCCTCCTGCCCGATGTCCCCTTGTCCCCAGTGTCCCTCATTCCTGGTGTCCCCCATCCCCAACGTTCCTCCTGCACGATGTCCCCTTGTCCCCAGTGTCCCTCATTCCTGGTGTCCCCCGTTCCCAACGTTCCTCCTGCCCGATGTCCCCTTGTCCCCAGTGTCCCTCATTCCTGGTGTCCCCCATCCCCAACGTTCCTCCTGCCCGATGTCCCCTTGTCCCCAGTGTCCCTCATTCCTGGTGTCCCCCACTCCCAACGTTCCTCCTGCCCGATGTCCCCTTGTCCCCAGTGTCCCTCATTCCTGGTGTCCCCCGTTCCCAACGTTCCTCCTGCCCGATGTCCCCTTGTCCCCAGTGTCCCTCATTCCTGGTGTCCCCCACTCCCAACGTTCCTCCTGCCCGATGTCCCCTTGTCCCCAGCGTCCCTCATTCCTGGTGTCCTCCGTTCCCAACGTTCCTCCTGCCCGATGTCCCCTTGTCCCCAGTGTCCCTCATTCCTGGTGTCCCCCATCCCCAACATTCCTCCTGCCCGATGTCCCCTTGTCCCCAGTGTCCCTCATTCCTGGTGTCCCCCATCCCCAACGTTCCTCCTGCCCGATGTCCCCTTGTCCCCAGTGTCCCTCATTCCTGGTGTCCCCCATCCCCAACGTTCCTCCTGCCCGATGTCCCCTTGTCCCCAGTGTCCCTCATTCCTGGTGTCCCCCATCCCCAACGTTCCTCCTGCCCGATGTCCCCTTGTCCCCAGTGTCCCTCATTCCTGGTGTCCCCCATCCCCAACGTTCCTCCTGCCCGATGTCCCCTTGTCCCCAGTGTCCCTCATTCCTGGTGTCCCCTGTCCCCAACGTTCCTCCTGCCCGATGTCCCCTTGTCCCCAGTATCCCTCATTCCTGGTGTCCCCCATCCCCAACGTTCCTCCTGCCCGATGTCCCCTTGTCCCCAGTGTCCCTCATTCCTGGTGTCCCCCATCCCCAACGTTCCTCCTGCCCGATGTCCCCTTGTCCCCAGTGTCCCTCATTCCTGGTGTCCCCTGTCCCCAACGTTCCTCCTGCCCGATGTCCCCTTGTCCCCAGTATCCCTCATTCCTGGTGTCCCCCATCCCCAACGTTCCTCCTGCCCGATGTCCCCTTGTCCCCAGTGTCCCTCATTCCTGGTGTCCCCTGTCCCCAACATTCCTCCTGCCCGATGTCCCCTTGTCCCCAGTGTCCCTCATTCCTGGTGTCCCCCATCCCCAACGTTCCTCCTGCCCGATGTCCCCTTGTCCCCAGTGTCCCTCATTCCTGGTGTCCCCCATCCCCAACGTTCCTCCTGCCCGATGTCCCCTTGTCCCCAGCGTCCCTCATTCCTGGTGTCCCCCATCCCCAACGTTCCTCCTGCCCGATGTCCCCTTGTCCCCAGTGTCCCTCATTCCTGGTGTCCTCCGTTCCCAACGTTCCTCCTGCCCGATGTCCCCTTGTCCCCAGTGTCCCTCATTCCTGGTGTCCCCCATCCCCAACGTTCCTCCTGTGCGATGTCCCCTTGTCCCCAGTGTCCCTCATTCCTGGTGTCCCCCGTTCCCAACGTTCCTCCTGCCCGATGTCCCCTTGTCCCCAGTGTCCCTCATTCCTGGTGTCCCCCATCCCCAACGTTCCTCCTGCCCGATGTCCCCTTGTCCCCAGTGTCCCTCATTCCTGGTGTCCCCCATCCCAACGTTCCTCCTGCCCGATGTCCCCTTGTCCCCAGTGTCCCTCATTCCTGGTGTCCCCCATCCCCAACGTTCCTCCTGCCCGATGTCCCCTTGTCCCCAGTGTCCCTCATTCCTGGTGTCCCCCACTCCCAACGTTCCTCCTGCCCGATGTCCCCTTGTCCCCAGTGTCCCTCATTCCTGGTGTCCCCCATCCCCAACGTTCCTCCTGCCCGATGTCCCCTTGTCCCCAGTGTCCCTCATTCCTGGTGTCCCCCATCCCCAACGTTCCTCCTGCCCGATGTCCCCTTGTCCCCAGCGTCCCTCATTCCTGGTGTCCTCCGTTCCCAACGTTCCTCCTGCCCGATGTCCCCTTGTCCCCAGTGTCCCTCATTCCTGGTGTCCCCCATCCCCAACGTTCCTCCTGCCCGATGTCCCCTTGTCCCCAGTGTCCCTCATTCCTGGTGTCCCCCGTTCCCAACGTTCCTCCTGCCCGATGTCCCCTTGTCCCCAGTGTCCCTCATTCCTGGTGTCCCCCATCCCCAACGTTCCTCCTGCCCGATGTCCCCTTGTCCCCAGTGTCCCTCATTCCTGGTGTCCCCCATCCCCAACGTTCCTCCTGCCCGATGTCCCCTTGTCCCCAGTGTCCCTCATTCCTGGTGTCCCCCATCCCCAACGTTCCTCCTGCCCGATGTCCCCTTGTCCCCAGTGTCCCTCATTCCTGGTGTCCTCTGTTCCCAACGTTCCTCCTGCCCGATGTCCCCTTGTCCCCAGCGTCCCTCATTCCTGGTGTCCCCCACTCCCAACGTTCCTCCTGCCCGATGTCCCCTTGTCCCCAGTGTCCCTCATTCCTGGTGTCCCCCGTTCCCAACGTTCCTCCTGCCCGATGTCCCCTTGTCCCCAGTGTCCCTCATTCCTGGTGTCCCCCATCCCCAACGTTCCTCCTGTGCGATGTCCCCTTGTCCCCAGCGTCCCTCATTCCTGGTGTCCTCCGTTCCCAACGTTCCTCCTGCCCGATGTCCCCTTGTCCCCAGTGTCCCTCATTCCTGGTGTCCCCCATCCCCAACGTTCCTCCTGCCCGATGTCCCCTTGTCCCCAGTGTCCCTCATTCCTGGTGTCCCCCATCCCCAACGTTCCTCCTGCCCGATGTCCCCTTGTCCCCAGTGTCCCTCATTCCTGGTGTCCCCCACTCCCAACGTTCCTCCTGCCCGATGTCCCCTTGTCCCCAGTGTCCCTCATTCCTGGTGTCCCCCATCCCCAACGTTCCTCCTGCGCGATGTCCCCTTGTCCCCAGCGTCCCTCATTCCTGGTGTCCCCCATCCCCAACGTTCCTCCTGCCCGATGTCCCCTTGTCCCCAGTGTCCCTCATTCCTGGTGTCCCCCATCCCCAACGTTCCTCCTGCCCGATGTCCCCTTGTCCCCAGTGTCCCTCATTCCTGGTGTCCCCCACTCCCAACGTTCCTCCTGCCCAATGTCCCCTTGTCCCCAGTGTCCCTCATTCCTGGTGTCCCCTGTCCCCAACGTTCCTCCTGCCCGATGTCCCCTTGTCCCCAGTGTCCCTCATTCCTGGTGTCCCCTGTCCCCAACGTTCCTCCTGCCCGATGTCCCCTTGTCCCCAGTGTCCCTCATTCCTGGTGTCCCCCATCCCCAACGTTCCTCCTGCCCGATGTCCCCTTGTCCCCAGTGTCCCTCATTCCTGGTGTCCCCCGTTCCCAACGTTCCTCCTGTGCGATGTCCCCTTGTCCCCAGTGTCCCTCATTCCTGGTGTCTCCCATCCCCAACGTTCCTCCTGCCCGATGTCCCCTTGTCCCCAGTGTCCCTCATTCCTGGTGTCCCCCATCCCCAACGTTCCTCCTGCCCGATGTCCCCTTGTCCCCAGCGTCCCTCATTCCTGGTGTCCTCCGTTCCCAACGTTCCTCCTGCCCGATGTCCCCTTGTCCCCAGTGTCCCTCATTCCTGGTGTCCCCTGTCCCCAACGTTCCTCCTGCCCGATGTCCCCTTGTCCCCAGTGTCCCTCATTCCTGGTGTCCCCCATCCCCAACGTTCCTCCTGTGCGATGTCCCCTTGTCCCCAGTGTCCCTCATTCCTGGTGTCCCCTGTCCCCAACATTCCTCCTGCCCGATGTCCCCTTGTCCCCAGTGTCCCTCATTCCTGGTGTCCCCCATCCCCAACGTTCCTCCTGCCCGATGTCCCCTTGTCCCCAGCGTCCCTCATTCCTGGTGTCCTCCGTTCCCAACGTTCCTCCTGCCCGATGTCCCCTTGTCCCCAGCGTCCCTCATTCCTGGTGTCCCCCATCCCCAACGTTCCTCCTGCCCGATGTCCCCTTGTCCCCAGCGTCCCTCATTCCTGGTGTCCCCCATCCCCAACGTTCCTCCTGCCCGATGTCCCCTTGTCCCCAGCGTCCCTCATTCCTGGTGTCCCCCATCCCCAACGTTCCTCCTGCCCGATGTCCCCTTGTCCCCAGTGTCCCTCATTCCTGGTGTCCTCCGTTCCCAACGTTCCTCCTGCCCGATGTCCCCTTGTCCCCAGTGTCCCTCATTCCTGGTGTCCCCCATCCCCAACGTTCCTCCTGCCCGATGTCCCCTTGTCCCCAGCGTCCCTCATTCCTGGTGTCCCCCATCCCCAACGTTCCTCCTGCCCGATGTCCCCTTGTCCCCAGTGTCCCTCATTCCTGGTGTCCCCTGTCCCCAACGTTCCTCCTGCCCGATGTCCCCTTGTCCCCAGTGTCCCTCATTCCTGGTGTCCCCCATTCCCAACGTTCCTCCTGTGCGATGTCCCCTTGTCCCCAGTGTCCCTCATTCCTGGTGTCCCCCATCCCCAACGTTCCTCCTGCCCGATGTCCCCTTGTCCCCAGCGTCCCTCATTCCTGGTGTCCCCCATCCCCAACGTTCCTCCTGCCCGATGTCCCCTTGTCCCCAGTGTCCCTCATTCCTGGTGTCCCCTGTCCCCAACGTTCCTCCTGCCCGATGTCCCCTTGTCCCCAGCGTCCCTCATTCCTGGTGTCCCCCATTCCCAACGTTCCTCCTGCCCGATGTCCCCTTGTCCCCAGTGTCCCTCATTCCTGGTGTCCCCCATCCCCAACATTCCTCCTGCGCAATGTCCTCTTGTCCCCAGCGTCCCTCATTCCTGGTGTCCTCTGTTCCCAACGTTCCTCCTGCCCGATGTCCCCTTGTCCCCAGTGTCCCTCATTCCTGGTGTCCCCCGTTCCCAACGTTCCTCCTGCGCGATGTCCCCTTGTCCCCAGTGTCCCTCATTCCTGGTGTCCCCCGTTCCCAACGTTCCTCCTGCGCGATGTCCCCTTGTCCCCAGTGTCCCTCATTCCTGGTGTCCCCCATCCCCAACGTTCCTCCTGCCCGATGTCCCCTTGTCCCCAGTGTCCCTCATTCCTGGTGTCCCCCGTTCCCAACGTTCCTCCTGCCCGATGTCCCCTTGTCCCCAGTGTCCCTCATTCCTGGTGTCCCCCATCCCCAACGTTCCTCCTGCCCGATGTCCCCTTGTCCCCAGTGTCCCTCATTCCTGGTGTCCCCCATCCCCAACGTTCCTCCTGCCCGATGTCCCCTTGTCCCCAGTGTCCCTCATTCCTGGTGTCCCCCATCCCCAACGTTCCTCCTGCGCGATGTCCCCTTGTCCCCAGTGTCCCTCATTCCCGGTGTCCTCCGTGTCCATCGTCCCCATCCGACACCACTCCATTGCGGAGCCTCTTTATTGTCCTCTCTGTGGTGTCCCCCCATGGTGATGGTGACAATTTGGGGCCATGGTTGCCAGGACGTCGTCCTTCCGAAGGTCCTCAGATGCCGTCTGGAGGGGACACGGGGTGGCAGAGGGGGTGACGCCCCTCGGGGGGACACACGGGGTGGGGTGGACATCTCCTTACCTGCGTGGTAGTTGCCTCCAGGAAGGAGGGTGTAACCTGGGTGGAAGAGTCGAGGGGGTGAGGAGGGTCTGTGTCACCTCCCCGGCCATTGTCCCCACCCCTGTCCCTCCACCACCCACCGTTGGCCGTTGGCCTCACGCGGGAGTGGTAGACGCCAGCGACGAAGCAGCCGAGTCCCACCACCATCACCACAGTGGCCACCACCACCTTCAACGTCAACCCTGGGGACAAACCAGGACCTGTGGGGACACGGCGGCTGTGGCCAATGAGGTGGTGACCACGGAGACGTCCAGAGTTGGGTGTCCTCCAACTCACCCCAGGCCTCCAGGAGGGGCTGCTCCAGGCTGGAGTGCTGCACGCAACACGTGAAGGTGTCTCCGGCCACCGGGTCCACCAGGAGGGTCACCTGCGTCTGGTAGGTCCAATCGCCGTCGGGGATGGCGGAGGTTGGGGGGTGGTCACCGGGGCCGATGATGTCCCCGTTGTGCAGCCAGACGACGGTCACCTCGGCCGGGTAGAAGCCCCACACGTGGCAGGTGAGGAGGACGGGCGCCCGCGCGTTGGAGGTCTTGGAGGCCATGACGCGGGCTTGGGGTGGGGCTGCAACGGGGAACGGGGCACGTCAGGGGGGGGGTGGGATGGGATCCTCCCCACCCTGGATGGTGTCCTCGTGTCCCCAGGAGATGTCCCCATGAGGTGTCGTCCCCTTGAGGTGTCCCCATGCCCAACTGCAACGTCCCCATGCAACGTCTCCATGAGATGTCCCCAAGAGATGTCCCCATGCCCCATGAGATGTCCCCATGAGTTGTCCCCATGAGGTGTCCCCATGCCCAACTGCAACGTCCCCATGCGACGTCCCCAAGAGATGTCCCCATGCTCCATGAGATGTCCCCATGAGGTGTCATCCCCTTGAGGTGTCCCCATGCCCAACTGCAACGTCCCCAAGAGATGTCCCCAAGAGATGTCCCCATGCCCCATGTGATGTCCTCATGAGGTGTCCCCATGTCCCCACGTGATGTCCCTGTGAGGTGTCCCCATGTCCCCGTGAGGTGTCCCCATGCCCAACTGCAACGTCCCCATGCAACGTCCCCAAGAGATGTCCCCATGCCCCATGTGATGTCCTCATGAGGTGTCACCTTGAGATATCCCCGTGTCCCCATGAGATGTCCCCATGAGGTGTCACCATGCCCAACTGCAACGTCCCCATGCGATGTCCCCATGCGATGTCCCTAAGAGATGTCCCCATGTCCCCACGTGATGTCCCTGTGAGGTGTCCCCATGTCCCCGTGAGGTGTCCCCATGAGGTGTCCCCTTGAGATGTCCCCATGTCCCCATGTGATGTCCCCATGAGGTGTCCCCTCGAGATGTCCCCATGCCCCACGCAATGTCCCCATGAGGTGTCCCCATGAGGTGTCCCCTTGAGATGTTCCCATGTCCCCATGTGATGTCCCCATGAGGTGTCCCCTCGAGATGTCCCCATGTCCCCACGCGATGTCCCCATGAGGTGTCCCCTCGAGATGTTCCCATGTCCCCATGAGGTGTCCCCTCGAGATGTCCCCATGTCCCCTCGAGATGTCCCCATGAGGTGTCCCCATGAGGTGTCCCTCAGGCCTCACTCCGCCGCAGCGCGGTGGAGGCCCAGAAGTGGTGGCCGAGGTCACGGCAGGCGCGGTGCCGGTCCTCGGCGCGCTGCAGCCAGGCGCTGTCGTTGTTGAGGTTGGAGGCCACCACGTCGGCGACGCCGCGGAGCAGTCCCCAATCGCAGGAGACGAAGAGCCGGGCCCTGGGGTCGTAGCAGACCAAGGGGTTCTTGTTGAAGACGATGGCGAAGTCAAAGTCCAGCACGGAGCCGTTGGCCGCCAGCGGGCAGGAGCTGGTCACGTGCACCAGGAAGGCACCTGTGGGGCCCATGGAGGTGGACGGAGGTGGGAAGAGGTGGATGGAGGTGGATGGAGGTGGATGGAGGTGGATGGAGGTGGATAGAGGTGGATGGAGGTGGATGGAGATGGATGAAGGTGGATGGAGGTGGATGGAGGTGGATGGAGATGGATGGAGATGGATGGAGGTGGATGGAGGTGGATGGAGGTGGATGGAGATGGATGGAGATGGATGGAGGTGGATGGAGGTGGATGGAGATGGATAGAGGTGGATGGAGGTGGATGGAGGTGGATGGAGGTGGATGGAGATGGATGGAGATGGATGGAGGTGGATGGAGGTGGATAGAGGTGGATGGAGATGGACGGAGATGGATGGAGGTGGATGGAGGTGGATGGAGGTGGATGGAGGTGGATGGAGGTGGATGGAGATGGATGGAGGTGGATGGAGGTGGATGGAGGTGGATGGAGATGGATGGAGATGGATGGAGGTGGATGGAGGTGGATGGAGATGGATGGAGATGGATGGAGGTGGATGGAGGTGGATGGAGATGGATGGAGGTGGATGGAGGTGGATGGAGGTGGATGGAGGTGGATGGAGGTGGATGGAGGTGGATGGAGGTGGATGGAGGTGGATGGAGATGGATGGAGATGGATGGAGGTGGATGGAGGTGGATGGAGGTGGATGGAGGTGGATGGAGGTGGATGGAGGTGGATGGAGGTGGATGGAGGTGGATGGAGGTGGATGGAGGTGGATGGAGATGGATGGAGGTGGATGGAGGTGGATGGAGGTGGATGGAGGTGGATGGAGGTGGATGGAGGTGGATGGAGGTGGATGGAGGTGGATGGAGGTGGATGGAGGTGGATGGAGATGGATGGAGGTGGATGGAGGTGGATGGAGGTGGATGGAGGTGGATGGAGGTGGATGGAGGTGGATGGAGGTGGATGGAGATGGATGGGGGTGGATGGAGGTGGATGGAGGTGGATGGAGGTGGACAGAGGTGGACAGAGGTGGACGGCCCTGCCCCCCTGTCCCCAATCCCTCCCAGTCCCCCCAGTTCACCCCAGTTCCCCCCAGTCCTCCCAGTGCCCCCCAGTCCCCCCAGTGCCCCTGTCCCCAGTTCCCCCCAGTCCCTCCCAGTTCTTCCAGTCCCCACTACTTCCCCCATTCACTCCTGTGCCCCCCAGTCCGCCCGAGTCCCCCCCAGTGCCCCCAATGCCCCCCAGTCCCCTCCAGTCCCCCCAGTCCCTCCCAGTACCCCCCAGTATCCCCCTGTTCCCAGTCCCCCCCAGTCCCCCCAGTGCCCCCAGTTCCCAGTCCCCCCCAGTCCCCCCAGTCCTCCCAGTGCCCCTGTTCCCAGTCCCCCCCAGTCCTCCCAGTGCCCCCTGTCCCCAGTTCCCCCCAGTGCCCCCATCCCCCCCAGTATCCCCCTGTTCCCAGTCCCCCCCAGTCCCCCCATCCCCCCCAGTATCCCCGTTTCCAGTCCCCCCCAGTCCTCCCAGTGCCCCCTGTTCCCAGTCCCCCCCGTCCCCCCCAGTCCCCCCAGTGCCCCCTGTTCCCAGTCCCCCCCAGTCCCCCCAGTGCCCCCCAGTCCCCCCAGTGCCCCCTGTTCCCAGTCCCCCCCAGTCCCCCCAGTGCCCCCAGTGCCCCTGTTCCCAGTCCCCTCCATCCCCCCCAGTCCCCCCCCAGTCCCCCCAGTCCCTCCCAGTCCCCCCAGTGCCTCACCTGCCCCCCGGGCTCCCAGTACCAGTCCCAGTAACACCAGCATGGTGTGGTGGGGGTGGGGGGGTGTGGCCCCTCCCTGTCCCCCCCCCCCCCCCCCGCACCCCAAAGCTCAGCCCCCCCCTTCCCCCCCCCCCAGCACCCAATGGGGCTCCGGTACCCACTGGCGTCACCAGTTGCCGGAGCAGAAGGGCCCAGTGGCTGCCCCAGTATCAAACTGGGAGGCACTGGAGGGGTCCCCACACTGTCACCATCACGATGGGGTCACCGTCCGCTTGGGGACCCCTCCGAGAAAAGGGCTGTGTGTCCCCCCCTTTCCCCTCAAAGGGGGTCCCTGTGTGTCCCCCAAAAGCGCTTCTGCCCATAGCGTTAATCACTCCCCCAGTAACGTGTTTGCATCCAAACTGGGAATACTGGGAGCCCACAAAGAGCCACAGAGCACAAAGGGAGATATGGGGGGATATGGGGATATGGGGGTGATATGGGGATATGGGGGTGATATGGGGGGATATGGGGGATATGGGGATATGGGGGATATGGGGATATGGGGGATATGGGGGATATGGGGATATGGGGGATATGGGGATATGGGGGGATATGGGGGATATGGGGGAGATATGGGGGGATATGGGGGATATGGGGGAGATATGGGGGAGATATGGGGGGGATATGGGGGGGATATGGGGGGATATGGGGGGATATGGGGGGATATGGGGAGATGGGGGGGATATGGGGGATATGGGGGGATATATGGGGGATATGGGGGATATGGGGGGATATGGGGGATATATGGGGGATATGGGGGTGGTATCCCCTATCAGCCCGCGGAGAAGCCACCCCCATGGCCACCTCTTCCCATTCCAAGTGGGGAAACTGAGGCACGGATCAAAGGTGGCTCTTTGGAGGGTTTGATCCAACCCAACCCCACAGCCACCTCTTCCCATTCCAAGTGGGGAAACTGAGGCAGAGTCGCAACTGAGGAGTTTAATTCCAGGGAGAGGGCACAAAGCCACGAGAGTTGGGGTTGAGGACACCCCGTGGTCACCTCCTCGCCCGTCGCGCGGCCGCCACCATGGCGACGCCGAGAAGAGCCAAGAGGACGCCCAAGGCCATGGCGGCGCCGCACAGCGCCGTCTCCAATTCCTCCGAGTCCACAGGCGGTTGAAGAACTACGAGGAGGACACGTGGTTATGGGCGCCCACCACCTCCAAGGTCGCCGTCCTCACCCCCGGTGTCCCGGTCCTCACCCCAGTAGGCGATGGCGGAGGCATTGTCCCCTTCGCGGGTGACGACGCAGCCGTAGATGTCCCCAGTGGTCGGAGTGACCCGGAGATAGGAGAAGAGGACGAAGGCCAAATCGGCCGTTGGGGTGTAGTGGGTGTGGGTGACCCCTTGGGTGATGGGGACCCCATCCAACACCCAACGGATCTCCACCGCCGCGGGGAAGATGTTGGTCACCAGACACACCAAAGTGTTGGGGTCACCCGGGACCGGAGGTCGCATGGGGAAGACGTCGGCCAGAGGGACACCTGGGATGGGAGAGAAGGGATGGGGTGGGAGAGGAACCATCAAGGGGTCATCTGGGTGGGGTGGAGCCCATCTCCCACCACATCAGGTCGCTCAGAGCTCCAAGGATGGAACATCTCCCACCACTTCAGAGCTCCATCAACCCGACCTTGAGTGGCTCCAAGGATGGAGCATCTCCCACCACTTCAGAGCTCCACCAACCCAACCTTGAGTGGTTCCAAGGATGGAACATCTCCCACCACTTCAGAGCTCCATCCACCCAACCTTGAGTGGCTCCAAGGATGGAGCATCTCCCACCACTTCAGAGCTCCATCAACCCAACCTTGAGTGGTTCCAAGGATGGAACATCTCCCACCACTTCAGAGCTCCATCAACCCGACCTTGAGTGGCTCCAAGGATGGAGCATCTCCCACCACTTCAGAGCTCCACCAACCCAACCTTGAGTGGCTCCAAGGATGGAACATCTCCCACCACATCAGAGCTCCATCCACCCAACCTTGAACGTTCCAAGGATGGAGCATCTCCCACCACTTCAGAGCTCCACCAACCCAACCTTGAGTGGCTCCAAGGATGGAACATCTCCCACCACATCAGAGCTCCATCCACCCAACCTTGAACGTTCCAAGGATGGAACATCTCCCACCACATCAGAGCTCCATCAACCCAACCTTGAACGTTCCAAGGATGGAACATCTCCCACCACATCAGAGCTCCATCAACCCAACCATTAACATTCCAAGGATGGAGCATCTCCCACCACTTCAGAGCTCCATCCACCCAACCTTGAGTGGTTCCAAGGATGGAGCATCTCCCACCACTTCAGAGCTCCACCAACCCGACCTTGAGTGGCTCCAAGGATGGAGCATCTCCCACCACTTCAGAGCTCCATCAACCCAACCTTGAGTGGTTCCAGAACGTTGTGAAGGACCACCTGAAGGTCACAGAAGAGGATATGGACCTCCTCCAGTATCTCCACGTGGATATGGAACCCTTGACCATGACCCTCTGGATGCCACCACCCAACTGAGAGACAACGTGATGGAGGCCATCAGGATGGTGCTGGTGGCCCACGTGAGGCCACCACGCTGTCCCCTACCCCTGGACTCGGGCAGCGTGCCGGTGGCCAGGGCGGTGACGGCGCGGCGCAGGTCCTGGCAGAGCGTGGCGTCCTGGAGGATCTGGGCCGGCGTCTCCAGGCCTGGAGGCCACGGCGGGAGGTCGGGCAGCCGAGAGGTCCAACGGGACCCGGGGAAGTCAAACCAGAAGAGTTGGTCGGAGTCGAAGGTGAAGGCGGCGCCCAACGAGGGCCACGGCGGTTGGCAGAAGAGGACCTCGGCCAGGACGTGCGCCGGCGGCTCTGAGGACACCGCGATGGAAGGAAGGACTGCATCCACCCGCGCAAACTCAAGGGCAACCAAAGCTGAGGGTCCACCACCCCAAAGATCTCAATCCTGGAGAAGCCAACCCCCGTGTCCCACCGCGTGGATCCCATGGAATCCCACCACCCAATGGACCTTCAAACTCAAGGACCTCCCACCCTATGGACCACATGGATTCCCACCACCCATAGACCTTCAAACTTAAGGATCTCCCACCCTATGGACCCCATGGAACCCTAAACCCAATGGACCTTCAAACTTAAGGATCTCCCACCCTATGGACCCCATGGATTCCCACCACCCATAGACCTTCAAACTTAAGGATCTCCCACCCTATGGACCCCATGGAATGCCACCACCCCATGGACCTTCAAACTTAAGGATCTCCCACCCTATGGACCCCATGGAATGCCACCACCCAATGGACCTTCAAACTTAAGGACCTCCCACCCTATGGACCACATGGAACCCTAAACCAAATGGACCTTCAAACTCAAGGATCTCCCACCCTATGGACCCCATGGATTCCCACCACCCATAGACCTTCAAACTTAAGGATCTCCCACCCTATGGACCCCATGGATTCCCACCACCCATAGACCTTCAAACTCAAGGATCTCCCACCCTATGGACCCCATGGATTCCCACCACCCATAGACCTTCAAACTTAAGGATCTCCCACCCTATGGACCCCATGGATTCCCACCACCCATAGACCTTCAAACTGAAGGATCTCCCACCCTATGGACCACATGGATTCCCACCACCCATAGACCTTCAAACTTAAGGATCTCCCACCCTATGGACCCCATGGAACCCTAAACCAAATGGACCCCCAATCCTGGAGACCCTCAACCAAATGGACCTTCAACCCCAAGGACCTCCCATCCCATGGACCCCATGGAATCCCACCACCCCATGGACCTTCAACCCTAAGGACCTCCCACCCTGTGGACCCCATGGAACCCTCAACCCAACGGACCCCCAAACCCGAAGACCCTCAACCCCGCGGTCCATCTCCTACCTGGTGGACTCCATGGATTCCCACCATCCAATGGACCTTCAAACTTAAGGATCTCCCACCCTATGGAGCCCATGGAGTTCCACCACCCCATGGACCCCCAAATCCTGGAGACCCTCAACCCAATGGACCCCCAAACCCAAAGATCTCCCACCCTATGGACCCCATGGAGTTCCACCACCCATTGGACCTTCAAACTGAAGGACCTCCCACCCTATGGACCCCATGGAACCCCCCTCCCCCTGCCCAGTTACCCCCCCTCCCCCTGCCCAGTTACCCCCTCCCCCTGCCCAGTTACCCCCCCTCCCCTGCCCAGTTACCCCCTCCCTGCCCAGTTACCCCCTCCTCCTGCCCAGTTACCCCCTCCCCCTGCCCAGTTACCCCCTCCCCTGCCCAGTTACCCCTTCCCCTGCCCAGTTACCCCCTCCCTGCCCAGTTACCCCCTCCTCCTGCCCAGTTACCCCCTCCCTGCCCAGTTACCCCCTCCTCCTGCCCAGTTACCCCCTCCCTGCCCAGTTACCCCCTCCTCCTGCCCAGTTACCCCTCCTCCTGCCCAGTTACCCCCTCCCCCTGCCCAGTTACCCCCTCCCCTGCCCAGTTACCCCCTCCCTGCCCAGTTGCCCCCTCCTCCTGCCCAGTTACCCCCTCCCCTGCCCAGTTACCCCCTCCTCCTGCCCAGTTACCCCCTCCTCCTGCCCAGTTACCCCTCCCCTGCCCAGTTACCCCCTCCCCTGCCCAGTTACCCCCTCCTCCTGCCCAGTTACCCCCTCCCTGCCCAGTTACCCCCTCCTCCTGCCCAGTTACCCCCTCCTCCTGCCCAGTTACCCCCTCCCTGCCCAGTTACCCCCTCCCCTGCCCAGTTACCCCCTCCTCCTGCCCAGTTACCCCCTCCCCTGCCCAGTTACCCCTCCCCGTGCCCAGTTACCCCCTCCCCCTGCCCAGTTACCCCCTCCCCCTGCCCAGTTACCCCCTCCTCCTGCCCAGTTACCCCTCCCCGTGCCCAGTTACCCCCTCCCCGCCCAGTTACCCCCTCCCCCTGCCCAGTTACCCCCTCCCCCTGCCCAGTTACCCCCTCCCCCTGCCCAGTTACCCCCTCCCTGCCCCGTTGCCCCCCGCCCCTCACCGTGGCCGCCGGTCAGGGCGATGCAGAGCAGCGCCGCCGCCACCCCCCCCGCAGCCCCCATGGTTGCGCCCCAACTTCCGACCCCCCCAAACCTCCCCCCGATGGGGCAGTGGGAGCGGCCACAGCGCCACCGGCGCAGAGCGCGTCAGCAGTTGCCGGGGGGAGCTCCGAACTGGGAGCTCCTCGCACCGAACTGGGAGCTCCCCCTTCCGAACTGGGAGCTCCTCTTCCAAACTGGGAGCTCCCCGCACCAAACTGGGAGCTTCTCGCACCGAACTGGGAGCTCCTTCCCGCAAACTGGGAGCTCCTCGCACCGAACTGGGAGCTCCTCTTCCAAACTGGGAGTTCCTTCCTGCAAACTGGGAGCTCCCCACACCAAACTGGGAGCTCCTCTTCCAAACTGGGAGCTCCTATTCCAAACTGGGAGCTCCTCGCTTCAAACTGGGAGCTCCTCTTCCAAACTGGGAGCTCCCCCTTCCGAACTGGGAGGTCCTTCCGGCAAACTGGGAGCTCCTCTTCCAAACTGGGAGCTCCTTCCCACAAACTGGGAGCCGCTCTTCCAAACTGGGAGCTCCCCGCACCAAACTGGGAGCTCCCCGCACCGAACTGGGAGCTCCTCTTCCAAACTGGGAGCTCCCCGCACCAAACTGGGAGCTCCTATTCCAAACTGGGAGCTCCTATTCCAAACTGGGAGCTCCCCGCACCAAACTGGGAGCTCCTATTCCAAACTGGGAGCTCCCCGCACCAAACTGGGAGCTTCTCGCACCAAACTGGGAGCTCCTCGCTCCAAACTGGGAGCTCCTTCCTGCAAACTGGGAGCTCCCCACACCAAACTGGGAGCTCCTCTTCCAAACTGGGAGCTCCTCGCTTCAAACTGGGAGCTCCTTCCTGCAAACTGGGAGCTCCTCGCACCGAACTGGGAGCTCCTCGCACCGAACTGGGAGCTCCTCTTCCAAACTGGGAGCTCCTCGCTTCAAACTGGGAGCTCCTCTTCCAAACTGGGAGCTCCTCTTCCAAACTGGGAGCTCCCCCTTCCGAACTGGGAGCTCCTCTTCCAAACTGGGAGCTCCTCTTCCAAACTGGGAGCCACTCTTCCAAACTGGGAGCTCCCCACACCAAACTGGGAGATCCCTCCTGCAAACTGAGAGCCCCTCTTCCAAACTGGGAGCTCCTCACACCGAACTGGGAGATCCCCCTTCCAAACTGGGAGCTCCTCGCTCCAAACTGGGAGCTCCTCTTCCAAACTGGGAGCTGCTCTTCCAAACTGGGAGCTCCCCTTCCAGAACACGTCCTGCACCCCCATTCCTGCACCCTCTGCACCCAGAGCACCCCCTGCACCCCCATTCCTGCCCCCATACACCCAATGCACCCCATCTTTGCACCCAATGCACCCCCATTCCTGCCCCATACACCCAATGCACCCCATCTTTGCACCCAGAGCACCCCCATTCCTGCCCCATACACCCAATGCACCCCATCTTTGCACCCAATGCACCCCTATTCCTGCCCCATACACCCAATGCACCCCCATTCCTGCCCCATACACCCAATGCACCCCATCTTTGCACCCAATGCACCCCTATTCCTGCCCCATACACCCAATGCACCCCCATTCCTGCCCCCATACACTCAATGCACCCCATCTTTGCACCCTCAGCACCACTATTCCTCCCCATAGCCCCAATGCACCCCATCTTTACATCCTCAGCACCCCCATTCCTGCCCCCATACACTCAATGCACCCCATCTTTGCACCCAGAGCACCCCCATTCCTGCCCCATACACCCAATGCACCCCATCTTTGCACCCAGAGCACCCCCATTCCTGCCCCATACACCCAATGCACCCCTATTCCTGCCCCCATACACCCAATGCCCCCCCATTCCTCCCCATACAGCCAATACACCCCATCTTTGCACCCTCAGCACCCCCATTCCTGCCCCGCACCCCCTTCCACGGTCACCCCCAGCCCCGCCCCCTCTGCAGCAGCCCCGCACGGCGCATGCGCAGCGCCTGTAGATGGGGGTGGGGCGGCACTAGGACCCCGCGGGGCCCCACCGGGAAGTGGAAGGGAAGGGGGGGAATGGGGGGGGTGGGGGTGAATGGGGCCCTGGGAGCCGCGGGGGGGTCACGTGACGGCGGGGAGCCAATCGGGGCGCGGGTGACGTAGCGCGTGGCTCCCTTTTCTGCCCTGGGATGGGTTTTTTTCAGCTTTTTTACCCCCAAAGCGGGGCTTTTCTGGCGGGGGGGCGCGGAGCGGGGGAGGATGAAGCGGGCCCGGGCTCGGGGGTCGCGGCCCGGCGCGGGGGCGGCTCAGGTGAGTGAATTGGGGGGGGGGGGGGGAACCGACCTCGCCTTGCCCCCCTTCCATTGAGGCGCGGGTGGGGGAGGTCACGTGTTGGCGGGGAGCTGTCAATCACGCGAGGCCACGCCCCCTGAGCCGGGCGACAGCCAATGAGCGTAGAGGGCGGTGTGGCGGCAGCCAATGAGCGCGGGGGAGGGCGGGGCCTCAGCCAATGAGCGCCCAGGAGGGGCGGGGCCGCTTTGTGCGCTGCGGCGGCGCCGCGGGGCGGCGGTTTTGGGGCGAAAAGCGCCATGTTTGGGTGTTCGCGCGGGGGCGGCGGGCACGGCCCCAAGTGCTGTGTCACGGCGTGGGGGTGGGGAGGGGCCGTCCCGGGGCCTGAGCGAACGGAGGGGACACCGCGTTGCCCCCCAAAGCCCTCTCCTTGCGGGCGGCGGGGGGGGTGTCCCCTGTCGCGATCGGTGCTGGCGCGGGGGGGGGGGGGGTCAGGTTAGGCCTCACCGGGGCCGCCGTAAGGGGGGAGGGCCTTGGGGTCCCAGCTGATACCGAGGGGTGTCGCCGCGGCCCCCTCGGTGCGAGGCGGAGGCGGCGGAGCGCGGGGAGGCGAGTGGGGGTGGCGGTGGCGGTGGTCCCGGTGTCACCGGGCTGTGAGCCCCGCGGGGCCGCGGCGAGGGGGGTGACGAGGTTTAAAGCGATCCCCCCCGGGCCCCGCGGGTAACGGGGAGGCGGCGGGGTCGGCCGAGAGCGTGGGGTTTCATTGTCCCGGCGGTGCGGCCGCCGCCGGCCAAGATGGCGCCCGGCGGCCCCGTCTTCCCCCTTTTCGGCAGCGTCAACAACCGCCAACGGCCGCGCGGCCCCCGCCCCGTCACGTGACCCGCCGGCCAATGGGCGCGCAACGGATGGCAGGCGGCGGCCAATGGGCGCGCGCGCAGCGGGCCGCGTTGGGGGCGGGGCCGGGCGCGAGGGCGGGAGGGGAGTGGAGGGCGGCGGGTGATTGGCAGCTCGTTCGGCCAATGGGAGCGGCGCCAGCGGAGCGCCTCCGCCCAATGGGGGCGCGGGGGGGCGTGGCCTGGCCGGCGCGTGACGTCAGCGGCGCCGGCGGCCAATGGGAGGCCGCGTGTTGTCTATATAAGGACGGTGGGGGGCAGGCCGGGAGGCGCCATTTCGCTGGGACGCGGGACGGAGCGGGTCGGGCCCGGTGCAGGGCGGGCGGGGGGGCGGCCCCAATCCGGATCTATCCCCCGCCTCCGCGCTCCCGGCGGGCTCCGCCGGACCCTGCCCGGCCTCCGTAGCGACCCCTGCCTGCGGCCGGCGGCGAGGGGGGCCCCATCCCCGGCCTCCTCCCCTCAGCGAAGCCAAGATGGAGCCCGGCCAGTGATTTCCCCGTTTACAATCCGTTGTCATCCGCCTCCCGGATCGCCGCGCGTCGCTTCATCTCCGGTTTCTACGAACGCTACAAGCTCTTAGCGACGCGGCGAGGCTTGTATTGACGGGATCGCGCAGGATTTGGGGGCCCGGCGGGGGCTCTGAAGAGGGGACCCCCCCCCCCCCCGCCCCTTTCCTTTCCCCTCACAACATCCGCCGCCATTTTCTCCGTGGCCGTTGATGTGAAGGCCGGTGCGTGGTCCCGCGCCGCTCACCGGCCGGAGCAGCCGCCGCCTGAAGCCAACCCTGCCCCGGGGTAGGGGAGGGGGTCCCCGGCTCGTTCTTTCCCCCCCTCCCCGCTGCCCGGTGATGCGCTGAGCGGGAAGGGGTCGCCGGGCAAAGTGGGGGGCTCGTCGGAGGAGGCGACGGGAGGAGGAGGAGGAGGAGACGAAGGGCGACCGGGAGCGCGGACCGAGCGCGCAGCCGCCGCCGCGATGCTGCAGAATGTGAATCCCCAGAGCAAGTAGGTGCTGGTGGCCACGGGGGAACTGGGAGGTGATATGGGGGGGACTGGGAGCTGAGGGGAACTGGGAGGCGGCACTGGTGCAACTGGGAGGCATTGGTGTCGGTAGGGAACGGGGGGGTACTGGGAGGTGGCACTGGTGTCACTGGGAGGTGACAGGGAGATTACTGGGAGTACTGGGAGGCACTGGTGTCGCTAGGGACCTGGGGGGCGACACTGGTGTCACTGGGAGCTGTGGGGACTGGGGGGTACTGGGAAGCGGCACCGGTGTCACTGGGAGGTGACAGGGAGATTACTGGTAGCTGGGAGTACTGGGAGGCACTGGTGTCACTGGGAGCTGCGGGGACTGGGAGGCACTGGGAGGTGACGTGGGGATTACTGGGAGCTGGGGGCACTGGTGTCAGTAGGGAACTAGGGGGTACTGGGAGGCAGCACTGGTGTCACTGGGAGGTGACAGGGAGATTACTGGTAGATGGGAGGACTGGGGGGCACTGGGAGGCGACACTGGTGTCACTGGGAGCTATGAGGACTGGGAGCACTGGGAGGCGGCACTGGTGTCACTGGGAGCTATGAGGACTGGGAGGTGGCAGTGGTGTCACTGGGAGGTGACATGGGGATTACTGGGAGCTGGGAGGCACTGGTGTCAGTAGGGAACTAGGGGGGACTGGGAGGTGGCAGTGGTGTCACTGGGAGGTGACATGGGGATTACTGGGAGCTGGGAGTACTGGGAGGCACTGGGAGGTATTACTGGTATCACTGGGAGCTGTGGGGACTGGGAGGCGGCACTGGTGTCACTGGGAGATGATGTGGGGATTACTGGGAGCTGGGAGGCACTGGTATCAGTAGGGAATTGGGGGGACTGGGAGGCGGCACTGGTGTCACTGGGAGGTGACATGGAGATTACTGGGAGCTGGAGGCAGTGGTGTCGGTAGGGAACTGGGGGGGAGTGGGAGGTGACACAGGGATTGCTGGTAGCTGAGGGGCACTGGGAGGTGGCACTGGTGTCACTGGGAGGTGGGGGGGACTGGGAGGCTGCACTGGTGTCACTGGGAGGTGACGCAGGGATTACTGGGAGCTGGGGGGCACTGGTGTCACTGGGGAGCACTGGGAGGTGGTACTGGTGTCACTGGGAGGTGATAGGGGGATTACTGGTAACCGGGGAGCTGTGGGGTACTGGGAGGCAGCACTGGTGCAACTGGGAGCCGGCACTGGTGTCCCTGGGAGCTGGGGGACACTGGGAGGTGGTACTGGTGTCACTGGGAAAGGACACGGGGGATTATTGAAGTGTGGGGGACACTGGTGTTATTGGAGCCGTGGGGCTGGAGGACACGGGGGTTACTGGGAGCCAGTGCTGGTGTTACTGGGAGCTGTGGGGCTGGGGGGGGGGGGGGGCAGTGGTGTCACTGGGAGCTGTGACAGCTGTTACTGGGACCAGTGAGGCCGGGGTGTGCTGATACTGGTGTTACTGGGAGCTGTGGGTACCGCCCCCTCCAGGTCACCTGGGGACAAAGGGGGGGCTTCACCCCCCATTTTGGGGGGGGGGAGGGCTGGAGAAGCGCCTCAAGAGACCCTCAAACAGCGGTGTTTGCCCGAAATTGCTTATTTTTGCCCTTAAAATGATGATTTTTGGCTTTATTTCTAAGATACTGAGGGTTCGGCCCCAAAATGTTGGGGTTTTTGCCCCTAAAGATCGTTTTGGCCTTAAAGTGCTGATTTTGAGGTTTAAAATGCTGACGTTTGGCTCCAAAATGCTGATATTTGGCCTTGAAAAGCTGAATTTTGACCCTAAAATATTGGGGGGTTGTCTGGAAAGGCTGAATTTTGACCTTAAAATATTGGGGGGTTGTCTGGAAAGGCTAAATTTTGGCCCTGAAATATTGGGGGGTTGTCCGGAAAGGCTGAATTTTGACCTTAAAATATTGGGGGGTTGTCTGGAAAGGCTGAATTTTGACCCTGAAATATTGGGGGGTTGTCCATAAAGTCTGAATTTTGAGTTTAAATTATTGGGGGATTTTCCCAAAAGGCTAAATTTAACCTTAAAATAGAATCATAGAAATAGTGACTTTTGTCTCTGCAAAGTGCTGACTTTTACCCCCAAATACTGATTTTCGCCCCAAAATTTTGACTTTTGCCCCCTAAGTGCAGATTTTTCCCCTGAAATTCTAATTTTTGCCCCCCCCGAGTGCTGATTTTTGCCCCCAAATGCTAATTTTTGCCCTAAAATTCTGATTTTTGCCCCCTTTCTGCCTTTGGCAATGCCGGATGGGAGCTCGCTGGCGTCCTGGGAACTGGGATCGGCTCTTTCCGCTTTGCCGTAACCAAGCGCGGCGACGGCGTTGCCGCCCTCCGGGAGTTCCTCCTGGGAAACCTATGCCTCAGCTGCAGTTTTTTTGGTGGCGATGCGGCGTTCCGGTTCTTTTTCTGGCGCTCTAAATGCTGTCTCTGCTCTCCTCCGCAGGATTCTGGGAGAGGGCAATGCCGGGCTCATGGGCCTGGCGACGGAATCGACTCCCGGCAAGCGGATCCGTAAACCTTCGCTCCTCTATGAGGGCTTTGAGAGCCCCACCATGGCATCGGTGCCGGCCCTGCCGTCCCCGCAGGTGAATCCGCCTCCGCCGGAGGTTTCCAATCCCAAGAAACCGGGTCGGATCACCAACCAGCTCCAGTACCTGCACAAAGTGGTGATGAAAGCGCTCTGGAAGCACCAATTTGCTTGGCCCTTCCGCCAACCGGTTGACGCCGTCAAGCTGGGCCTGCCGGTAACCAGCCCTGCGTGCGGTTGATGCAACGGCGCGCATGAGTCTTGCTTCTGTGTGTGTGTGTGTGTGTGTCCCCGCGCAGGCGGGGAGGGGGGGTTTAGGGCAGCCGTATCCCAAAATTCCACATTGGAATGTGGCATCCCAACTTGAGAGTTGCCAGGGCCTGCACTGGTCCCGTCCCGGGGCTCCGCCACAGCGATGCAGCCGCAGGTGTTTGGGCTGTGCCATCCTTTTATCCCGAAGGGCCAAATCCATTCCGGTTGCCCCTCAGCCTCTTGGAGGCGTCCAGGTTGGTCCTGGTGATGTTCTCAGAGCAGCTGTCGCCTTTCTTTTGTCCCCGATGTCCCCTACAAAGGTATGGATGAGGTGACGCAGCCGTTCTGGCGTTGTCCCGGCTGCTTTTCCTCCTAATCTTTTTGTGCCCTGAATGCGTTTTGCAGATTCCCATCCATGAATTTGTAGAAGACATCCTGTGACCCCAATTTTAAAGGCCAGCCCCCCTGTGCACCTGTGGCGCCCAAGGAGTTAAAGCCCAGAGGTAATTTCCGCAGAGGTTTTGCTCTTCCAAAATTAGCCTTAGCGTTCCCCGAGCCCAATCCCGCCTCTCACCTGGGACGCGGGTTTGCCTTCCCGGTGCTGAGATCTGGTAGCGTAGACACCCCCCGGCAGAGCCGGCTGCTCCGTAGGGCCCTCCCCGATGGCGGCACTCTTGGGATGGGGCCCGGATTGGGAATCCCTAATCCCGAGCCGACCCCTGCCTGCGCTTGGCTGAGGAGTGGAAGTTGGTGTGTGAACGGATGGTTGGTTCCGGAGTGTTGCGCTGGCTCTGGTTTGGATGTGGGTGAGTGGGCCGCGGAGTGTTGCGCTGATCTGGAGTGTCGCTCTGGTTCGGATGCAGATGGGCTGGCTCTGGATTAGTGCCGATCCTGGAGCATGGCTCCGGTTTGGATGCGTGCAAGTGGGCCGTGGAGCATTGCGCTTATCTGGAGTGTCGCTCCGGCTTGGCCGCGGGCGAGCTGGCTCTGGATTAGTGCTGATCCTGGAGCGTGGCTCCGGTTTGGATGCATATGAGTGGGCCGCGGAGCGTTGCACTGATCTGGAGTGTCGCTCTGGCTTGGCCGCGGGCGAGCTGGCTCTGGATTAGTGCTGATCCTGGAGCGTGGCTCCGGTTTGGATGCATATGAGTGGGCCGCGGAGCGTTGCACTGATCTGGAGTGTCGCTCCAGCTTGGCCGCGGGCGAGCTGGCTCTGGATTAGTGCCGATCCTGGAGCGCGGCGCTGGCTCGAGTGTGGGCAGCTGTTCCCAGAGTCTCGTTCCGGCTTTGGCGTGGGGGAACCGGCCCTGGGCCGTTGCGTGGCTCGGACACGCTAATCTGCGCTGGTCCCAGCTCGGATACGGGTGCCAAGCGATGGTGGGAGCGGGGATGCAGGCCATGGTGACACGGCACGGTGAACCAGGGCACCCCTGACCGCTGCTTCCATGTTTTTTGCCGTCAGGATTACCACAAGATCATCAAGCAGCCCATGGATATGGGGACAATCAAGCGGCGCTTGGAGAACAACTACTACTGGGGCGCTGCGGAGTGCATGCAGGACTTCAACACCATGTTCACCAACTGCTACATCTACAACAAGGTGGGAACTGTGCCGGTGCTGCCGATGCGTTCTCCGGCACTTTCCCGGTGGATTCTGACCCTGCCTCCGGTTCTCCCCTCAGCCCACAGATGACATCGTGCTCATGGCCCAAACCCTGGAGAAGATCTTCCTGCAGAAGGTGGCGCAGATGCCGCCGGAGGAGCAGGAGATCGTGGTGCCGGTAGCCAAGAACAGCCATAAGAAAGGGGCATCGCGGGCAGCAGGTATGGGGCGGGATGGTTCCGCCGTGGGAGGGATCCTGGGGGGCGCAGGGCCGTGGGTGGGTGGGTGCTCCATGGGGCCTGGCATCCCCCTCCTCCGGCACGGCAGTGGCGCTAACGGCGGCTCCATATCCCGGCCCAGCGCTCCTGGCGGGACTGACGGCTGCTCAACAAGTGCCGGCTGTCTCCTCCGTGTCCCACACCACCGTCTTCACCCCGAGCCCCGACATCCCCACCACCATCGTCAACATTCCCCACCCATCCGTGATCTCCGCTCCGCTCCTCAAGTCGCTGCACTCCACCGCCCCGGCCGTCCTGGCTGCGCCCGCTCCCACCCAGCCCGTGGCCAAGGTAGGAGGAGACGGCCGGCTTCCGTGGGGCTGGAAAGGGCTGGAGTGCAGGGCTGGAGTGTGGGGCCGGCTCCCGTGGGGCCGGAATGTGGGGCTGGAGTGATTTCCGTGGGGCGGAGAGGGGTTTGGTTTGCGTGGGGCCGGCTGTGCCTCACGCTGGATCGGTTTCCCTCTGACAGAAGAAAGGCGTCAAGCGGAAAGCGGACACCACCACCCCCACCACCACCGCCATCATCGCCACCAGTGGCGAATCCTCACCCTCAGCCACTCTGGTGGAGCCTAAAGCGGCCAAGATTCCCGCCCGGCGCGAGAGCGGTCGCCCCATCAAACCACCCCGGAAGGATTTACCGGATTCGCAGCAGCACCAGACGTCGAAGAAGGGCAAATTATCGGAGCAGCTCAAGTACTGCAATGGGATCCTGAAGGAGTTGCTCTCCAAGAAGCATGCGGCCTACGCTTGGCCTTTCTACAAGCCCGTCGACGCCTCCGCCCTGGGTCTGCACGACTATCACGACATCATCAAACACCCCATGGACCTCAGCACCATCAAGGTGGGGCCCCAAAAGACTTTTCGTGGGAGCCCCGTGGCTTTTCCCGTCGTAGAATCGTGGGATGGGTTGGGTGGGAAGGGAACTCAAAGCCCGTCCACTTCCAACCTACTGCCATGGGCAAGGACAACTGGATCAGGTTGCTCCAAGCACCATCCAACCTGGCCTTGAACGCCTCCGGGGACGGAGAAGTCATGATTTCTCCGGGCAACCTGAACCAGGGCCTCACAGGGAACAATATCTCAACTAAATCTTCCTTCTTTCTGCTTAAAACTATTTACTTTTCCATCCAATGACCTCTCTCTCCAACTCTCCGCTCAACATTCCGTCTTTCACCTCTCCACTGAGCCTTCCGTGGATCCACCGATCCATCCACCGCCTTCCGTGGGGCTGTGAGGGCCCTGATCCGGTGGGAAGTGTCCTTTCCGGCCCATTCCATGTTGGGGATGACCGTATCTGAGGCCTTAGAGAAGCCCAGATAGACACCATCCGTTGTTTTCCGTGGTCATCCCATCGGAGAAGGCCACTGGGTTGGTCAGGCAGGACTCGCCCTTGGTGAAGCCGTGGTAGCTGTCTCCAGTCGCCTCCGTGTGCTTTAGCGTGGCTTCTAGAAGGATCTATTCCATGATCTTCCCTGGTACTTGGATGGATTGGGAGTTTCCAGGCTCTTTTTCACCCTTTTTGAAGACGGCCTCAACGTCTTTTGGTCACCGTGGACTTCTGGCGACTGCCGATACTCTTCAGAAAACATCACGGAGAGCGGTTTGGTGATTCCCATCAGCCAATTCCTTCTTTTCCTCTCCCTGCAGCGGAAGATGGAGAACCGGGACTACCACGATGCGCAGGAATTCGCCGCCGACGTCCGGTTGATGTTCTCCAACTGCTACAAGTACAACCCGCCCGACCACGACGTGGTGGCCATGGCACGCAAGCTGCAGGTCAGCACGCTGGCCCCCTCCTCACGCTTGGTGGCCCTCTCCTCACACTTGGTGGCCCTCTCCTCACGCTTGGTGGCCCCCCTGATCACTGTCCTGGTCCCCTCAATCACCCTACAACCTGCACTTGCCACAATGGCCCCCTTACTTGCCCCTTGCTTGCCCTGTGCTGGTTCCCTCGTCACTAGGTGCGGTGGCCACCTACCCATGGGCCGCACTTGCCACCCTGCTGGCCCCCTCGCTGTCTCTGCTGGCCCCCCACCCTCCCCGCTAGCCCCTTGGCCACTGCACTGGCCCCTCGCCCTCCCTGCTAGCCCCTCGCCAACTGCACTGGCCCCTCGCCCTCCCCGCTAGCCCCTCGCCCACTGCACTGGCCCCTCGCCCTTCCTGCTAGCCCCTGGCCACTGCACTGGCCCCTCGCCCTCCCCGGTAGCCCCTCACCCTCCCCGCTGGCCCCTCGCCTGCTGCACTGGCCCCTCACCCTTCCTGATAGCCCCTCGCCCTTCTTGCTAGCCCCTTGGCCACTGCACTGGCTCCTCGCCCTCCCCGCTAGCCCCTCGCCCGCTGCACTAGCCGCTCACTAGCCCCGCTGGCCGCTCCCCTCGCAGGACGTCTTTGAGTTCAGCTACGCCAAGATGCCGGACGAGCCGCAGGACACCAGCCCGCCCTCGGTGTCGGCGCCGCTCGCCGGTGCTCTCTCCAAATCCTCCTCCGAAGAATCCTCAAGCGACGAAGACGAAGATGACGAAGACGACGAAGACGACGACGAGGATGAGAGCAGCAGCGAGAGCTCCTCGGAGAGCGAAGAGAGCTCCGACTCAGAGGAGGAACGCGCTAACCGCTTGGCCGAGCTGCAGGAGCAGGTGAGGGCCGGAGCGGGCTCCGTGCCGTTCCTCGTGTCCGTGCCCCGCGCCCGCCTCACCCCTGTCTCCCCCCACAGCTGCGGGCCGTGCACGAGCAGCTGGCTGCCCTCTCACAGGGCCCCGTTTCCAAACCCAAAAAGAAGCGGGAAAAGAAGAAAAAGAAGAAATCAGAGAAGCACAAAGGACGAGGAGGTGACGACGAGGCCCGGGCGCGCCAGGCCCAGCTCCGCAAAGCCAAAAAAGCCGGCGGGAGCGGCGGAAGCGGCAGCTCCAAGTGAGTGCGGTGCTGGGGGGGAATGAATGGGATCGTGGGGAGCGGAAGCGGCCGTGATGACTCCTTTCCCCACCGGATCGACCGTGGCGAGGAAGCGAACGGAACAAGCCAACCCCATCTGAGTGCCGCCAACCTCGCGGCGCCGTTGCGGGGTTGGGTTTTGCAGCCGCTTCTGATGTCGCTGCGTGGTTTTTTTCCTAACAGGAATTCCAAGAAGGCGGCAAAAGCGGCGTTGCCGGTGCCGCCGGCGCTTTACGACTCGGAAGAGGAGGAGGAAAGCAAACCCATGACCTACGATGAGAAACGCCAGCTCAGCTTGGACATCAACAAGCTTCCTGGGGAGAAACTGGGCCGAGTTGTCCACATCATCCAATCCCGGGAGCCTTCCCTGCGGGATTCCAACCCTGAGGAGATCGAGATCGACTTCGAGACCCTCAAACCCTCGACGCTGCGGGAGCTGGAGCGCTACGTCCTCTCCTGCCTACGGAAGAAGCCTCGCAAGCCCTACAGCGAGAGTAAGCGCTTCCGGAAGGATCCGGGGGAGAGCCGTAGGATGAGGCCGAGGCCTTGGCTGAGCCTTTCCCGCTTTTCCTCTTGCAGCCATGAAGAAGCCGGTGGGGAAAACGAAAGAGGAGTTGGCGCTGGAGAAGAAGCGGGAGCTGGAGAAGCGGCTGCAGGATGTCAGCGGGCAGCTTAACTCTGCCAAGAAGCCCCCTAAGAAGGGTGAGTGCCGGAAGCGCCTGGATCCGGGTCTGGATTGGGGCGTATTCCCTCTTTTTGGTGCAGCTAATCCTTGCGCCGTGTCCTTAACAGCCAACGAGAAACCGGAATCTGCCCAACAAGTGGCCATATCCCGGCTCAGCGCCTCCAGTTCCAGCTCGGATTCTAGCAGCTCCAGCTCCAGTTCCTCATCCTCGGACACCAGCGATTCGGATTCGGGATAGAGGCCATTAGAATCTTCCGGTAATGGCAGCCGGGGCGGAGCACGTGGGCAGGTTCGGAAACGGCAGCGGCTCTGCGAGACCGGACTCTGGTGAACCGGACTAAGGGGTGGCCTCCGCCCGGCAGGCAGAGCCTGGGGGGCCAGGGGGAGCCCCCCATTCCCGACGGCTGCGCCCTTCGGATGCGCCGGGCGGGGGGATCCCAGTGTTTACAGGCCGGAAGCAGCGCCGGGTTGTAGGGGGGGGAAACCTGGCTGCGGGGTTGCCCCCCCGTTTTTTTTTCCCACCCCCCCCCTTTTTTTTTTCTCCCCCAGCAGGTTTTACTGTTTGTTGTTTTAGGGGTTTTATTTTGGTTTTTTTTTTCGGACTTGGGGGATATTTTCCAAAGGGGAAAAGTTTGGGGGTTTTTAAGAAAACGGGGAAAAAAAAAAAAAAGAAAAGTGAAAAAAAAAACAGGAAAAAAATTAAAAATCTTTTAAAAAAAAAAAACCAGGAAAAAACAAAATACAAAGCCCCGGGGGGGGGTTGAGATTCCCGAGTTGGGGGGTTGCGATTCCTGCTTTGGGGGTCGGAATTCCCACCCTGGGGGTTGCAGATCCCATCTTGGAAGTTGCGATTCCTGCTTTGGGGGTCGGAATTCCCACCCTGGGGGTTGCAGATCTCATCTTGGAAGTTGTAATTCCTGTATTGGGGGTTGGAATTCCCACCCTGGGGGTTGCAGATCCTATCTTGGAAGTTATGATCCCACCTTGTGGGGGGGAGTCGTGATTCTGCCTTGGAGTTGCAATTCCCGTCTTGGAAGTCACGATCCGGCCTTGCGGGTGGTGACTCCTGCCCTGGGAGGTCGTGATCCCGCATTGCGGATTGCAATTCCTGACTTGGCTTTGTGATTTCGAGGAGGGGGGAGTTGAGAATTCCCACCTTGGCAGCGGCGATTCCCAAGTTCAGGTTGCGATTCCCGTCTTGAGGGTCGCAGGTCCCTGTTGGGATTGTGATTCCCACCTTGGAAGTTGTGATTCCCACCTTGGAAGTTGTGATTACCAAACAGGGGGTTGCAGTCCCACTTTGGAAGTTGAGATTCCCAGTTTGGGGCTCCCGATTCCCACCTTGGAAGTTCCAGTTCCCAGTTTGGGGGTTGCAGTCCCACCTTGGAAGTTGCAATTCCCAATTTGGGGCTCCCGATTCCCACCTTGGAAGTTCCAATTCCCAATTTCAGGGTTGCAGTCCCACCTTGGAAGTTGCGATTCTCAGTTTGGGGCTCGTGACCCTCAATTTGGGGCTCCCAATTCCCACCTTGGAAGTTCCAGTTCCCAGTTTAGGGCTCTCAATTCCCACCTTGGAAGTTCCAATTCTCAACTTGGGGCTCGCGATTCTCAATTTGGGGCTCCCGATTCCCACCTTGGATATTGCGATTCCCACCTTGAATATTGCGATTCCCAATTTGGGGCTCCCGATTCCCACCTTGGAAGTTCCAGTTCCCAATTTCAGGGTTGCAGTCCCACCTTGGAAGTTGTGATTCTCAACCTGGGGCTCCCGATTCCCACCTTGGAAGGTGCAATTCCCAGTTTGGGGCTCTCAATTCCCACCTTGGAAGTTGTGATTCTCAACTTGGGGCTCGCGATTCCCACCTTGGAAGTTGTGATTCCCACCTTGGATATTGCGATTCCCAATTTGGGGCTCCCGATTCCCCCCTTGGAAGTTATGATTCCCAGTTTGGGGCTCCTGATTTCCACCTTGGAAGTTCCAGTTCCCAATTTCAGGGTTGCAATCCCACCTTGGAAGTTGCAATTCTCAACTTGGGGCTCCTGATTCCCACTTCGGAAGTTGCGATTCTCAACTTGGGGCTCCCGATTCCCACCTTGAAAGTTGTGATTCTCAACTTGGGGCTCTCAGTTCCCACCTTGGAAGTTGTGATTCCCACCTTGGATATTGCGATTCTCAATTTGGGGCTCGGGATTCTCAATTTGGGGCTCACAATTCCCACCTTGGAAGTTCCAGTTCCCAATTTCAGGGTTGCAATCCCACCTTGGAAGTTGCAATTCTCAACTTGGGGCTCCCGATTCCCACCTTGGAAGCTGCAATTCTCAACTTGGGGCTCGGGATTCCCAATTTGGGGCTCACCATTCCCGCCTTGGCTCTCGCCCCCCGCCCTCGCCCCCTCCCCTGGGCTGCGGGGGTGTTTAATTTATTGGAAGCGCGGGGCCGGATCCGGCTGCGCCCTGTACAGCCCCCCCCGGCACGGCCGGCGCATGCTCCCGCGGGAAGGGGGGAGGGAGGGGACACCCCTTTTTTACGTTGACTGTATAATTTTTTTCTACTCGTTTCAGTTCGGTTTGGGTTTTTTCCCCCCCCTTTTTCCTCCCCCTCCTCCCCTCGGAGCTGTGTTTCCATCTCCTCCCTCTGAGATTCCAAACCTTTCCCCGTCTTGAACGTGTAAATAAAGGAAATATTATTGGAGCCGAGCCGGGATGCATTGGGGGACTCGGTGGGGGGGGGTCGGCCCAGTTCTCCCAGTCCATTCCAGTCCCTTCTCTTCCAGCCCAGTTTGCCCCATTCTGTCCCAGTTCCCCCAGACTGTCCCATTCCACTCTGGTACTACAGTCCCATTTCATCCCAGTTCCCTCAGCCTCTCCCACTCCTTCCCAGTTCCCCCAGTCTCTCCCATTCCTTCCCAGTCCCCTGAGCCTCTTCCGGTTCCCTCAGCCTCTCCCAGTCCTTCCCAGTTCCCTCAGCCTCTCCCAGTCCTTCCCAGTTCCCTCAGCCTCTCCCAGTCCTTTCCAGTTGCCCCAGTCTCTCCCATTCCTTCCCAGTTGCCCCAGTCTCTCCCATTCCTTCCCAGTTGCCCCAGTCTCTCCCATTCGTTCCCAGTTTCCCTCAGCCTCCCCCATTTCTTCCCAGTTCCCTCAGCCTCTCCCAGTCCTTCCCAGTTCCCTCAGCCTCTCCCAGTCCTTCCCAGTTCCCTCAGTCTCTTCCCCCGTTCCACTGTAATCCTTCCATTCCACCTTAGTTCCTCCCATTTCTTCCCAGTTCCCTATTCCATCCCAGTCCCTTCCCCTTCCATCCCAGTTCCCCCAGTCCATCCCAGCCCCTCCCTTTCCATCCCAATTCCCCCAGTCTACCCCAGTCCCTCCCACTCCTTCCCAGTCCATCCCAGCCCCTCCCTTTCCAACCCACTCCTTCCCAGTTCCCCCAGTCCATCCCAGCCCCTCCCTTTCCATCCCAGTCTACCCCAGTCCATCCCACTCCTTCCCAGTTCCCCCAGTCCATCCCAGCCCCTCCCTTTCCATTCCAGTCTTCCCAGCTCCTGTCCCAGTCCATCCCAGCCCCCCCCAGCTCCTGTCCCAGTCCATCCCAGCCCCCCCCAGCTCCCGTCCCAGTCCATCCCAGCCCCCCCCAGCTCCCGTCCCAGTCCATCCCAGCCCCCCCCAGCTCCCGTCCCAGTCCATCCCAGCCCCCCCCAGCTCCTGTCCCAGTCCATCCCAGTCTCCCCAGCTCCTGTCCCAGTCCATCCCAGTCTCCCCAGCTCCTGTCCCAGTCCATTCCAGCCCCCCCCAGCTCCTGTCCCAGTCCATCCCAGCCCCCCCCAGCTCCTGTCCCAGTCCATCCCAGCCCCCCCCAGCTCCTGTCCCAGTCCATCCCAGTCCCCCCAGTTCAGTCGCAGTCGAAGCCCCCAGTGCAGCTCTCAGTGTTTATCAAGCAGAGCCCCTGCCCGGACCCCGAGGGAGCAGCGGGGGGGCTGGGGGGAGCCCCGAGTGGGGCGGGAGGGGATCGGGGGGAGCCCCGAGTGGGGCGGGAGGGGGTCGGGGAGAGCCCCGAGTGGGGCGGGGGGCGGCCTGGGGGGAGCCCCCAGTGGGGCGGGAGGGGGTCGAGGGGAGCCCCGAGTGGGGCGGGGGGCGGCCTGGGGGGAGCCCCCAGTGGGGCGGGGGGTGTCGGGGGGTGTTGGGGTTCACGGACGGCGCTGCAGCGGCTGCGCAGGAGCTGCAGTTCCTTCAGGAGCTCTGGGGGGGCAAAGGGATGAAATGAGGGGGGCAGAGACCCCAAACCCCAATGACCCCCAAACACAGAGGCCCTTCTCAAGCCCCAGGGACCCCCCCAAATTCCAGAGACCCCCAAAGACCCCTCCAAAACCCAATGTCCCCCTCAACCCACGAGTGACCCAAACCCCAAAGACTCCTCCAGACCCCAGAGACCCCCAAACCCCAGAGACCCCCAGATCCCAATGCCCCCCCCAACCCTCAGGGCCACCCAGACCTGAAGGACCCCCTCAAGCCCCAAAGACCCCTCCAAATCCCAACACCCCCCCAAACCCCAGAGACCCCCAACCCCCAGATCCCCCACACCCCAATGACCCCCCCAAACCCCAATGCCCCCCAACCCCCAGATCCCCCACACCCCAATGACCCCCCCCAAACCCCAATGACACCCACAAACCCCAAAGACCCCCCACCCCCAAACCACCCAAAGCCCAATGACCCCCACATACCCCAAAGACCCCTCCAAACCCCAATGATACCCCAAACCCCAATGCCCCCCCACCCCCAGATCACCCAAAGCCCAATGACCCCCACAGACCCCAAAGACCCCCAAACCCCAATGACCTCCACATACCCCAAAGACCCCCACATACCCCACTGCCCCCCCAAACCCCAATGACCCCCCCAAACCCCAATGACCCCCCAAACCCCAATGCCCCCCAAACCCCAATGCTCCTCCAAACCCCAAAGACCCCACCACTCCCAGATCATCCAAACCCCAATGCCCCCCCAAACCCCACTGCCCCCCCAAACCCCAATGTCCCCCCAAACCCCAATGACACCCACAGACCCCAAAGCCTCCCTCAAACCCCAATGACCCCCACATGCCCCAATGACCCCACCACTCCCAGATTCCCCAAACACCAAAGACCCCCCAAACCCCAAAGACCCCTCCAAACCCCAATGACCCCCAAACCCCAATGACCCCCCCAAACGCCAAAGACCACCCACAAAGCCCAATGACCCCTCCAAACCCTAATGACCCCCCAAACCCAAATGACCCCCCAAACCCCAATGACCCCCCCAAAGCCCAATGACCCCCCAACCCCAATGACCCCCACATACCCCAATGACCCCACCACTCCCAGACCAGCCAAATCCCAATGACCCCCCCAAAGACCCCCAAACCCCAATGACCCACACATACCCCAAAGACCCCCCCAAACCCCCCTGCCCCCCCCCGTCGCCCCGACCTTGCTGCGCCCGTAGAGGCCGAGCCCCAGCGCCAGGAAGCCGCAGCCCAGCACGAAGCCCCCCACCCCGGTCAGCATCTTGCTCCTGGCGCCGTCCGCCTGCAGCTCTGCGGGGCCGAGAGCAGGGGCTCAGGGCTGGGGGGGCCCCGTCCCACTCCCCCCTGCCCCGGGGGCCCCCAGCCCAGGGCCTTACCCCACGCCCGGGTGACGGGGCGCCGCAGGCTGGCGTGCTCCACCTGGCACGTGTAGGTCTCGCCGCGCTGCGGGATGCTCTCCAGCATCACCAGCACCTGGTAGGTCCAGTCTCCGTTCTGCAGCACCTCCGTGGACACCACGCGCTCCACCTCCTCCCGCCCGTTCTTCCACCACTTCACCTCGATGGCGGCGGGGTAGAAATCCACGGCGGCGCAAACCAACCTGTCGGGCTGGGGCAGAGAGCCCGAGCGCACGGCCGAGACGGACACGCGGGGCTGCGCTGGCGAGGAGAGACCGAGGGGGAGAGAGGATGGAGGAGAGAGGGAGGGAGGAGAGAGGGAGGGAGAGAGGGAGAGAGGGATGGAGGGGAGAGGGAGGGAGAGAGGGAGAGAGGGACGGGGGGAGAGAGGGATGGAGGGAGAGAGGGAGGGAGAGAGGGAGAGAGGGAGGGAGGAGAGAGGAGAGAGAGGGAGGGATGGAGAGAGGGAGGGAGAGAGGGATGGAGGGGAGGGATGGAGGGAGAGGGGGGGGAGGGATGGAGGGAGGGAGGGAGGGAAGGAGAGAGGGAGGGAGGGATGGAGGGAGAGAGGGAGGGAAGGAGAGAGGGAGGGAGAGAGAGAGAGGGAGGGAGGGATGGAGAGAGGGAGGGAGGGATGGAGGAAGGGAGGGAGGGAGGGAGAGGGAGGGAGAGAGAGGGATGGAGGGATGGAGGGAGGGATGGAGAGAGAGAGAGGGATGGAGGGAGGGAGGGAGGGATGAGAGAGGGAGAGGGAGGGATGGAGAGAGGGAGGGATGGAGGGGGGGAGGAGAGAGGGAGGGAGAGAGGGATGGAGGGGAGGGATGGAGGGAGGGGGGAGGGAGGGAGGGATGGAGGGAGAGAGGGAGGGAGGGAGAAATGGAGGGAGGGAGGGAGAGATGGAGAGAAGGAGAGAAGGATGGAGGGAGGGAGGGAGAGAGGGAGGGATGGAGGGAGGGAGGAAGGGAGGGAGGGATGGAGGGATGTATGGGTGGAAGAATGGATGGACGGATGGACAGATGTATGGACAGATCGATGTACAGATGGATGGACGGACAGATGGATGGACAGAGAGATGGATGGATGGATGAAACGAGATGGGAAATGCCTGGAGCGGCGCGCGCCGGGGCAGAGGCTTCGCTCGCGGCCCAACGGCCGCCGCACGCCGTTGCCCTCCGGTCGCGGCCCTCGGGAGAAGAGCCCGGCACCCACCTCCCCAGCCCGTGGCGGCCGGCGACGAGGTCTCCCCTCGGCTGCCCTTCTCCGGGCTGAACCCCCCCAGGCCCCTCGGCCGCCCCCGCTCAGCCCGGCGAGGGCGCGGGGAAGCTGCGCCAGGGGAGGGTGGGCTCGGCCGTGGGGCCGAGGTTCTCGGCGCAGGGGCTTCTCCCCGGGGCAGCCGTGGTGGCCGCCGGACGGCCGAGGTCGCCGAAGCCTTTGGGGCGCGGGGGGAGCGTTGGGGTGGTGGCGGGCAGGGCCGGGACTTGGGGCGGACGAGCCTCGGGGGACCCTTCGGGCTGTGGGCGCCGTGGGGCTGGCGGCCTCGGGGAAGGGCGCGGGGGCTCTGCGGGAGCGCGGCACGGACACGCGCTGCCCTCCTGTGCGCCGGGGGCTCGGATCGGGCCCGGCCCCCCGGGAAAGGCGCTGCCACGCGCTCACCTACACGATCCACGGTGAAAGGGGAATCCACCTCATAGTTGTGTCGGCAGAAGGTGTCCACCGCAGCTCGTGCGTACGCCAGGCGGCTCTCCTGACTGTTCCAGGACTCGGCTTCAGGCTCTCCCAGGGGGGTGTCGGCCACGTAGACCCCCACATCGCTGTCGAAGTGCAGAATCTGCTCTCGGTTGTAGATGTATCTCTCCACAAGCCTCACCCTCTCGGTGCCGTTGGTGAAATAACAGTCGGCTTTCGACTGGAGCTGGAAGAGCCCTGGAGGAGCAGAGCTGGGGGTCAGCACCCCAAACCCCCCCAGCGCCCCCCAAGCCGGGCTCCCACCCCCCGGCAGCGCCCAGTGCCTCCCCACGCCGTGGGGCTGAGCTCCCAGTGCATCCCAGTGCCCCCAGCTCCGCTCCCAGTGCATCCCAGTCTCCCTGCTTTGGGTTCCACTGCGTCCCAATCTTCCCAGCTCCTGCCCAATGAATTCCAGGCTCCTCAGCTCCCAGTGCATCCCAGTCTGCCCATCAGTGCATCCCAGTCTCCTCTAGGTTACCTCCCAGTGCATCCCAGTACCCCTGCCTTTGCTTCCAGTTCATCTCAACCTCCTTCAGCTCATCTCCCAGTGCCTCCCAGTCCCCCCAGCTCATCTCCCAGTGCCTCCCAGCCCCCCCAGCTCAGCTCCCAGTGCCTCCCAGTCCCCCCAGCTCATCTCCCAGTTCATCCCAGTCCCCCCCATCTCATCTCCCAGTGCCTCCCAGTCCCCCCAGCTCATCTCCCAGTGCCTCCCAGCCCCCCCATCTCATCTCCCAGTTCATCCCAGTCCCCCCCATCTCATCTCCCAGTGCCTCCCAGCCCCCCCAGCTCAGTTCCCAGTGCCTCCCAGTCCCCCCCAGCTCATCTCCCAGTGCTTCCCAGTCCCCCCAGCTCATCTCCCAGTGCATCCCAGCCCCCCCATCTCAGCTCCCAGTTCATCCCAGTCCCCCCATCTCATCTCCCAGTGCCTCCCAGCCGCCCCATCTCATCTCCCAGTGCCTCCCAGCCCCCCCAGCTCACGTCGGGTCTCGTCGCCAGCAGCCCCGGGCGCTCCCAGCGCCACCAGTGCCACCAGCACGGCCCCAGCTCCCAGCACGCCAGCAGCCCCCATGGTGCTCCCGGCCCCCCCGAGCCAGCCGCACTCTGCCGGGCGCGCTCTCGCCCCAGTGCTGCCCAGTGGGGCACTGGGAGTCCCAGCCCGGCCCAGTGCGCAGCGCAGCTGGGCAGCATCACTCGTCTCCAGGCAGAGGCGCGGGCGCGCGGCCGTCTCTCTGCTCCTCAGGGGGCTCTGGGCCGGGGCTCTGCCTGGGAACAGCTGAGGCGCCCTCGGGGCTCCCCGACATTGGCCCATAGCTCTGGGGGGGGTTTAACCCCCATCCTCATTTCTTGTGGGTCCCGAAAGTTCTGCCCCACTTTGCAGAGCGACAGCGGCGATGGCACTGGGACGCGATGTGGCGTTGGTGCTGCTGTTGGGGTTCAGTCTGCAGCGAGCGGGGGGCGAGACAGGTCGGAGGGGGGGAATGGGGGGGGATGGGGGGGGCAGGGGGTAAAGGAGGGGTCCCGGACCCATAGGTGCTGTGGGGCAGGGGGTAAATGGGGAGTCCCGGACCCATAGGAGCTGTGCATCAGGGGGTAATGGGGTGTCCAGGGGCGTTCTGGACTCATAGGAGCTGTGGGTCAGGGGGTAAAGGGGTGTCCAGGGGGGTTCTGGACCCATAGGTGGTGTGGGGCAGGGGGTAAATGGGGAGTTCCGGACCCATAGGTGCTGTGGGTCAGGGGTAATGGGGTGTCCAGGGGGGTTCTGGACCCATAGGTGCTGTGGGTCAGTGGGTAAAGAGGGGTTCAGGGGGGTCATGGACTCATAGGAGCTGTGGGTCAGGGGGTGAAGGGGTGTCCAGGGGGGTCCTGGACCCATAGGTGCTGTGGGTCCAGGGGTAAAGGGGGGTCTGGGGGTGTCCTGGACTCATTGGAACTGAGGGTCAGGGGGTAAAGTGGGGTTCAGGGGTGTCCTGGACTCATAGGAGCTGTGGGTCAGGGGGTAATGGGGTGTCCAGGGGGGTCCTGGACCCATAGGTGCTGTGGGTCAGGGGGTAATGGGGTGTCCAGGGGGGTTCTGGACCCATAGGTGGTGTGGGTCAGTGGGTAAAGAGGGGTTCAGGGGGGTCATGGACTCATAGGAGCTGTGGGACAGAGGGTAATGGGGTGTCCAGGGGGGTCCTGGACCCATAGGTGCTGTGGGTCCAGGGGTAAAGGGGGGTCTGGGGGTGTCCTGGACTCATTGGAACTGAGGGTCAGGGGGTAAAGTGGGGTTCAGGGGTGTCCTGGACTCATAGGAGCTGTGGGTCAGGGGGTAATGGGGTGTCCAGGGGGGTCCTGGACCCATAGGTGCTGTGGGTCAGGGGGTAATGGGGTGTCCAGGGGGGTTCTGGACCCATAGGTGGTGTGGGTCAGTGGGTAAAGGGGGGTTCAGGGGGGTTCTGGACTCATAGGAGCTGTGGGTCAGGGGGTAATGGGGGGTTTGGGGGTTCTGGACCCATAGATGCTGTGGGGCAAGGGATAAAGAGGGGGTCCTGGACTCATAGGAACTGAGGGTCAGGGGGTAAAGGGGGGTTCAGGGGGGTCATGGACTCATAGGAGCTGTGGGACAGGGGGTAAAGGGGTGTCCAGGGGGGTTCTGGACCCATAGATGCTGTGGGTCAGTGGGTAAAGGGGGGTTCAGGGGGGTTCTGGACCCATAGGAGCTGTGGGACAGAGGGTAATGGGGGTTTGGGGGGGTTCTGGACCCATAGATGCTGTGGGTCAGTGGGTAAAGTGGGGTTCAGGGGGGTTCTGGAGTCATAGGAGCTGTGGGTCAGGGGGTAATGGGGGGCTTGGGGGTTCTGGACCCATAGGTGCTGTGGGTCAGGGTCTGGGGGGGGTCCCAGACCCATAGGAGCTATGGGTCAGGGGGTAATGGGGTGTCCAGGGGGGTCCCGGACCCATAGATGCTGTGGGTCAGGGGGGAATGAGCCTCCCAGTACTCCCAGTCCCATCCTGGTGCCTCCCAGTGCCTCCCAGTCCCTCCCAGTTCCCCCCCAGTCCCTCTCAGTGCCTCCCAGTCCCTCCCAGTTCCCCCCAGTCCCTCGCAGTGCCTCCCAGTCCCCCCCAGTGCCTCCCAGTCCCATCCTGGTGCCTCCCAGTGCCTCCCAGTCCCTCCCAGTTCCCCCCCAGTCCCTCCCAGTGCCTCCCAGTCCCCCCCAGTCCTCCCCAGTCCCATCCTGGTGCCTCCCAGTGCCTCCCAGTGCTTCCCAGTTACCCCCAGTGCCCCCCCAGTCCCATCTTGATGCCTCTCTGTGAGCTCCCATTCCCCCCCAGTGCCTCCCAGTCCCTCCCAGTGCCCCCCAGTGCCCCCCCAGTCCCTCCCAGTCCCTCCCAGTGCCTCCCAGTCCCTCCCAGTGCCCCCCAGTGCCCCCCCAGTCCCTCCCAGTCCCTCCCAGTGCCTCCCAGTCCCATCCTGGTGCCTCCCAGTTCTTCCCAGTCCTCCCCAGTCCCATCCTGGTGCCCCTCAATGAGCTCCCAGTGCCTCCCAGTTACCTCCAGCGCCCCCCAGTCCCATCCTGGTGCCTCTCTGTGAGCTCCCAGTGCTCTGGTGGTCCTTCTCCCATTGATGATGTGGCTTTGGGGTCAAAGATGGGATCTGGTGGTCCTTCTTCTGTGGGTCTGAGGTCAACGTTGGTCCTTCTCCAATGGGTTTGGGGTCAATGGTGGTCCTTCTTCCATGGGTTTGGGGTCAATGGTGGTCCTTCTCCTGTGGGTTTGAGGTCAACGGTGGTCCTTCTCCAATGGGTTTGGGGTCAATGGTGGTCCTTCTCCCATTGATGATGTGGGTTTGGGGTCAACGGTGGTCCTTCTCCTGTGGGTTTGGGGTCAACGGTGGTCCTTCTCCCATGGGTTTGGGGTCAATGGTGGTCCTTCACTCATTGATGATGTGGGTTTGGGGTCAAAGGAGGTCCTTCTCCAATGGATTTGGGGTCAATGGTGGTCCTTCTCCCATTGATGATGTAGGATTGGGGTCAAAGGTGGTCCTTCTTCCATGGGTTTGGGGTCAATGGTGGTCCTTCTCCAATGGGTTTGGGGTCAATGGTGGTCCTTCTCCCGATGATGATATGGGTTTGGGGTCAAAGATGGGATCCGGTGGTCCTTCTCCAGTGGCTTTGGGGTCAACGGTGGTCCTTCTCCCATGGGTTTGGAGTCAATGGTGGGATCTGGTGGTCCTTCTCCAGTGGCTTTGGGGTCAACGGTGGTCCTTCTCCGGTGGCTTTGGGGTCACTGGTGGGATCCGGTGGTCCTTCACCCATTGATGATGTGGGTTTGGGGTCAACGGTGGTCCTTCACCCATTGATGATGTGGCTTTGTGGTCACCGGTGGTCCTTCTCCGGTGGCTTCGTGGTCACCGGTGGGACGCGGCAGTGCTGTGGCTCTCGTGGCAGTGAGGAACACCATCCACCAAGCGGAGTTCCAGCAGCGTTTGGAGCCCTCGGGGTCGGACGTGGGCGAATACCAACAGTCCTTCAACGCCGATGAGGTCTTCCACGTAGACCTGGAGAAACAGGAGACCGTGTGGCGCCTGCCCGAGTTCGGGGAGGTCACCAGCTTCGAGGCTCAGGGGGCGCTGCAGAACGCGGCCATCGGCAAACACAACCTGGAGATCATCATCCAAAGGTCCAACGGCTCCCAAGGAACCATCGGTGGGTAAAAACCACCCGAGTGGACCTTCTGCTCCAGGGATGGAACTCCAAAGGAGTTTGGGAGAGGGTTTGGAGAACCTCAGGGGGGAGGGGGAGGGGTTTGCTGGTGGGAAGAGGTTGGAGGTGGGTGGGATGGGAGGGGCCTTTGAGCCAACGCAACTCAATCCATGATGCCATGACCTCGTGGGCCCTTCTCAGGTCATGAGGAGGATCTGGATGGGCTTTGAGGGCTCTTCCAACCCATCCAACTCAACCAAACCCATCCCTCCATGACTTCATGGACCCTTTCCATGTCGTGAGGTGGATCTGGATGGGCTTTGAAGGCTCTTCCAACCCATCCAACTCAACCCAACCCATCCCTCCATGACCTCACGGTCCCTTCTCAGGTCATGAGGAGGATCTGGATGGGCTTTGAGGGCCCTTCCAACCCATCCAACCCAACCCAATCCAATCCAACTCAACCCATCCCATCCCTCCATGACCTCACGATCCCTTCTCAGGTCATGAGGAGGATCTGGATGGGCTTTGAGGGCCCTTCCAACCCATCCAACTCAACAAAATCCAACCCAACTCAACCCATCCCATCCTTCCATGACCTCACGGACCCTTCTCAGGTCATGAGGTGGATCAGGATGGGCTTTGAGGGCCCTTCCAACCCATCCAACTCAACCCAACTCAATCCAACTCAACCCATCCCATCCCTCCATGACCTCATGGTCCCTTCTCAGGTCATGAGGAGCATCTGGATGGGCTTTGAGGGCCCTTCCAATCCAATTCAACCCAATCCAACTCAACCCAACTCATGATTCCATGACCTTACGGTCCCTTCTCAGGTCATGAGGTGGATCTGGATGGGCTTCGAGGTCCCTTCCAACCCATCCAACTCAACCCATCCCATCCCTCCATGACCTCATGGGCCCTTCTCAGGTCATGAGGTGGACCTGGATGGACTTTGAGGGTCCTTCCAACCCATCCAACTCAACCCAATCCAATCCAACTCAACCCAACCCATCCCTCCATGACCTCATGGGCCCTTCTCAGGTCATGAGGAGGGTCTGGATGGGCTTCGAGGGCCCTTCCAACCCATCCAACCCAACCCAATCCAATCCAACTCAACCCATCCCATGACTCCATGACCTCACGATCCCTTCTCAGGTCATGAGGAGGATCTGGATGGGCTTTGAGGGCTCTTCCAACCCATCCAACTCAACCCAACCCATCCCTCCATGACCTCATGGTCTCTTCTCAGGTCATGAGGAGGATCTGGATGGGCTTTGAGGGCCCTTCCAACCCATCCAACTCAACAAAATCCAACCCAACTCAACCCATCCCATCCTTCCATGACCTCACGGACCCTTCTCAGGTCATGAGGTGGATCTGGATGGGCTTTGAGGTCCCTTCCAACCCATCCAACTCAACCCATCCCATCCCTCCATGACCTCACGGTCCCTTCTCAGGTCATGAGGTGGATCTGAATGGGCTTTGAGGGCCCTTCCAACCCATCCAACTCAATCCAATCCAACCCAATCCAATCCAACTCAACCCATCCCATCCCTCCATGACCTCATGATCCCTTCTCAGGTCATGAGGAGCATCTGGATGGGCTTTGAGGGCCCTTCCAACCCATCCAACTCAACCCATCTCAACTCAACCCATCCCTCCATGACCTCATGGTCCCTTCTCAGGTCATGAGGAGCATCTGGATGGGCTTTGAGGGTCCTTCCAACCCATCCAACTCAACCCAATCCAATCCAACTCAACCCAACTCAACCTATCCCATCCCTCCATGACCTCATGGTCCCTTCTCAGGTCATGAGGAGGACCCGGATGGGCTTTGAAGTCTCTTCCAACCCATCCAACTCAACCCATCCCATGATTCCATGACCTCATGGTCTCTTCTCAGGGCATGAGGTGGATCTGGATGGGCTTTGAGGGCCCTTCCAACCCATCCAACTCAACCCAACCCAACCCATCCCATGACTTCATGACCTCATGATCCCTTCTCAGGTCATGAGGAGCATCTGGATGGGCTTTGAGGGCCCTTCCAATCCAATTCAACCCAATCCAACTCAACCCAACTCATGACTCCATGACCTCACGATCCCTTCTCAGGTCATGAGGAGGATCTGGATGGGCTTTGAGGGCCCTTCCAACCCATCCAACTCAACAAAATCCAACCCAACTCAACCCATCCCATCCTTCCATGACCTCACGGTCTCTTCTCAGGTCATGAGGAGGATCTGGATGGGCTTTGAGGGCTCTTCCAACCCATCCAACTCAACCCAACTCAACCCAACTCAACCCAACCCATGACTCCATGACCTCACGATCCCTTCTCAGGTCATGAGGAGGATCTGGATGGGCTTTGAGGGCCCTTCCAACCCATCCAACCCAACCCAATCCAATCCAACTCAACCCAACTCAACCCATCCCATCCCTCCATGACCTCACAGTCCCTTCTCAGGTCATGAGGAGGATCTGGATGGGCTTCGAGGTCCCTTCCAACCCATCCAACTCAACCCATCCCATCCCTCCATGACCTCATGATCTCTTCTCAGGTCATGAGGTGGATCTGGATGGGCTTCGAGGTCCCTTCCAACCCATCCAACTCAACACAACCCATCCAACCCAACCCATCCCATCCCTCCATGACCTCATGGTCCCTTCTCAGGTCATGAGGTGGACCTGGATGGACTTTGAGGGCCCTTCCAACCCATCCAACCCAACCCAATCCAATCCAACTCAACCCATCCCATGACTCCATGACCTCACGATCCCTTCTCAGGTCATGAGGTGGATCAGGATGGGCTTTGAGGGCCCTTCCAACCCATCCAACTCAACCCAACCCATGACTCCATGACCTCACGATCCCTTCTCAGGTCATGAGGAGGACCCGGACGGGCTTTGAGGGCCCTTCCAACCCATCCAACTCAACCCATCCCATCCCTCCATGACCTCACGGTCCCTTCTCAGGTCATGAGGAGCATCTGGATGGGCTTTGAGGTCCCTTCCAACCCATCCAACTCAACCCAACTCATGATTCCATGACCTCACGGTCCCTTCTCAGGTCATGAGGTGGATCTGGATGGGCTTCGAGGGCCCTTCCAACCCATCCAACTCAACCCAATCCAACCCAACTCAACCCATCCCATCCCTCCATGACCTCACAGTCCCTTCTCAGGTCATGAGGAGGACCCGGATGGGCTTCGAGGTCCCTTCCAACCCATCCAACTCAACCCATCCCATCCCTCCACGACCTCATGGTCCCTTCTCAGGTCATGAGGAGGACCCGGATGGGCTTTGAGGTCCCTTCCAACCCATCCAACTCAACCCATCTCAACTCAACCCATCCCTCCATGACCTCATGGTCTCTTCTCAGGTCATGAGGAGCATCTGGATGGGCTTCGAGGTCCCTTCCAACCCACCCCACCCCATCCCCACCCCTCAGCAAACGCTGACCTCCCTCCCGTTGTCCCCAGTGCCACCGGAGGTGACGGTGTTCCCCAAACACCCCGTGGAACTCGGTGACCCCAACGTCCTCATCTGCTACGTGGACAAGTTTTGGCCGTCCATCGTCGACATCTCGTGGTTGAAGAACGGCGAGAAGGTGAAGGACGGAGTCTTCGAGACCGTCTTCTACCCCCGTGACGACCACACCTTCCGCAAGTTCTCCTACCTGACCTTCATCCCCACCCGCGGAGAGTCCTACGACTGCCGAGTGGAGCACTGGGGTCACCCCACCCCTTTGAAGCGCCATTGGGGTGAGGAGAAGACCTCTCTCATCACCGTGTGCCCCACGGCCCCTCTTTAGAGGGACCTCAACACCTCCGTCTCAACCTTCTCCAGAACTTCAAGTGGATCTCCCCGTTTCCGAGACCACCGAGACGGTGGTTTGTGCCCTGGGTTTGGCCGTGGGTATCATCGGCATCGCCGTGGGCACCGTCCTCATCATCAAAGCCATGAAGATGAGGAGCGCCAACACCCGACGCGACCCCTTGTGAGGTGGAAGAAGACGGAGGGGCTGCGGGAGGACCTCGAGGGTCTTCAGAAGAACTTTGAGGGTCTTTAGAGAACCTCAAAGGTCTTTGCAAGAACCTCGAGGGTCTTCTGAAGAACCTTGAGGGCCTTCAGAAGAACCTCGAGGGTCTTCAGAGGACCTCGAAGGTCTTTGGAAGAACCTCAAGGGTCTTCAGAAGAACTTTGAGGGTCTTCAGAGAACCTCGAGGGTCTTTGGAAGATCTTTGAGGGTCTTTGGAAGAACTTTGAGGGTCTTTGGAGAACCTCGAGGGTCTTTGGAAGATCTTTGAGGGTCTTCAGAAGATCTTTGAGGGTCTTCGGAGAACCTCGAGGGTCTTTGGAAGAACCCTGAGGGTCTTTGGAGAACCTCGAGGGTCTTCGGAAGAACTTTGAGGGTCTTCGGAAGAACTTTGAGGGTCTTCGGAGAACCTCGAGGGTCTTTGGAAGAACCCTGAGGGTCTTCCGAGAAACTTGAAGGTCTTCAGAGAACCTCGAGGGTCTTTGGAAGATCTTTGAGGGTCTTCAGAAGAACTTTGAGGGTCTTTGGAAGAACTTTGAGGGTCTTCAGAGAACCCTGAGGGTCTTTGGAAGATCTTTGAGGGTCTTCGGAAGAACTTTGAGGGTCTTCAGAGAACCTCGAGGGCCTTCAGAAGAACTTTGAGGGTCTTCAGAGGACCTCGAAGGTCTTTGGAAGAACCTCGAGGGTCTTCAGAAGAACTTTAAGGGTCTTCGGAAGAACTTTGAGGATCTTCAGAAGAACTTTGAGGGTCTTTGGATACCATCTCCAACCACAGTATCTCCTCCCACCTTTGAGACAGGATCTCCACGAAGCCAACGAGGTGTTGTCCTGCCCCACAGCTGCCCCACAGCTGCCCCACAGCTGCCCCACAGCTGCCCCACAGCGCCCCATTCCGCCCCTTCTCCTCCTGCTTTGACACCACAATAAAAGCCGTTGAGTTGACGTCAATGTGTGGTCCTCAACGTTCTCCACGAGAACCCCAAAAAAAGGGGGAGAGAAAAAAAATCTATGGGGTGGGAAAATCTATGGGGTGGGAAAATCTATGGGGTGGAAGATGTGGGGCAGAAGAAGGGGGTGGAGGGGGAGCTCAGGGCCCCATTGGACCTTCTTGGTGGCATCTCAGGACCTTCGAAGGACACAAAGATGGTGTCCAAAAGGCTCTCGTGTGACGGCTTTGGTGCCCCATAAGTGATGGCTTTGGTGCCCCATAAGTGACGGCTTTTGCCCCATAAGTGATGGCTTTGGTGCCCCATAAGTGATGGCTTTGGTGCCCCATAAGTGATGGCTTTGGTGCCCCATAAGTGACGGCTTTTGCCCCATAAGTGATGGCTTTGGTGCCCCATAAGTGGTGACTTTGGTGCCCCATAAGTGATGGCTTTGGTGCCCCATAAGTGATGGCTTTGGTGCCCCATAAGTGATGGCTTTTGCCCCATAAGTGGTGACTTTGGTGCCCCATAAGTGATGGCTTTGGTGCCCCATAAGTGACGGCTTTGGTGCCCCATAAGTGATGGCTTTTGCCCCATAAGTGACGACTTTGGTGCCCCATAAGTGACGGCTTTGGTGCCCCATAAGTGGTGACTTTGGTGCCCCATAAGTGATGGCTTTGGTGCCCCATAAGTGATTGCTTTGGTGCCCCATAAGTGACGGCTTTGGTGCCCCATAAGTGATGGCTTTGGTGCCCCATAAGTGACGTCTTTAGTGCCCCATAAGTGACGGCTTTGGTGCCCCATAAGTGACATCTTTGGTGCCCCATAAGTGATGGCTTTGGTGCCCCATAAGTGACGGCTTTGGTGCCCCATAAGTGATGGCTTTGGTGCCCCATAAGTGCCATATTTGTGCCCCATAAGTTCTACTGGGAGGTACTGGGAGGGAACTGGGAGTGCCCTCCCAGTACCCTCCCAGTGCCCCCCAGTACCCCCCAGTGCCCTCCCAGTACCCTCCCAGTGCCCCCCAGTACCCCCCAGTGCCCTCCCAGTACCCTCCCAGTGCCCCCCAGTACCCCCCAGTGCCCTCCCAGTACCCTCCCAGTGCCCCCCAGTGCTCCCAGTATCCTCCCAGTGCCCCCCAGTACCCCCCCAGTGCCATCCCAGTGCTCCCAGTACCCTCCCAGTACCCCCAGTAACCCCCCAGTGCCCTCCCAGTACTCCCCCAGTGCCATCCCAGTGCTCCCAGTACCCTCCCAGTGCCCCCCAGTGCTCCCAGTACCCTCCCAGTACCCCCCAGTACCCCCCAGTGCCCTCCCAGTACCCCGCAGTACCCCCCCAGTGCTCCCAGTACCCCCCAGTACCCCCCAGTGCCTTCCCAGTACCCCGCAGTACCCCCCCAGTGCTCCCAGTACCCTCCCAATACCCCCCAGTACCCCCCCAGTGCCCTCCCAGTGCTCCCAGTCCAGTGTCCCCCCCTAAACCAGTTTCCCCCCTCCCCCCGACCAGTTTGCCCCCCCCCCCAGTATCCCCCCAGTTCCCTCCCAGTACAACCAGTTCCCTCCCAGTTCCCTCCCAGTACAACCAGTTCCCCCCAGTTCCCTCCCAGTTCCTCCCAGTAATCCCCCCCAGTTCCTGGGTGCCCCTCTCCCTCCCAGTTCCCTCCCAGTTCCCTCCCAGTACCCTCAGTTCCCTCCCAGTCCCTCCCAGTCCCCCCCAGTTCCCTCCCAGTTCCCTTCCAGTACCCCCAGTTCCCTCCCAGTCCCCCCCCAGTTCCCCCTAGTTCCCTCCCAGTACACCCAGTTCCCTCCCAGTCCCTCCCAGTCCCCCCCAGTTCCCTCCCAGTTCCCTTCCAGTACCCCCAGTTCCCTCCCAGTCCCCCCCCAGTTCCCCCTAGTTCCCTCCCAGTACACCCAGTTCCCTCCCAGTCCCTCCCAGTCCCTCCCAGTTCCCTCCCAGTGCCCCCCCCGCCAAGTTCCTGGGTGTCCGCCTCCCCCAGTTCCCTCCCAGTTCCTCCCAGTTCCTCCCAGTCCCCCCCCCAGTGGGGATTTCCAACCACGCCAGTGTTTCGGGGCCCTCCCTGTCCCCCAGTATCCCCAGTTTAACCAGTTACTGGGCGGGACTGGGCCGCGTCACCATTCTCCGGCAGATTCCGGGCACGGAGCTCCCAGTGCTCAACCAGTACCCCCCCCCCATCCCAGTAACCCCCAGTTCCCCTCAGTTCCCTCCCAGTTCCCCCTCAATCCCCCCCAGTTCCTCCCAGTATCCCCCAATTCCCCCCCAGTTCCCCTCAGTTCCCTCCCAGTTCCCCCTCAATTCCCCCCAATTCCTCCCAGTATCCCCCAGTTCCCCCCCAGTTCCCCCCAGTTCCTCCCAGTATCCTCCCAGTATCCCCCAATTCCTCCCAGTATCCCCCAGTATCCCCGAATTTCCTCCCAGTTACCCCCCAGTTACCCCCAATTCCCCCCAGTTCCTCCCAGTATCCCCCAGTTCCCCCCAATTCCCCCCTAATTCCTCCCAGTATCCCCCAATTCCCCCCAGTTCCTCCCAGTATCCCCCAATTCCCCCCCAGTTCCTCCCAGTATCCCCCCAGTATCCCCCAATTTCCTCCCATTATCCCCCCAGTTCCCCCCAATTCCCCCCAGTTCCTCCCAGTATCTCCCCAGTATCCCCCAGTCCCCCCCAGTATCCTCCAATTCCCCCCCAGTATCCCCCAATTTCCTCCCAGTTCCCCCCCAGTATCCCCCGACCCCATTCCTTGGAGGCACTGGGCCAGACTGGGAGCACTGGGAGCAACTGGGAAGGGGGAACTGGGGAGGGAATTGAGGGCGAAACTGGGGGGGGATACTGGGAGGGAACTGGGAGGGAACTGGGGGGATACTGGGAGGGAACTGGGAGGGAACTGGGGGGATACTGGAGGGGGGGGCACTGGAAGGGGAGGAATGGGGGGAACTGGGGGGGAATTGGGGGATACTGGGAGGAACTGGGGAGGAGGAATTGGGGGGAACTGGGGCTGAACTTCCCCCCCAGTTCGGCCCAGTTTGGCCCAGTTCACCTCCTCTCGGCCCAGTTTGGTGCCCCATAAGTGCCATATTTGTGCCCCATAAGTGCCACATTTGGTGCCCCATAAGTTCCTCCTCTCGGCCCAGTTTGGCCCAGTTTGGCCCAATTCACCTCCTCTCGGCCCAGTTTGGCCCAGTTTGGCCCAATTCACCTCCTCTCGGCCCAGTTTGGCCCAGTTTGGCCCAGTTCCCCTCCTCTTGGCCCAGTTTGGCCCAGTTCCCCTCCTCTTGGCCCGACTCCTCTTGGCCCACTTCCGCTCCGCTCGATCCCTTGGCCCAGTTTGGCCCAGTTTGGCCCAATTCACCACCTCTCAGCCCAGTTTGGCCCAGTTTGGCCCAGTTCCCCTCCTCTTGGCCGGACTCCTCTTGGCCCACTTCCGCTCCGCTCGATCCCTTGGCCCAGTTTGGCCCAGTTTGGCCCAGTTTGGCCCAGTTTGGCCCAATTCACCTCCTCTCGGCCCAGTTTGGCCCAGTTCGGCCCAGTTCCCCTCCTCTCGGCCCAGTTTGGCCCAGTTTGGCCCAGTTTGGCCCAGTTCGGCCCAATTCACCTCCTCTCGGCCCAGTTTGGCCCAGTTCGGCCCAGTTCCCCTCCTCTCGGCCCAGTTTGGCCCAGTTTGGCCCAGTTCGGCCCAATCCACCTCCTCTCGGCCCAGTTTGGCCCAGTTTGGCCCAGTTTGGCCCAGTTCCCCTCCTCTCGGCCCAGTTTGGCCCAGTTTGGCCCAGTTCGGCCCAGTTCCCCCCCTCTTTCCTTCATTCCCCCAAACTGCGCCCCCAAAAAAGCTCCATTTTTAGTGCTTTTCTTCCCTTTTTGGTTTTTTATTGCTTTGATCCCGGATTTGGCTCCGGGGGGGGTGGAAATTCGCCCCTTCGCAGCGGCGGAAGAGCTCTTCTCCTCTCTTTTAAATAAGAACATTAACTTAAAACATTCAAAACGCACGAAAAACAGCGTCCGTCCTTCCGCCTCCCTTCCGCCTCCCTTCCGCCTCACTTCCTCCTCGGTTCCCCCTCGGTTCCTCCTGGCTTCCTCCTGGTTTCCTCCTTGTTTCCACCTGGTTTCCTCCTCATTTCCTCCTCGTTTCCACCTGATTTCTTTATTGTTTCCACCTTCTTTCCTCCTGGTTTCCTCCTTGTTTCCACCTGGTTTCCTTATTGTTTCCACCTTCTTTCCTCCTGGTTTCCACCTGGTTTCCTCCTTGTTTCCTCCTGGTTTCCTCCTTGTTTCCTCCTGGTTTCCTTATTGTTTCCACCTTCTTTCCTCTTTGTTTCCTCCTGGTTTCCACCTTCTTTCCTCCTTGTTTCCTCCTGGTTTCCTTATTGTTTCCTCCTGGTTTCCTTATTGTTTCTTCCTTGTTTCCTCCTGGTTTCCTCATTGCTTCCACCTTCTTTCCTCCTTGTTTCCTCCTGGTTTCCACCTGGTTTCCTTATGGTTTCCACCTGGCTTCCTTCTCATTTCCTCCTCGCTTCCTCCTTCTTTGCCCTTTGCTTCCTCCTCGCTTAAAGAGGTTCCTCAGAGCCACAGAAGGTTCTGGAGATCAAAGAGGTTCCTCAGAGCCACAGAAGGTTCCGGAGATCAAAGAGGTTCCTCAGAGCCACAAGAGGTTCTTGGAGGTCAAAAAGGTTCTTGGAGGAAGAAGAGGTTCTTTGGAGCTCAAAGAGGTCCTTTGGAGCTCAAAGAGGTCCTTTGGAGCTCAAAGAGGTTCTTTGGATCTCAAAGAGGTTCTTGGAGGAAGAAGAGGTCCTTTGGAGCTCAAAGAGGTTCTTGGAGGAAGAAGAGGTCCTTTGGAGTTCAAAGAGGTCCTTTGGATCTCAAAGAGGTTCTTTGGATCTCAAAGAGGTTCTTTGGAGCTCAAAGAGGTTCTTGGGAGCTCAAAGAGGTCCTTTGGAGCTCAAAGAGGTTCTTGGAGGAAGAAGAGGTCCTTTGGAGCTCAAAGAGGTCCTTTGGAGCTCAAAGAGGTTCTTGGAGGAAGAAGAGGTCCTTTGGAGCTCAAAGAGGTTCTTGGAGGAAGAAGAGGTCCTTTGGAGCTCAAAGAGGTCCTTTGGAGCTCAAAGAGGTCCTTTGGAGCTCAAAGAGGTTCTTGGAGCTCAAAGAGGTTCTTTGGAGCTCAAAGAGGTTCTTGGAGCTCAAAGAGGTCCTTTGGAGCTCAAAGAGGTTCTTGGAGCTCAAAGAGGTTCTTTGGAGCTCAAAGAGGTTCTTGGAGCTCAAAGAGGTCCTTTGGAGCTCAAAGAGGTTCTTGGAGCTCAAAGAGGTCCTTTGGAGCTCAAAGAGGTTCTTTAGAGCTCAAAGAGGTCCTTTGGAGCTCAAAGAGGTTCTTGGATCTCAAAGAGGTTCTTTGGAGGAAGAAGAGGTCCTTTGGATCTCAAAGAGGTCCTTTGGAGCTCAAAGAGGTTCTTTGGATCTCAAAGAGGTTCTTGGAGGAAGAAGAGGTCCTTTGGAGCTCAAAGAGGTTCTTTGGATCTCAAAGAGGTTCTTGGAGGAAGAAGAGGTTCTTTGGAGCTCAAAGAGTTCCTTCGGAGCTCAAAGAGGTTCTTGGAGGAAGAAGAGGTTCTTTGGAGCTCAAAGAGTTCCTTTGGAGCTCAAAGAGGTTCTTGGAGGAAGAAGAGGTCCTTTGGATCTCAAAGAGGTTCTTTGGGGCTCAAAGAGGTTCTTTGGAGCTCAAAGAGGTTCTTTAGAGCTCAAAGAGGTCCTTTGGAGCTCAAAGAGGTTCTTGGATCTCAAAGAGGTTCTTTGGAGGAAGAAGAGGTCCTTTGGATCTCAAAGAGGTCCTTTGGAGCTCAAAGAGGTTCTTTGGATCTCAAAGAGGTTCTTGGAGGAAGAAGAGGTCCTTTGGAGCTCAAAGAGGTTCTTTGGATCTCAAAGAGGTTCTTGGAGGAAGAAGAGGTTCTTTGGAGCTCAAAGAGTTCCTTTGGAGCTCAAAGAGGTTCTTGGAGGAAGAAGAGGTCCTTTGGAGCTCAAAGAGTTCCTTCGGAGCTCAAAGAGGTTCTTGGAGGAAGAAGAGGTCCTTTGGAGCTCAAAGAGGTTCTTGGAGGAAGAAGAGGTTCTTTGGATCTCAAAGAGTTCCTTTGGAGCTCCAAGAGGTTCTTGGATCTCCGAGGGGTTTCCGTGGACCGGTTGGAAGATGGAGACCAGCGCTGAGATTGGGCAGAAGCCCCCGGAGATGGATCAGATCCGCCTTTTCCTCACGGCCTCTCTCCGTAGACGCTCTCCAAAGGTTGAAGTCCTCCAGATCTCAGTCTCCGGTTGGAACCGGAGATGCCCACGAGAAAGAGGTGGAGAACCATCTCCAGAGCATCCAGAATGGATACGAGGAAACGGAGACGGAAAGAGACGGAGACGGAGGGAGGGACTTCACCCCCGGAAGCAAACGGGGCCCAACGCGAAGGCGAAGCGTTGGTCGGAATGGAAGAAGTCTCCGAGATGGACATCCAAGAGCGGAAGATGCTCCGGAAGAGGGGTCTTCACCTCCAGTTCCATTCGACCTCCGTCCAAACGGCCCTGAAGGAAAGGAGAGAGCGTCACGAGAGGGACCTCCGCACCGAGAGGTCCTCCTGTCCACTTCCAACCTTCTCCCCACGGATCCTCCCTCCCCATCCGTCCTTCTCCCTATGGATCCTCCTTTTCCTTCCATCCTTCTCCCCACGGATCCTCCATCCTTCTCCCCACGGATCCTCCCTCCTTCTCCCCATGGATCCTCATTCCTCTCCATCCTTCTCCCCATGGATCCTCCATCCCCGTCCATTCTTCTCCCCATGGATCCTCCATCCTTCTCCCCACGGATCCTCCTTTTCCTTCCATCCTTCTCCCCACGGATCCTCCATTGTCTCCATCCTTCTCCCCACGGATCCTCCATCTCCGTCCATCCTTCTCCCCATGGATCCTCCTTTTTTATCCATCCTTCTCCCCACGGATCCTCCATTGTCTCCATCCTTCTCTCCACGGATCCACTATCCCCGTCCGTCCTTCTCCCCATGGATCCTCCTTTTCCTTCCCTCCTCCTCCCCACGGATCCTCCTTTTCCTTCCCTCCTTCTCCCCACGGATCCTCCATCCTTCTCCCCACGGATCCTCCTTTTCCTCTCCATCCTTCTCCCCACGGATCCTCCTTTTCCTTCCCTCCTTCTCCCCATGGATCCTCCATCCCTGTCCCTCCTTCTCCCCACGGATCCTCCTTTTCCTCTCCATCCTTCTCCCCACGGATCCTCCATCCTTCTCCCCACGGATCCTCCATTTTCCTCCATCCTTCTCCCCACGGATCCTCCTTTTTCTTCCCTCCTTCTCCCCATGGATCCTCCATCCTTCTCCCCACGGATCCTCCATCCTTCTCCCCACGGATCCTCCTTTTCCTCCCCTCCTTCTCCCCACGGATCCCCCTCTCACCTCGCAATTATCCGTCACCACTCGGACGTAGGGACTCCTTTGGAAGACGATCTCCTCCTCATTGGCCGCCAGGAGACGCAGAACCTTCCGACCATCTCCGGCGTCTCCCTTCTTTCCGCCCGCGTCGCGGTGACACCGGAAAGCGACGTTTTGCCGCGCGGAGACGCTGAGGAGCCTCAAGAAAGTCAACTGCACCACTCCGAGATCTCCACCTTCCGAATCCACGTAGGAAAACTGGAAGAGGAGGAGGAGAAGGAGGAGAAGATGATGGTGGTCCATAACTTGGCCCAAAAGTCGGGAGGGAAAAGGGATTGGGATCTCCTGGATGAGGAGGAGGGTTGGAAGAGCCGAGGGAAGTGCCGGAAGCTCCTGTGGGACACATTCCCAGCGTAAATCCGGTGGGAAGAGGAGGTTGAGGTCCTTCAGGAGCGGCGGAGTGTCCTCACCCGACGGCCCGAGCGGAATTGGCTGAACCACCTCCGTGGAATCTCCTTCTCCGATGGCGACGCCTTCACCTGGAAGAGGATGAGGGGTTCCCTTCAGTTCCTCTGAGTCCACATCAAAGCCCCCTCAGATCCTTCAGCCCATTCCGGGAGAACCCTCGGGAGAGCCTTCCGACCTCCATCCGTGGATCCGACCTCTCCGTATCCCTCTCCAAACCCTTCCAATCCTCCATCCATGGATCCAATCTCTCCGTATCCCTCTCCAAACCCTTCCAATGGTCCATCCATGGATCCAACCTCTCCGTATCCCTCTCCAGACCCTTCCAATGGTCCATCCATGGATCCAACCTCTCCGTATCCCTCTCCAAACCCTTCCAATCCTCCATCCATGGATCCAACCTCTCCATATCCCTCTCCAAACCCTTCCAATCCTCCATCCATGGATCCAACCTCTCCGTATCCCTCTCCAGACCCTTCCAATCCTCCATCCATGGATCCATCCTCTCCATATCCCTCTCCAGACCCTTCCAATCCTCCATCCATGGATCCAACCTCTCCATATCCCTCTCCAAACCCTTCCAATCCTCCATCCATGGATCCAACCTCTCCGTATCCCTCTCCAGACCCTTCCAATCCTCCATCCATGGATCCAACCTCTCCGTATCCCTCTCCAAACCCTTCCAATCCTCCATCCATGGATCCAACCTCTCCGTATCCCTCTCCAGACCCTTCCAATCCTCCATCCATGGATCCATCCTCTCCGTATCCCTCTCCAAACCCTTCCAATCCTCCATCCATGGATCCAACCTCTCCGTATCCCTCTCCAAACCCTTCCAATCCTCCATCCATGGATCCAACCTCTCCGTATCCCTCTCCAGACCCTTCCAATGGTCCATCCATGGATCCATCCTCTCCGTATCCCTCTCCAAACCCTTCCAATCCTCCATCCATGGATCCAACCTCTCCGTATCCCTCTCCAGACCCTTCCAATCCTCCATCCATGGATCCATCCTCTCCGTATCCCTCTCCAAACCCTTCCAATGGTCCATCCATGGATCCAACCTCTCCGTATCCCTCTCCAAACCCTTCCAATCCTCCATCCATGGATCCAACCTCTCCGTATCCCTCTCCAGACCCTTCCAATCCTCCATCCATGGATCCAACCTCTCCGTATCCCTCTCCAAACCCTTCCAATCCTCCATCCATGGATCCATCCTCTCCGTATCCCTCTCCAGACCCTTCCAATCGCCCATCCATGGATCCAACCTCTCCGTATCCCTCTCCAGACCCTTCCAATCCTCCATCCATGGATCCATCCTCTCCGTATCCCTCTCCAGACCCTTCCAATCGCCCATCCATGGATCCAACCTCTCCGTATCCCTCTCCAAACCCTTCCAATCCTCCATCCATGGATCCAACCTCTCCGCATCCCTCTCCAGACCCTTCCAATCCTCCATCCATGGATCCGACCTCTCCGTATCCCTCTCCAAACCCTTCCACTCCTCCATCCATGGATCCGACCTCTCCGTATCCCTCTCCAGACCCTTCCAATCCTCCATCCATAGATCCAACCTCTCCGTATCCCTCTCCAAACCCTTCCAATCCTCCATCCATGGATCCAACCTCTCCGTATCCCTCTCCAGACCCTTCCAATCCTCCATCCATGGATCCATCCTCTCCGTATCCCTCTCCAAACCCTTCCAATCCTCCATCCATGGATCCAACCTCTCCGTATCCCTCTCCAAACCCTTCCAATGGTCCATCCATGGATCCAACCTCTCCGTATCCCTCTCCAGACCCTTCCAATCCTCCATCCATGGATCCATCCTCTCTGTATCCCTCTCCAAACCCTTCCAATCCTCCATCCATGGATCCATCCTCTCCGTATCCCTCTCCAAACCCTTCCAATCCTCCATCCATGGATCCAACCTCTCCGTATCCCTCTCCAAACCCTTCCAATCCTCCATCCATGGATCCAACCTCTCCGTATCCCTCTCCAAACCCTTCCAATCCTCCATCCATGGATCCATCCTCTCCATATCCCTCTCCAGACCCTTCCAATGGTCCATCCATGGATCCAACCTCTCCGTATCCCTCTCCAAACCCTTCCAATCCTCCATCCATGGATCCGACCTCTCCGTATCCCTCTCCAAACCCTTCCAATCCTCCATCCATGGATCCAACCTCTCCGTATCCCTCTCCAAACCCTTCCATTCCTCCATCCATGGATCCAACCTCTCCGTATCCCTCTCCAGACCCTTCCAATCCTCCATCCATGGATCCATCCTCTCCGTATCCCTCTCCAAACCCTTCCAATCCTCCATCCATGGATCCAACCTCTCCGTATCCCTCTCCAAACCCTTCCAATGGTCCATCCATGGATCCAACCTCTCCGTATCCCTCTCCAGACCCTTCCAATCCTCCATCCATGGATCCAACCTCTCCGTATCCCTCTCCAAACCCTTCCAATCCTCCATCCATGGATCCAACCTCTCCGTATCCCTCTCCAAACCCTTTCCCATCTCCAGAAGATCCTCATTCCCACCTCCCTCACATCCTCCTTCGGAAAAACGCAGGTTTCTCCTCCCGCCGTGAAGTTGCAGAAGACCCGGAAAGAATCTCGGACGCATCCTTGATTGGGATCAATCCAATAATCTCCTGAAGACGGAGAAGAAGGAGAAGGATCAGCGTCGGGAAGAGGATCCGAACATCTCCTCCTCCTTCCGGCATCGCTCACCATCCGGCAATTCCGGGTGACTCAATTGAAGGTCCTGACAGGTCCGGGCGGGATTTTCCCGCGTTCCCATGGGTCTCCTCAATCCCTCGATCTCCTCTTTGAGGGAACTGAGGGAAAGGAAGATCTCCTCCACTCCGTCGCGGCTCTCCCGGTCCTCGTCCTCTTCCACCGCTCGGCTGCCGTCGACGGAGCGCTTGGTTTTCTTGGGAAGTTGGATGGGAAGCGGTTGGATCACCTCACCGGGAGGACCCTGGGAAGGAACGGAACGGTCACAAACCCACACTCAGCCTTGGAGACCTCCATCTTCACCCATTCCTTGATGGCCTCCACCCTACGGAGAGGCCGTTCCTCCATCCCAAATCCCATTCCTGCTCCACATTCCACCTCAGAGATGGAATATCTCCATCTTCACCCATTCCTTGATGGCCTCCACCCTACGGAGAGGCCGTTCCTCCATCCCAAATCCCATTCCTGCTCCACATTCCACCTCGGAGATGGAATATCTCCATCTTCATCCATTCCTTGATGGCCTCCACCCTACGGAGAGGCCGTTCCTCCATCCCAAATCCCATTCCTGCTCCACATTCCACCTCGGAGATGGAATATCTCCATCTTCACCCATTCCTTGATGTCCTCCACCCTACGGAGAGGCCGTTCCTCCATCCCAAATCCCATTCCTGCTCCACATTCCACCTCAAAGATGGAATATCTCCATCTTCATCCATTCCCGGATGTCCTCCACCCTACGGAGAGGCCGTTCCTCCATCCCAAATCCCTTTCCTGCTCCACATTCCACATCAAAGATGGAATATCTCCATCTTCACCCATTCCCTGATGTCCTCCACCCTACGGAGAGGCCGTTCCTCCATCCCAAATCCCTTTCCTGCTCCACATTCCACATCAAAGATGGAATATCTCCATCTTCATCCATTCCCTGATGTCCTCCACCCTACGGAGAGGCCGTTCCTCCATCCCAAATCCCATTCCTGCTCCACATTCCACCTCAGAGATGGAATATCTCCATCTTCATCCATTCCCTGATGTCCTCCACCCTACGGAGAGGCCGTTCCTCCATCCCAAATCCCATTCCTGCTCCACATTCCACCTCAGAGATGGAATATCTCCATCTTCACCCATTCCCTGATGTCCTCCACCCTACGGAGAGGCCGTTCCTCCATCCCAAATCCCTTTCCTGCTCCACATTCCACATCAAAGATGGAATATCTCCCTCTTCATCCATTCCCTGATGTCCTCCACCCTACGGAGAGGCCGTTCCTCCATCCCAAATCCCATTCCTGCTCCACATTCCACCTTGGAGATGGAATATCTCCATCTTCGTTCATTCCTTGATGTCCTCCACCCTACGGAGAGGCTGTTCCTCCATCCCAAATCCCTTTCCTGCTCCACATTCCACCTCAAAGATGGAATATCTCCATCTTCACCCATTCCCTGATGTCCTCCACCCTACGGAGAGGCCGTTCCTCCATCCCAAATCCCATTCCTGCTCCACATTCCACCTCAGAGATGGAATATCTCCATCCTCACCCATTCCCTGATGTCCTCCACCCTACGGAGAGGCCGTTCCTCCATCCCAAATCCCATTCCTGCTCCACATTCCACCTCGGAGATGGAATATCTCCATCCTCATCCATTCCCTGATGTCCTCCACCCTACGGAGAGGAAATTCCTCCATCCCAAATCCCATTCCTGCTCCACATTCCACCTCAGAGGTGGAATATCTCCATCTTCATCCATTCCTTGATGTCCTCCACCCTACGGAGAGGCCGTTCCTCCATCCCAAATCCCATTCCTGCTCCATATTCCGCCTCAAAGATGGAATATCTCCATCTTCATCCATTCCTTGATGTCCTCCACCCTACGGAATGTCCATTCCTGGAGCCACTCACCGGATGTCCCGGAGGTCCCGGAGGTCCTCGTTCTCCTTTGGGTCCCGCTTGGCCCTATCGGGAAAAGAAACTCATGGATATCATCACCTTCGGAAAGGACGGAAGGAGGTGATGGGATGAAGGATCCATCAACGCTCACCGTGGCCCCTTTGGCTCCTTTGGGACCCGCTGGACCCTACGGAGGAAAACCGGGAATGACGTCAGCGGGGACGGATCGGAAGGAAAACGGGATCTCAGGATCGAAGGGATGGGAGAAAGAAAGAGGACTCCGGAAGAGGTCGGAAACTCACGGGAAGTCCGGGTTGTCCGGAGGGGCCGATGGGTCCGGTGGCACCTGGGATTCCCTTTGGGATGGAAGAGGAGCAGAAACCGGAGTGAGGAAAATCGGGAAGAGCCTCATTCCCACCTCCGCCATCCCAGAGACCACCAAATTGTCCTCTTCTCCTTCTTTTTAGGGTCCCCACATCCCAAATTCCCCCAAATCCCACTCTTTTCCCTCTTTTTAGGGTCTTGGATCCCCCCAAATCCCCCCAAATCCCCCCAAATCCCACCCTCTTCCCTCTTTTTAGGGTCCCCACATCCCAGATCCCCCCAAATCCCTCCCTGTTCCCTCTTTTTAGGGTCCCCACATCCCGGATCCCCCCAAATCCCTCCCTGTTCCCTCTTTTTAAGGTCCCGAATCCCCCCCAAATCCCACCCTCTTCCCTCTTTTTAGTGTCCCCACATCCCAAATCCCCCCAAATCCCACCCTTTTCCCCTCTTTTTAGGGTCTTGGATCCCCTAAATCCCCCCAAATCCCTCCCTCTTCCCTCTTTTTGATGTCCCCACATCCCGGATCTCCACAAATCCCACCTTTTCCCCTCTTTTTAGGGTCTTGGATCCCCCAGATCCCCCCAAATCCCCCCAAATCCCCCCAAATCCCACTCTCTTCCCTCTTTTTAGGGTCCCGGATCGCCCCAAATCCCATCTTCTTCCCTCTTTTTAGTGTCCCCACATCCCAGATCCCACCAAATCCCACCCTTTTCCCTCTTTTTAGGGTCCCCCCATCCCAAATCCCCCCAAATCACTCTGTTTTCCTTCTTTTTAGGGTCCCGAATCCCCCCAAATCCCATTCTCTTCCCACTTTTTAGGGTCCCCACATCCCAGATCCCCCCAAATCCCACCCTTTTCCCACTTTTTAGGGTCTTGGATCCCCCAGATCCCCCCAAATCCCTCCAAATCCCACCCTCTTCCCTCTTTTTAGTGTCCCCACATCCCAAATTCCCCCAAATCCCACTCTCTTTCCTCTTTTTAGGGTCCCGGATCCCCCCAAATCCCACCCTTTTCCCTCTTTTTAGTGTCCCCACATCCCGAATCCCACCAAATCCCTCCCTTTTCCCTCTTTTTAGGGTCCCCACATCCTGGATCCCTCCAAATCCCTCCCTCTTCCCTCTTTTTAGGGTCCCCACATCCTGGGTCCCCCAAAATCCCACCTTTTCCCCTCTTTTTAGGGTCTTGGATCCCCCAGATCCCCCAGATCCCCCCAAATCCCCCCAAATCCCACACTTTTCCCTCTTTTTCGGGTCCCGAATCTCCTCAAATCCCACTCTCTTCCCTCTTTTTAGGGTCCCCACATCCCGAATCCCCCCAAATCCCATCTTCTTCCCTCTTTTTAGTGTCCCCACATCCCAGATCCCCCCAAATCCCACTCTTTTCCCTCCTTTTAGGGTCTTGGATCCCCCCAAATCCCATCTTCTTCCCACTTTTTAGTGTCCCCACATCCCAGATCCCCCCAAATCCCACCTTTTTTCCTCTTTTTAGGGTCCCGAATCCCCCCAAATCCCACCCTCTTCCCTCTTTTTAGGGTCTTGGATCCCCCAGATCCCCCCAAATCCCCCCAAATCCCTCCCTCTTCCCTCTTTTTAGGGTCCCCCCATCCTGGATCCCCCCAAATCCCTCCCTCTTCCCTCTTTTTAGGGTCCCCACATCCCAAATCCCATCTTTTTTCCTCTTTTTAGGGTCCCCGCATCCCGGATCCCCCCTAATCCCTCGCTCTTCCCTCTTTTTAGGGTCCCCCCATTCCGGATCCCCCCAAATCCCACCCTTTTCCCTCTTTTTAGCGTCCCGAATCCCCCCCAAATCCCACTCTCTTCCCACTTTTTCGTGTCCCCCCCATCCCGGCTCCCCCCCAGACCCCTCCCATCGTCCCCCATTCCCACCATTCCGCACTCACGCTCTCTCCCTTCTGTCCCGCCGATCCCTGAGGTCCGGGAAGTCCCCTCTCTCCCTTCTCCCCTTGTTCTCCCGTCGGTCCGATCAATCCGATCAGACCCGGATGGCCCTGGAAAAAAAAACCCCCACCACCATTCCGATGGGATCTCAGCCGACGTTTGGAGGATCCCTACGGATCAATGGTGGAATCTCGGAGGGTTCACCTTCTCTCCTTTGGCTCCGGTGTCACCTTTGAGACCGGGAAGACCTGGAGGACCCTACGGAAGCAGAAGGAAAAGTGGGATGAGCGGGAAAACGGGAGATTCCCGGGAAAAGGGAAGAGGAGGATCCACTCACCACCGGTCCCGGTGGTCCGGCTTGGCCGGTGTTGCCGGGTTTTCCTTGTTCTCCCTACGAGAAGACACGGAAAGTCCGGAATCGGTGTCCGGTGGCTCCGTATGGACCACAGGGATAGTGGTGGGACTCGGTCCGACCCTCAATCCCTTCCTTCCCGTGCCGGGAAACGCACGCCACGCTTTCATCCCAAGGATTAGGATCCCGAGATCCCACATCCCACTCACCACGGAGCCGGAAAGCCCTCGGAGACCATCAGGACCCGGTTTTCCAGGAAGACCTTGAGGTCCCACCGGACCCGTTTTTCCGGGAGCCCCCACAGCGCCGGATTCTCCCTGAGGAAACAACGGAACCGGGTGAGATCCATCCAATCCGTCGGCACATACGGAGCTCGGGAATCATCTCATTCCCGCTCACCTTT